>NC_052623.1:271661907-271964937 GCF_016161935.1 Mauremys reevesii | reverse complement strand
AATTGTCCATGTACGATGGTTCAGAGTTTGTTTTTTGTCTTTCAACCTGTTCAATATACCTATATTTAGTTAGTACTTAAGATATTTAATTTGACATACTACTTAGTCCTGCCAGGAGTGTAGGGGACTGGTCTAGATGACACTTCGAGATCCCTTCCAGTCCTACGATTCGATTATTGCTTAAACATAATTTCACTGTTGCAAAATATTATGTGTTCACACTT
The DNA here is from genome assembly GCF_016161935.1 of Mauremys reevesii. NCBI lineage: Eukaryota > Metazoa > Chordata > Testudines > Geoemydidae > Mauremys > Mauremys reevesii. The sequence goes on along the minus strand of NC_052623.1, from coordinate 271,964,713 downwards.
TCTCTGATCTTTAAAACAATACAGTCATATATTTGAATATTTTTCATAATACAGTAAAATCACAGCAAGCAGAATTAAACTTAGTCTTTAGAAAATGAGGTCTGACAAGATAATAGCTTAAGAAAATACAGCTGCAAGAAAAATACTGGACTAGAGAGACCATTGGCTTGGTCTGGCAGCAAAAAGGATACCAGGCTAGATGGCGATAAAGCTGATCTAGAGGGATATAGGTAATTATACTGGACTACCTGGGCTACTGTGTTCAGATCCAGTAGTGTAGCATGCAGGATGCTGGACTAGATATTGCACCATTAGTCTAATCTAGCATGGGAGGGGGCAGAATACTGAACTAGACAAATTGTGTTGGGCCAATCAGGAATGGCAGATAGCAGAATATCAGACTAAATGGGTGACTTGCGAAGAGGCAGGATCATCAGACTAGACAGACTATTGGTTTGTTCTAATGTGGCAGGAAGTGAGTTACTGGACTATATGGTCCATTTGGCTATTCCATTGTGACAGCTCATATATTCTCCTAGTTGAGCCTTATAGTCCCTTGAATCATCCAAGTCTGATGCTCTTCTTACATGTCCTTGAACTGTGCAATCTTTAAACTGATAAAAAATCTATCATAACCGTCTGACTTTCACCAGACGTGACATCAGTACCTGTGGCTTTAAATTCCGTTAGCCCAAATTTAATATCCAGTCTCAGTTGGCGGTTTCTCCCCAGCTCTGTGTTTGGCGTTGGCACAGTACAGGAGCCGAGCATTTTCAGCCCTTCCTCATCTACGTACTTTGCATCCTTCTTTTCTGTGCAATAGAAACTAAAAATCACACTTGTTTGATCTGGTTCTGTGGGAGTGAAAGTATAACTGGCAACCTCATCTACCTCTACCAAATCCCCAATTCCCACCAACTTATTGAAGAGATCTGTGCAATATACATAATTATCAGCTTTGGAGACTCTCTTTTTCTGTATATCATGGACAGCAATATCAAATGCCCGAGATATCTTTACCCCATATGTCAGAGCGCTGATTCTAAAGGCAACAATTTGTGAATTGTGCCCAAATAAAACGGCTCCCTTTGCAATAGCTGCCTGAGCTTCCAGTGGACACAGGATATGATACCGCTCCCTAAAGGTCTGATAGATCTCCTCCCTCAGGATAATGCTGGAGGCAAAGCCCCCAACCAGTAAAATATATTGGACCTTGGCCATCTCAGGCTTGCTGAGGATTTCCTGCAAGGTGTCAATGGTTTGTCTGACACTGTAGGCAAAAAAGCTCTTCATTTTTTCATATGTAATCATGATAGTCCCATTGCACCACAGAGCTCCCTCCACACCCTTGAAGAAGAGGGAGATGTCTTTTTGCTTGCATTCTGCCACTTTTGTTAGGTTGTGGTAGCAATGTATGTAGACCTCATCTCTGCTGGAAGAGCATTTCTGAAGGCCAAAGTTGTACATCATTTGATGGCATTCCGCTGGGTGATTCTGTGCATATTCCTCCCATACTCCATCTTTGAATATCTCCTTCAGGAACTCTTTGAAATTTTCATCCACTGTGTTGCCTCCCCATCCTCCTCCTGATGCCTTATGTAACTCTTTCAGGGATTGGTTCTCGTGGATTTCATGTACTGTGATGTCTATGGTACCACCTAAGCCCCCCAAAATGAGTAAAATTAGTTAATTTTTAAAAAGAAGTTATTGCTTTCACCTCAGCTGAATAAAAGGCTGCTTTCTAAAGAGTTCATAACTTTACAAAGCAAAAAAATCTCACAATTGGCAAATGTGCTCTGAAAATTGGATACAGAGCTACCCATTCTTTAGTTTATAATCTTTCCATGTGCAAGGATTCTTAGACTTTGTCTACACTACCACTTTTGTCAGTATAATTTTTGTCAGTCAGGGGTGTGAAAAAAAACTATCCCCTGTCTGACATAAGTTTCACTGGCAAAAGTGCTGGTGGGGACAGCATGATGTCGGCAGGAGAGGCTTTTCTGCCAACATAGCTAACGGCACTTGTTGGGAGTGGTTAATTATGCTGGCAGGAGAGCTCTTATGCTGGCAGGAAATGAGTTGGTAGGTCTCAGTCTAGTACCTAGTGGCCAAGTATCCACATCCCAGTTGATGCTAAGTCCCTTCTGGGTAGTCTGCTGAGATGTCAGAACTGAATAGGTATGAAAACTGACATCTTGTGATATCCATGTTCTCTGGCTGAGTTGGGGCACAATGCTGAACATAGGTTGTCTGTAGGAAGCTTGCACTGCTGCTGTCCATACTGAATTTGTTCTGCATGTAACACAAACTTCTGTCTCACCGGGATGTCAGTCTGTCATCAGCACTAAGTTCACATGTTACGCCAAAACAACAGCAAGAAACTAAAGAAGATGTAATAGCAGCAAAGAGTCCTGTGGCACCTTACAGACTAACAGATGTATTGGAGCATGAACTTTCGTGGGTGAATACTGTGAAGCTGTGTGGCAGCACTCTTGCTCCTACAGCAGAAGGTTATGGATTCAAGCTACACAACAGGAAATGGGTGTATACGCATTGCTGACGTAGCAGGGCAGTGTACAGTGGAGTGGTGTGGCTCGGATAGCAGCAACTTGCACACTAGGATCTGATCAAAGTCAACTGAAGACAACAGAATCCTGTTGACTTCAATGGGGTTTGGATCCGGCTCTTAAAGGGGCTCTCCTTTCATCCCCCTTTCTGCAGTGGCGAGCCAACTTAAAATCCTGTCCAGCTCCTCCTAAAATGAACAGGTCAAATGGGCAGTGCCAGACTTTCTTCTGTCATCCCTGGTTCCTCTGTACGTTTTTCTTAGTCATTTGCTTTTTGTACAGCACTGCCAGGCATGCAGTTGTGACCCTTTTCAGCCATGTGTTTTGAGATCTCCTTGGACAGATGTGATAGCTGGCCACGAGAGCTGCCTGCACCATCACATCTCCCCAGATGATGAAGAGATCAAGGATCTCACCATGGCTGCTTGAAGCATGTTATAAGACTGCTGGACAAATATTGCAGCAATGCTGATATATTTGGATCCAGGAGCAAATGGGCTAATCCTGGCTCTGCATCAGTTTTTAAACAGCGGAGGAGACATCTCGTCAACTTGACCCCAGAACTGTGGACCGAACTAACTCAATTTGCATTGAACTTAGCACACTTTGAAAGAGGACTCCAGAATGTGCTATAAGTAGGGAGTTAGTGCGCTGCAGGGGTTTTTGTCGTGTACCAGACTTTTTCAATCATCACTAACTCAACTTAGTATAGACTACTCCCCACCCCACATATAGACAAAACCTCAGGTGTCTGCTCTTTCAGGTAGAAATTAAAGAACCCAGAGCAAGCACAGCCTGGGGGATCAGAGTTCAGTATAGAGCTCGGTCCCTTGCTCTCTATGCGAGAAGGGTCTGTGGCTGCTGAATACACAAACTCTGCAGGTAGCAGAGATTATACCTGTTTAAGGGGGAAAGTTACCTCCACAATCAACGACGACATACTGGGTCCCAGGTGACTCTTGAAACTTTTGTTTATCACCGCCCTCTGCCACAAACCCTTCTCGTGGGAGCTGCTTGCACCAGACTGAGGCAGCTTCTGGTTCTAAGGCGATGATGAGCTTCTCAGAAAACATGTCACTGATGAGTCCTGCCTAAAATCAGAAGAGAAGTGATCATAACAGGAGTGGTGATGGGATCCTGACTTCCCACCTCTTGGATGCACCATGAGCACAGTATGTTGGCCAGGTTCTTCTAATCCCAGGAACGCTGGGATGGCCTATCAGGAATAATGGTCTGTTCCATCTAGTCTGCTCTCAGCTGTGACTAAAGCCAGATGAGCCAGAGGAAGGTGAAACCCCCACCCCACGCTCATGGACAATTTATGTGCAGTACTATTACTGCAAAGAAGAGTCTTGTGGCACCTTGTAGACTAACAGACGTATTGGAGCATGAGCTTTCATGGGTGAATACCCACTTTGTCGGGTGCATGTAGTGGAAATTTCCAGGGGCAGGTATATATATGCAAGCAAGAAGCAGGCTAGAGATAACGAGGTTAGTTCAATCAGGGAGGATGAGGCCCTCTTCTAGCAGTTGAGGTGTGAAAACCAAGGGAGGAGAAACTGCTTTTGTAGTTGGCAAGCCATTCACAGTCTTTGTTTAATCCTGAGCTGATGGTGTCAAATTTGCAGATGAATTGAAGCTCAGCAGTTTCTCTTTGAAGTCTGGTCCTGAAGTTTTTTTGCTGCAGGATGGCTACCTTTAGATCTGCTATTGTGTGTCCAGGGAGATTGAAGTGTTCTCCTACAGGTTTTTGTATATTGCCATTCCTAATATCTGATTTGTGTCCATTTATCCTTTTCCGTAGGGACTGTCCAGTTTGGCCGATGTACATAGCAGAGGGGCATTGCTGGCATATGATGGCATATATTACATTGGTGGATGTGCAGGTGAATGAACCGGTGATGGTGTGGCTCCCTTGGTTTTCACACCTCAACTGCTAGAAGAGGGCCTCATCCTCCCTGACTGAACTAGCCTCATTATCTCTAGCCTGCTTCTTGCTTGCATATATATATATATATATATATATATATATATATATATATATATATATATATATATATATATATATATATATATATATATATATATATATATATATATATACACACCTGTCCCTGGAAATTTCCACTACATGCATCCGACGAAGTGGGTATTCACCCACGAAAGCTCATGCTCCAATACGTCTGTTAGTCTATAAGGTGCAACAAGACTCTTTACTGCTTTTACAGATCCAGACTAACACGGCTACCCCTCTGATACTTAGTACTATAACTGTGTGTGTGCTGAGAGGGGAATTTCTACCTGATTCCAACCAGCATTAGTATATGCCATGACACATGAGGATCCATAGTCCATGTAAGTTCTGTTCCAACTACTCTCACTGCAGATGCTATTCTCATTCACAGAAGCCTTTCAGCCAGTAGATAATTTTGTCACTTCTTGTATAATGTGTAGCAAGCAAAACAGTGCTCTGTACTGTAACACTTCTCCAGCCTAGGCAAGATCTAGTCAGGATTCCCCTCTAATTTAGCAGGATAGAGAGGGCAGAGCAGCTGTGACCTCCAGGTTGAGAACACCAAACATAGAAAAAAGTCTTCAACCACAGCCCACTCCATGGCAGAGCAAGTTTTAAAATAAGGTTTGTTTAAATGTTGAACGATTCTTCCACACTGTTGTGCAGTGAAAATTCCAGAGAGAATCTCAGAAGCCATCAGGCTATTACTCACTTTACCTCTTTAGCTGCCAGTCGCATGAACTGCCTGGCAGAAGCATCCCATATGGCTGGAACAGTAATGACCCAGGTGACATCCTCAGTGTCATAGACAGTTTGGGATGAGGCCTCCCGTATGGTGTTCAGAGCATGGTCCTTCATGTACCGCAGACTTTCTGAGAATACTTTTAGGGCTGGAAACTTCTTTCCATTATCTGCTTCCAGTTCCATGTTGGAAGTGATTTTCTAGAAGTGAGAAAAAAACAATGAATTATTTGTATTGTGGTAGCGTAACCCATGGCTGGGTGTGTTGCAGGTTCCCCTCCCTGCTGCCAGCTTGGCCAACACACCGAGAATTGAACTGGGGACCTCCAGAGCCAAAAGCAGCGTTTCTGTAACTGGGACTGTAACCACTCAGCTTCTGGGGATTGGTGCAGAGGAGGACCTGTAACACACTCATCAGTGGGGTACAGTAGCACCCAAGAGCCGTAGTCATGGGCCAGGGTCCCTTTGTGATCAGTACTGTGCAAACAGAACAAAATGATGGTCCCTGCCCCCAAGATGTTACAATCTAAGTAAGCAGGGAGAATAACTCTGTGGAGCATTGATCACTGCACTCTCAGTCTAGGAGGTGCAGCTGTTCCAAAAGCCCACGACTGCCAGCTGCCTCAAATCTGTGAATGACTTCGTAAGTCAAATATTAATGTGGCTATTAGAGCAAACTATTTCCCCTCAACCAAACTGTGACGCTGGCAGACCAGGTGCCAGCTCATGCAAAAGTCCCCCTGTCTCAACTGGACACTGACAAACACATAGCTGAATCAGTCAGTTAAAATAGACTGGTGAAATCCAAGTGTAGAACTCACAGCCAGTTTGGGGTTTATGCCCTGCTTCCTGACAGTCTGTCCTGAGGTTGGTACTCATGCTCTTGAATCACCGAAGGCAACTTTACACTAATTTTATACACACCCCACAAAATTCCCAAAGAACACTGCAAGAGAACAGCACCTTAACAGCTGCCAGTCAGCCTGAGAGAGAACCAGCATACAATTTAGTTCTTAGTGAACACACATTTAATACATACACAAACATTTGCAACCTGTATTATGCATATTTTTGAATAACATCATAAACAAAACTGTTAGGCAGTAAACCTATTGGTGTTCTTTATACAGGCTTCCCCAGGGTTGGCCTTACCATGAGGCGAACTGAGGCGGCCACCTCAGGTGCCAGACTGGGGTGAGGTGGGGGTGGGGCGCCACTAGGACCCAGAGTGTAGAAAATTGTGTCTGCTGCTGGTGCATATGTATTCTCTCTGCTCAAGATGCACAGAGATGGTGGAGTGCTGTGCTGGAGGAAGGAAGGCACAAGAGACATAACAGGCAGGCAGGAGAAAAGGTGAGTGGGAATAACAGAAAGCAGCAGGAGCTGCAGGGAGAGAGAGGAAGAGGAGCCTCTTCTATACAAGGGGGAGGGATAGCTCAGTGGTTTGCATATTAGCCTGCTACACCCACCGTTGTGAGTTCAGTCCTTGAAAGGGCCATTTAGGGATCTGGGGCAAATATCTGTCAGGGGTTTGGTCCTGCTTTGAGCAGGGGTTGGACTGGATGACCACCTGAGGTCCCTTCCAACCCTGATGTTCTATGATACCTCTCTTGCACCCCCAGGAGCCTGGGCTGATTAACAGCAGCTTCTCAGGGAGCTTGCAGCTTCCCTGAACCCACTTGAGGAGAACAGGCAATCAACTGAAGTCAGTTAGGCCCTTAAGATGCTGATATCATCCCTCACTCAGGCCCCGCTACCAGCCTGCTTATTTGTCCCCTTCAACTGAGCATTGAGAGCCACTATAGCTGGCACAGAACAGCAATCATGAGTGAAAGAAGAAAACACCCCTCTGGGGCAGCATTCAGAAAAAGAAAGAAAGCAAAGGAAGGTTTTCTATCTAAGCAGGAAGGAGCTCTCCTGAGGTGCATAGACACAAATGTTCATGGTGAGCCTTCCGGCCCCAGTGAGGATGTGAGTGGTGAGGAGATGCCTGATCTTCCAGTTAGTCAGAGTGCCTGTGACCTGGCAGCTACTGCAGCATCCATATCTCCATGTCAAATGGATGTAACCATGCACATTCCTGAAGAAAAGTGTAGATCAGAGAAGAGTGTGGTGGAGGCGCAAGAAACAGCTGGTGCTGAGTTTAGTTCCTTAAGTCTAGATGATCCAGGACTGTGGACCCACTTGAGCAGTAGCCTGAGGGATTTCCTTGTACTGCATGGGCCATAGCAAGTGAAAAACATCATGTTCCCCAAAGACAATGAAAATAGAAGTTTTCATCCAACACATTACAGGCATGAAATCCCCAATGGTGACAAAGTAGAGAGGCCAAGGCTTATGTACTCAAAAACCCAGAATGCTGCATACTGTTTTTGTTGCAAACTCTTCCAGTCTAATGTTCCAGCCACATTGGGTTCTACAGGAACAAAGGACTGGAAAAATCTGGCTAGAAATCTGGCATGCCATGAGAAGGCAGCAAATCACCAGAGAGCATTCCATAGGTGGAAAGAGCTTGAGATGAGACTAAGGTTAAATGCCACCATAGATGATCAGCATCAAGAGAAGATTGCATCAGAGTCTCTTCACTGGCAAAATGTTCTGAAACGGCTCATTGCCATTGTGATAATGCTTGCTACCCAAAACCTAGCACTATGTGGTACTTCAGATCAGCTGTATGTGGAACAATGGAAACTTCCTTCAAATTGTGGAGCTGATGGCTGAGTTTGATGCTGTATTCCAGGAGCATCTAAGAAGAGTCACCACCCAAGAAATGTACACACACCACTACCTTGGAAAAACAATTCAAAATGAGATCATACAAAAGTCAAACAGAAGATTGTGGCAGATCTTAAGTCAGCAACATATCACTCTGTTATTCTGGACTGCACACCTGACATCAGCCATACTGATGGTGCATTTTGTAACAGCAACAGAACCTAGTGAAAATGTCCCTGCAATGGTGACTGTCAGAGAGCATTTTCTAGAATTTATTGACATTGATGATACTACAGAAGCTGGTATGACAAATGTGTTTCTTAAAAAGCTGGAAGATACGGGAATTGCGATAGCTGACATGAGAGGTCAGGGCTACGATAATGGTACCAACATGAGAGGAAAGAACAGAGGAGTGCAGACACAGTTCCAAGAGTTAAACCCTCGAGCTTTTTTTGTCTCATGAATCATCATTGAACTTGGTGATCAGTGATGCAGCATCCGCTTCTAGTGAGGCTTCTGAATTTTTTAATGTAATTCAAAGCATCTATATATTTTTCTCTGCATCGACTCCTCGATGGCAAATTTTGAAGCAACATCAGGAAACATCCTCTCTGACACCGAAACCACCGAGTTCCAAGTGATGGGAAAGTCGAGTTCGAGGCGATAAAGCCTATCAGACATCTATTTGGGAAGATAGATGATGTCATAGTTGCCATTATGGAGGATAACGCTATGACAGGAACTGTTTGTGGGAGAACAGTGGCAGAGGGAAATGGAATCACCAGAAACATACATAACTTCAAATTTCTGTGTGGCTTAGTGTTGTGGCATGACATACTGTTTGAAATAAATGTTGTAAGCAAGAGACTCCAAGGTGTTGACCTTCCCATTAGCCTGCTAAACCCAGGGTTGTGAGTTCAATCCTTGAGGGGGCCATTTAAGGATCTGGGGCAAAAATCTGTCTGGGGATTGGTCCTGCTTTGAGCAGAGGGTTGGACTAGATGACTTCCTGAGGTCCCTTCCAGCCTTGATATTGCATGATATATCTGGAACAACTGGACAAAGCAAAGTCATACCTACAGTCTTACTGGTCAGATGAGGGATTTCAAAACATTCTGAAGAGTGAACAGCAGAGGAACTTCACATTGAAGCTATTTTCCCACCCATTCAAGAATACAAGAGTCACCGAAGGAGAAGACATTTTGATCACAAGGCACGGGATAATCCCATCAGAGACCCCAAACAACAATTCAAAGTTGAATTCTTTAACCAGGTGCTAGTGTCAAAGTTAGACTCAGGACTCACAGTTTGTCAGACCACTCTGTTTTATTAGCACAGCGCTTCTGCTAATAACACCCAGATAATGTGAGCCCCATGCAAGACACAAACTATCTTATTTATACAGATAAAAGGATGAGAACTTAACAAGATAACAAAGGGAGCAGAATCAGATAAGTTTACCTGGGCTAGGCATGCATATTTTATTCCCTTACTAACTACTACCCATCTTCTGTTAATGTTTTGCCATTAGCACCATTGTTTATGCCTAATGTTTCTTTTCCTGGCACCTGTATTTCAACATTTCTTATTTCTGCTTAAAGGTACATACAACATTTCTTTAATCCATTCTTATTTTTACAATATAATTTATTCTACTTTCACAATCCCTCCTTTTGGTCAAGCTTACGCCATGACCAAAATTTTACTGGGTTTTACATATTAACCGTTTTTTTATCTCTTTGTTCATTAGCAATATTTAAAATTATTGTTTTAGCACTCTGTTCTGGGGCAGTTACCTGAGTAGCATCCCTTACACAATTTTGGGTACAACAGGAGACTAACTGAAAACATACAAAAATTATTAGGATTCCAAACAGGATAGTCAGGGCTTCCTGAAACAACCAGTTTCCTATGCCAGAGAAATTGAACAGGTTACTTAGCCACTTCCATAAAGAACTCGGCTCTTCATGGGGAAGATATGCGATTTGTTCTAAGTGGCTAGCGTGATCTATTACCTCATTGGTATCGTCAGGTATAAACACACAACATTGTTTTCCAATGAGAGCACAGGTCCCTCCTTTGGCCGCCAGCACTATGTACAATGCCTGACGGTTTTTGGAGGGCCACCTGTCGGACCGCCCCTGTTTCTTTGGCCAGGGCTCTTAAAACTTTCTCCAGTTTTATTTGCCATTATTTTAACTACTTCTTTTAACCTCAGGAGCCTTTTTGCCCGGTGTATTACTCCCCCAAGTGGGTTAAAGGAACTGCCAATAGTCTCTTCCCAGGTGTTCCATATTGTATTAAACGGACGAGGTCCTCCAGTGAGGTCTGGGGAATTGAGTGGGATAGCCAGGACAGGAACATCAGTTTGACAGTGGGCTGGGATGTGGCTGCAGACCCAGCATTTAGAAATATTAAGGGTCTGAGCTATCCACACTTGCTGCTGGATAAAAGAATTGTCATTGTGGACTCCCCACACCTTCAGACACCAACAGCCGAGGAACAGGCACCACATGTTGGAGGCAGGGCCCTTCTGGTTCTGACAACCTCAACTGAGGGAACTGTAGTCACAGTTTTATGTCCACCAGGCAGCAGGCGCTAGGCTCACTACTGCTTTTTCTTGGGCCTTGCTTTAGGTAGTCGTCTGCTTCTGGCAACCCTTTCGAGAACGTAGATTGTAAGGTATTGCAGGCTGTTCCTCTACGTCATCTTCTGGAGTCAAAATTGACTCTGCGTGGTCCTGAGGTGATGATTGGTTCGCTGGGGGTGGTGCATTCTTACACGGCAAAGCATGTATTCATGCTGCGGATGCCAGACAGTTTAACAGCCGTCTGGGTAGTAAGCAGTGCCTGATGATTCTTTGATACTCTTTAAGTCTTTTTGCTTCTTTCCTTGACTCTGGCTATAACAATGGCCTTCACACCTTATCTTTTCCTGATGCATTCATTCCTCATTCACACAAACAGATTGAGAATACAAACAGTAGTATTTTATATCGAGCAAAAAGGCATTGCAAATTAAACCTTGCTAAGTTTTACAATGAATAACCAAGACAATTTACATTGAGACACAGGCCTTAGACACAATAGAGAATCCTGTAAATTTGTAAGTGTAGCCAAGCCCTTAGAGAGGGCCCAATTTGTAATGCATATGGGAAAACAGAATTTTATAGTCCCAGAGGGTCATTTCTTTCTGCTATTCAAAAAGGGTGGCTAGCAGGATGAAATCAAATTATACATTATAAAGTCCAGCTCCTAAATCAAATTATACATTATAAAGTCCAGCTCCTACATATCCCCCTTTTGACACTAAGATTATCAATCGCCAGTGTCACTTCTTATGTAGTAAAATACTGGGAGGTGATTTGGGCCTGTGGCTTTAGCTTTGCATACATTTGTTTTATTTACCAGCATATTTTAAACATTTTAATTAAAAACAATTAGGGGTAGTAACATTAGTATGCCAATAGTTGTGGGAGACCATCCAGATAATATGAATGGTTCTGTTTCCCACATTGTTTTGTTTGTTTGTTTTTAGGAACTATGTTACCTTTTTAAACAGATAATGGGTAACTGTTTGCCATTCAATGCCAAGACTGATAGAGAACTCAGCTAAATCAGTGCTTACAGTAAGCTGAGACTTTTTGGTTGTGGCAAATAGTAAATGTGATTATTGGTAAACACAGTACTTACATTACATGTACATTCGTCTACTGGTGGGTTGCTAACACTTTTATCCTTTTAAAACACTTCTTTCCAAGAATTAACACACACATTGCCCGTTATACAATACTTTGGTCTAATTATTAATTTTATCCCACATACAGGATCCTAGTGAGGTGTCTTTACTACAGGGCTTTGGAGCAACAGGCATGGATAAGCATACCCACTTTTGAGGAGTCCACTTGGTACAACCTCTAGTGTCCAATAGTTTCCCTTCCTCCCAGCCCACTGGCTTGAGGTCTGAGGTAGCCAGAAGGATCCCAGGTGCAATCTGTGGAGTGGGCTAACTTTCCATATCTTTGCTTCCAGAGCCTGTTGGTGTGCAATTTTAACAACAATTTCTTCACTTAACAAATTTTGTCTTACCGTACTGGAGACATACTGCATCCAGTTATATTGATAGGTATTAAACAATAATCTTTTCCTTTGATTTAAGAGATGCATCAAAACCTTAATATTTTCTGATATTACCCAAAACATCTTATGTTCTAAATATCTGCATTTCAGTACATTCCATAGCTATCACAGGATGTTTTTTTTTAACTTTCATTTCTGATTTTCTAAAAGACAAAAAACATTTTTCTACCCCTTTCAGGGTGGCATTGATTGTCGCTTAAAAGATTCCTTTCTTTTACAAATACCCTGGCTGATTGCAGGCAAAACAGAGGAATTACCCCCATATTTTCCTGTGTTTTTTTTGTTCTATAGGCAGGCCAGGTTTTAATGGGTTCTACTTTTTAAGAGTTATGGGAAAAGTATTCCACTGTTTAGTTATTAAATTCATGAGGTGGTGGACCTCAAGTTTTTCCTCTTATATAGCAGACCAAGTTTGTAATGTTTTTCCTGCTGTGTTAAGTTTTAAGTTTATTCACAGGTAATAGCTGAGAAGCATCATTACCATATTACCTCCAAGGATTTTTCCAAAAATCATACACACTATACGTTGTTACAGGGGTACTTACTAACATTAAATTTATTTCAATGTTTAATATTAACAGTAACATTTAGCATCAAATCTCTTAAAGGGATCTTGTTATACCATGTCTTTTATTTAGGCAATTTCTTTTGTGCTGGCAGTTTTCACCTTCCTTTATCAGTTAGGTAATTTGCATCAACATAGGCTTGGCTTTTGGATTCAAAGCCATCAGCAGAGCTCAGAGACTCTGTCTTAAAAGGGACACAATCAACTTCCACCAGAGTTTTGATTTCTTTCCACTTTCAACTCCTGCTTACAAAACACACAGAGATCTGAAAAAGAAAACAGTCTATTGCGGCTCCTTTTTGAAGCCCTAATAGGATTTTAATTCAGTAGCATATTTCATTTGTATTTCTTTTACCCCTTTTTACAATATACACTGCACATGTCCTAGGGAAAAAGCACATTCCTTCTATATTACAACTTTTTTTTTTTTAAACATTAGCCATATCAATTTTTACATACGATGTAACTGTTTCTTTTTTTTTTTTTCTTACAGAGTTTGTGCATCTCACCTCTGCTGTTGCTTCAGAGGGGCACTGTTAAAATTCTTTTTTTTTATTCTTTCACTACAGCTCTTATCTGCTATTGTTACAAAAAAACAACAACAACAACCAACCAAACAAAAAGACTCCAGAATCTCTCCCTATTCTCCTGATTTTGACTGCCCTATTGCAGCCATGACTTGGTTTTTATTTAAAAAAACATTTTAAATTTTATAAAGAATCAAGTTACCCCTTAAGGGTTAAATGCTAAATCCCAAAGTCAAACAACACTAATTACCTGTGTCTTGCAAAAAGGTCTGTCAGTTTTGCAACTTTGAATTAAGAGTCAAATGAATTTTTAGTGGCATTAAAAACAAAAACAAAACCAATTTATCTTACACCTACAAAACAGGAGTTTTACAAACCAGATGTGCTGGTTTAGCTTCTTAGAACTTTACATATTTTGACAGACAAATAGATACATACACATTTTCTATTCCTTTACACTGCTTTGTTTTTATATAGCTCTCTATATATTTGGATTATTTACAGGCATTCTTTTGGAAAAGGGCCCATTTTCCCTTCAGAATGTCTGCAAAGAAACCAAGAATTCTCTCTTTAACATGGTCCTTTTTAACATTTTCACAAAGTTTAACTGCTTAATTCTCTCCAGCCTTTGTAGAGTTAACTTTTTACTCTCTTTCCATAAATCACTTGTTTATCTCCCAAAATAACACCTTTATCACCTCAGATTTCACCATTTTAAGTATTGTTCCAGGGGTTCATGCCTGCACTTACTGCTTTTCTTACTGCCAACACTATGCCCTTAGGGCTTCCAACCTGTTTTTCAGGTTTTTTTTTTTTTATCTGTTGCTTACCTGCTTTTCTGGGCCCGATCCTGCTTTTTGTCCTTTTTACAATGAGATGGGAGTATTAAGGGGGTTGGATCGATCCGGGGTGGGTTTTTGAGAACGGGGTAAAGGGGAGCGCTCGGTCTGGTGGTGGGAGAGGAGGCTTTTAATAAACCTTTCAACTTATTATTTTAATATTTGAGAGAGGCGAGTTTTTTTTTTATTTTGTCCAGCTACGATTTGCCTCTTCCCACCACTGAATGAAACAATTAACCTCTTCTTTAGCCAATTTAGTTTTAGGTTGGCCGAGTTTGTCATTTAAGACGTCCACTCGGTCTTGTTCCAAGATTTTAACAGTGGCCACTGAGTTTTGGGATCCCCCTGAGTTAGCCTAGACCATTTTTCCAGAAATTTACAGGAGTCCGGACCCTTCTTACAGGAGTCTGGACCCATCCTAAATATATAAAATGAGCCGGCGTTCGTTTAGGGAACTGTCCTGACTTAGACGTCTGGTTACCCATACAGGAGGACTTCACACACCAATCGCACAAGAAGGAAATTCGGGTTCGTCAGAGCAACACACAAAAGGAGCCCACAGGCTACTGCCTCAATCGCCCTTGCTTTCACACCAAGGCTTTTACCCAAAGTGTGGTGCGGCTGCGATTGTGCAGATTCCACTCACTCAGACCGCGGGGACAGGAACCCCTTGGTCGGCCGATCCCCGGACGGAGATGGCACCCAGACTCAAACACTCCACAGGAGAATGGATAGACACAGAGACAGGACAGTCCTCAGTCTGGACAAAACACAGAAATAATTACCTGACCAGATTCCTGATGTCAGATCCCGGGATCCCTACCAGAACAGAGTGGGAACCAACAGGTTCAATGGCGTAGACTTCACTGTGGTCGTGTGCCTTTCCATTCTGGTGGAGGACCGCTCGGGCCAAATGCCCAGGTGCCGGCTTCCACGGTCGTCCTACAAAAACAGTCAGGAATCACACAGCCCCAGTGAAGACGGTTGCCATCTCGGTGGAACCTCCAAATTGTCAAAGTTAGACTCAGGACTCACAGTTTGTCAGACCACTCTGTTTTATTAGCACAGCGCTTCTGCTAATAACACCCAGATAATGTGAGCCCCATGCAAGACACAAACTATCTTATTTATACAGATAAAAGGATGAGAACTTAACAAGATAACAAAGGGAGCAGAATCAGATAAGTTTACCTGGGCTAGGCATGCATATTTTATTCCCTTACTAACTACTACCCATCTTCTGTTAATGTTTTGCCATTAGCACCATTGTTTATGCCTAATGTTTCTTTTCCTGGCACCTGTATTTCAACATTTCTTATTTCTGCTTAAAGGTACATACAACATTTCTTTAATCCATTCTTATTTTTACAATATAATTTATTCTACTTTCACACTAGGTTGTGCAATACAGTCAGTTGAAGAACGTTTCATGCAGCTCAAGGAACACAGCAGTATATTTGGAATGTTGTATGATATTCCAAAACTCCTCCCTATAAATGAAGAAGACCTACACCAGCTTGCTGCGCTGGTGTCTGGAGCCTCTCCTGGATGAACTGAAAGCCCTTTCAAGATACATTTCAGCAGGATGAACTCCAAAGGCTGTTCTGGAATATATGTGCACAGATAAGATGACCACCCTCTTTCCAAATGCTTTTGTTGCTCTGCGCATACTTCTAACACTTCCTGTAGCAGTTGCCAGTGGAGAACGCAGCTTCTCCAAGCTGAAGTTAATAAAAACACATCTATGCTCCACAATGACACAGGAGAGGCTGGTCGGCCTTGCAACCATCTCAATAGAGCATGAGCTGGCCCAGACTGTGGACCTTCAGCAGGAAGCAGTTCAAATCTTTGCAACCAAGAAGGCACGGAAAGAACCACTTTGATTATTCAAACAGATAAAAATTCCAAGGTTTACTATGCAGACAAGAAAAGTTACGTTTGCTGTTCAGGCATTTGAAAGTTAAGTGTTACTTAAAAATTTTGAACAAGGCATTTTAAGTTGTTAGTTCTCCTTTATTGGGGTAGGTAGTAGAGCAGTACCATGAGAGGAGTAGAACAGGAAGAAGGCAGAATTGAGACCTTTCAAAGTTTTAGCCCAAGCGAGGGGGCATGGGGGCATCATTTGAGCTTCTCGCCTCAGGTGCCAAAATATTGTGAGCCAGCCCTGGGCTTCCCCACTTTGTTGCTGTTACATACATAAAATTCAGTGCCAGGTTTTAACAGACAGTATGCCTATTTTATGCCCTTTTGTACTTCGGCACACAAATACATATACATTCACCTCTAATCTTCTCACAGAGTTAGGGTGACCAGATGTCTTGATTTTATAGAGAGAGTCCCGATTTTTGGGTCTTTTTTTTCTTATATAGCCTCCTGTCCACCCCCTGCCCCGATTTTTCACACTTGCTGTCTGGTCAC
Source organism: Mauremys reevesii (assembly GCF_016161935.1). Classification (NCBI taxonomy): domain Eukaryota; kingdom Metazoa; phylum Chordata; order Testudines; family Geoemydidae; genus Mauremys; species Mauremys reevesii. Next base: position 271,948,188 of record NC_052623.1, on the reverse strand, counting down.
CCTACACAGAGATAATTTCTCAGGCTCTATGATGTGGCCTTTTAATGTACATGTTTTGTCACTTGGATTCTGCAAAGCCTGAGGAAAATGGCCTCCTTTCCATTCCCCTCCAAACTCTTGGGACCATTGATTTCCTGAGGATATTCTAAAGCTCTTACAGCCAGCAGCAGTTCCAGTCTCTGAGCCAACAGTGGACTATCTGACTTTCTAGAAAGAAGAGGAATCTATAGCCCATATCTCAGCAGGGGCGGCTCTAGCGATTTCGCCGCCCCAAGCATGGCGGCACGCCGCGGGGGGCGCTCTGCCAGTCGCCGGTCCCGCGGCTCCGGTGGACCTCCCGCAGGCGACCCTGTGGATTCTCCACCGAAGCCGCGGGACCAGCAGACCCTCCGCATGCACACCTGCGGGAGGTCCATCGGAGCTGCCTGCCGCCCTCCCGGGGACCGGCAGAGCGTCCCCCGTGGCATGCCGCCCCAAGCATGCGCTTGGTGTGCTGGGGTCTGGAGTCGGCCCTGTATCTAAGAGGTGCAGGTATTGTGATGCAGCCTTCACAGCAGACACATGTCTTGGTTCTGCATCATTAGCTGCTGAATCCCCAGATTTGCATCCCATATTTATAATCTCTTTCCTTTGAGTTCCGTTTCTTGGCTCAGTTTTCCTATGGTGAATATGTGGAATCTGTAGCACTGCTTATCCTTAGCGGAAAATGTCTGTATAGCTTCCAAAACAGCTACTGAGCATGTCTAGTAACTGCCTCTCCTCTAGGTGTCCCTGAGTCCTTCTACATAAATTGCCCTGCCCTGTTCTCAGCACATGTGCAGAGACACAGGGGATTCAGCTGAAATCCATGTCTCTCTTCCATGGCTTCAGTTCTCACCCATTCTTCATACTTAAAAAAAAAAAAAAAAGAATGCTGCAGTACAGGCCTGTTTTCACAATAACTGTTGGTAAGTCTCAGTCATGCTTTCAGAAATGATGTTGAAAATGTCTGTGTCCTGCCTACATTAGCATTTAAATATTTTCAATACTAGCTCAGAAGAGGATCTGCTGCAAGTGTTTCAGTGAAGACTCAATTTCCTAGTACAGACCAGGCTTTAGTTTTAGCTCTTGAGCCACCTGAAGCAATTCTCCTCCCTCCTTGGTCTTCACAGATACTTCTAGGTAGTTTATTAAGCTACCTTTAACCTCGTGGCTCTCAACCTTTCCAGGCTACTGTACCCCTTTCAGGAGTCTGATTTGTTTTGTGTACTCCCAAGTTTCACCTCACTTAAAATCTACTTGCTTATAAAATCAGACATAAAAATACAAAAGTGTCACAGCCACAATATTACTGAAAAATTCTTTACTTTTTCATTTTTAACCATATAATTATAAAATCAATTGGAATATAAATCTTGTACTTGCACTTCAGCATATAGCACATAGAGCAGAATAAACAAGTCATTGCCTATATGAAATTTGAGTTTGTACTGACTTTGCTAGTGCTTTTTATGTAGCCTCTTGTAAAACTAGGCAACTATCTAGATGGGTTGATGGTACCCCTCTGCGTACTTCCAGCAGGGGTTGAGAACCACTGCTTTAACTAACCTACACGTTTCTTAATCCTCCCTCATAAATCAGTCCCTCCGTCTAGTCCATTAAGCACTAGGATTGCCACCAATCCGGTTTTCATCTGGACAGTCCACGTTCGGGCTTGTGTGTCCAGGGACCATTTGACAAGCCCTGATGGCTGGTTCTTTTTGATCTTTGGCAACTCTAAGTGGAAGGAAGGAGACAGCACAGCAGCAGCAGCTGCTGCGGCCTCTAGGGCCAGGCAGCTAATGGTGGCACAGGGCGTGCAGGGGCTTCGGGATGAGATGGTGAAGGGGTGGGGTCTTGGGGGAAGAGACAGGGCAGCGCCTTTGGGGGAAGAGGCAAGGCAGGGGGTGGCATCTCAGTGGTCCAGTTACCGACTCTTAGAAAGGTGACAACCTTATTATGCATGTTCCCTGCTCTTTTCTGAATTGGCTGCGCTTACCTAGAGATTGCATTTACCTTGTTGTACAGCTCCATCTTGAAGTGGTGGAAGTAGTACCATTTGTGAGCTTCACTGGAGGGGAGCGTGGTGTACTTCATGACGGCATCATAGCCAAACTTCTTAAACTCACGCTTTTCATTGAAGAGGATGCACGTTGGGGTCTTCACAGTCATGAGCCCATGTGCCTGTCCCCAGAACATCTGCTGGATTTGATCCGTGCATGTCGCAAGAGAAAAGCAGTAGCCACTGTAAGACGTGCCAAAATCAATGGCAACAATGAACAAGGACTTGCTTGCCATGATCATAAACTTGAGAGAGAGAGAGAGAGAGAGAGAGAGAGACTCCTGTACAGCTTGTTAGAACAGACTACTTAAAGTGAAACAGTTTTACAGTTAACTCTGCGGTATGAAACCCTACCCCTCCTTTTCAGTTGGCTGGGTGGTTACTGCAGTTTCTGGTGTGTGGGGGTGGGGAGCCAGGGCTCTCTGCATAAATTCTCCAAGCAGGGGTCAGCCTAACTGAATTGCAGTTTTGAGCTACAACGGATCTTGAAAGCACCAACGCCCTAGTTGGGGGCTGCCTTTCCTGCTTGTTTGTGCAAGCAAGAAAGTGCTTGATACTTGGAGCTCTTCCCCACACTCCTGTGGATCCGCTTCCACTTATCCCCTCTCCTGTCCCCTCCTGTTTGGAAGAGACATCTGCTATTTTAATAGAAGCATGGACCGAAGCACTTTCCGTAAGCCCGGGGGAGCTCGACCAGATGTTTCACAGTGCAAGAAGCTAGGTAACAGAACAACGGTTTCAAAAGAGACCTGCAGGTATGTTGGGTAGTGGGAACTCAGAGGGTAATCATATCATGTTTAATAGGAGCTCTAAGTTTCTGTTTAAAAGTGCTCGTGAAACTTGCATGCAGAGTTCTTCCTGCTATCAGTGTTTGCAGCCAGAGACTACGTGTTTTTGTTTGCTAATATTTGTACATTTCCATCCAAGATGAAAAACGCATATTTGAAACCAAAATGACAAGATTCTGTATTTACACTGCCCTCTACCATATGAAACCTTAAAGTGCCTTGATTTTGCCCCATTTGGAAAATTGCCATTTTTGTTTAAAGTGGTTTCCCTGCAAAATGATTGTTCCCGCACATACTGCAAGGGGAGAACAGGGTTTGCTTTTTCACTGACCACTGCTGAACTTGACCTTTCTGCTCATTTGAGGTCACCCGCAGGCACACACACATGCATCCTGACTCATCCCATGCTCAGCTGCAAAAGCTTGGCCGGTATGTGTTTGTGCATTAAGTCTTAAATACATCTGTAGTCTCCAAAGCTGGACTTTCCCTAAACTATAAGTCTTGGTTCTGGAGTTTTGGCTCCAATCATTGTACGATGGAGCAAGCTCAAGCTGCACAGTTTAGATCCTGTTTCAGTTTTAAAAGAGAGGTTTTCAACAGCAGTGACACCCAGTGAAGTGCCAGAGAACTGCATCTTCCGTTAATATTAAAAAGTAGTTCATAAGCCAGGGGTGGTGTTGAAGCTACAGTCTCAATGAAAAGTATCATTGGTTTCATCCTTGTGTTTTGTTTACCTCTGAACCCTAGAAGAGAATTATAGACTTGTGGTTGCCACTGGCCCCTGGTTCCCTCATGCTTTATACAGGAGAAAAGGATGTCAGATCCTTGCTCAGTCATTAACTGAATTGCAGGAACATTTTGAACCTGTAAACCTGAGCTGGAAATCTTTCCAGAACAATATTGGCATTTCTGGACCTAGGAAGAAACAGGAAACAGAGAAACATCCATGAAACTGAAAAAATATCTTTATATGTTCCAATTAATTCTTCTCTTCTCGATCCCTAAATGGAATTCTACAAAATTAAAAAAAAAGTGTCTTTAACCAAAAATAAATCTGCTTTAAGCAAAATAGCTAGACAGACTTTTTTCGTAACTGAAATGGTTTTAGATTCAGTTTGAGTTTTGTTTGGTGAGTTCTTACTTTATCTTGCACAGTTCATCCTGCCCCAGTGATTATTGCTATCATTAACCTATTGTAAGGTTTTATCCTGCCACCCATCATGGTAGTATCTTAGCACTCTTCACATAAAAATCAGTAGAAATAGCGAAGTCTCAAGTTGCTTTCATGGAGACTGGGTAGAAGGTGGTGTTGGTGCTGCCGCTCTTATGATGGGAAGGCTTCTAATAAGTTAATTGTCATCCCCGATATGTCTCTGCCCTACAGAGGTGAAAGTGAGGCTCCACAAGGCAAGCTCACAAATTTGGGTGGAACCAAGATGGAACAATTTGTGAAATCTGTGGAAGACAAACTTAGGTAAGTTGGTGATATGAAATTTTATTCCATTTTGTACCACTACTCTTGGGGCCGTCAAACAACTCTTCATGTTCCTAATGGATCTCTGAGGTTTGCACCGTTCTTGTCATTTGTCCTCCTTACCCTTTATTGAGATGCCCCTTCTTTGCCTAGAGAGACAATGTGTGGCCCTCCTTGTCTCCAGGGGCTCAGTGCTGTGCCTAGGCACCATTGCTTGGTGCTGACTCCTAGAAAAAGAGACAGAGAGCGGGTGGCTAAGGTCATTACACATCTCCCACAGGGCAGGGCAGAGCACTGATCTCTAAGCCACCAGCCGAAGCAGATATATTTTTAACCATATAAGTCTTGGCAGTTTCGGGTTTTTGCTGAAGGACTGACTAATAATTTTGGGAGGGGCTTTAGCTTGTGCAGATGTTATTACTTTATGGATATTTTATTAAATCTAATTCCTTTTCATTATTCTCTGCCTGACAGAAGTGAAATGAATGCTCTATATGAAGGTATGGTGACACATCTACAGTTTTGGGAAGAAAGCCTCAGGTAAGTGAGGAGGTTCAGGCCTCCATGACAGTGAAAAATATTGTGATTCCTTCTTAAATATCTACTGTACAAAAGAAGTCTTGAAAATTTCTCAGTGTGGTTTTCTCCTCACCAAGTTTACCGAGTGCTTGTGGGTGTTGATACTAAAATATCCACATGGCTAGTGACTGGACTAGCTCCATTTCTCCTGCTTGGCATCGCTCTCCATCAGTGGGGGTTGTGCGAATGGAAAGCCTGCACAGCTGTTGTATGGTTCTTTCCACCAGTCCAGGGAGTGTTTGACGCTGGAGGGTCAGGTCCACAGTGTGCCACCAACTTCAATTTGTCTGGAAGGGCAAATCTGACAATGTGATATAACACCGCAGCCTTATTATGCCATGTGATTGGCATCTTGAAATCATGTCATGTTGTGAGGCAATATGATGACTTTTATTTCCATTCCAAATAATTTTCTAAATAAGTAATACCCCCTTGCACTTCAGCAGGACAGAGGATAAAGCCACCCATCCTGATACAGTAAGTGCAGGGAGTAAACTTATATTTGGCAGGCACAGTGAGTGCACCTGCTGTGGTACCATACACTGCTTTTGGGACTAGGGGGAAGAGAGAATCTTATATACAGTGACCCCCTAACAGCTAATTAATGGGTAGTTTGGACAAGCTGCTAAACTGAAGGGTGTCAGCTGGGATTCTGGTGAGGGTGGAAAGGGGTGAACTGTGCGGGAGAGAAGAGAGGCTGAACCCTAGTGACGCAGTTCACAATCATAAAATACCAAAATAAATCCTCTGAAAAGATGAAGAATAGTGATCAGAAGTGTGTATTGTGTATTTTCGTTGCTATTCTGTAAATTGACTCTTTACCTGGGGCCAGTCACCCTCCTCCCATCTGTCAACTGTACCTGTCACCTGTGAACTTGTTGGAACTCTAAAACGTCTGTTAGTCTATAAGGTGCCACAGGATTCTTTGCTGCTTCTACAGAACCAGACTAACACGGCTACCCCTCTGATACTCTAAAACACAATATTTCTAACAAAATTCATCAAGGTGCATTTATATGGAGGAGTGGGGTGTCAGATTCTTCCTCAGTCATTAACTGAATTGTAGGAACATCTTGAACCTATAAACGTGACCTGGAAATCTCTCCAGAACAATATTGGAATTTCTGGTCCTAGGAAGATCTAGGAAATGGAGAAGCCTCCATGAAACTGAAAAATATCTTTATAATGATATAAACTATTTCCTCCTTTCTCCTTCTCTAAATGGGATTCTTCAAAATAAAAAAAAGTGTCCTTAATAAAAAAGAAATCTGCTCTAAGCAAAATAGCTAGACAAATTTTTTTTCCGTAACTGAAATGGTTTTAGATTCAGTTTGAGTTTTGTTTGGTGAGATCTTCTTTTATCTTACCCAGTTCATCCTGCCCCAATGATTATTGAAATCATTAACCTATGTTAAGGTTTTATCCTGCCACCCATCACGGTAGTACCTTAGAACTTTCCACGGAAAGATCAGTAGCAATAGCGAAGTCTCGAGAGGCTTTCATTGAGACTCTGGCACTTTTCTTTCTGGGGTAACTTTGCTTGGGGTAGGGTTTTTTATTATTTTTATTTTTATATATATAGTTCATAGAATCATAGAATCATAGAATTCAAGATCAGAAGGGACCATTATGATCATCTAGTCTGACCTCCTGCAAGATGCAGGCCACATAAGCCGATCCACCCACTCCTTAGCAAGTGACCCCTGCCCCATGCTTCGGAGGAAGGCGAAAAACCTCCAGGGCCATTGCCAATCTTCCCTGGAGGAAAATTCCTTCCCGACCCCAAATATGGCGGTCAGCTGAACCCCGAGCATGCGGGCAAGACTCTCCAGCCAAACCCTCTGGAAAAGGTTACATCATACCAGGCACATAATTGACCTATTGACTAAGCCCGTTATCCTATCATACCATCCCCTCCATAAACTTATCTAGCTTAATCTTAAAATCATGGAGGTCCTTCGCCCCCACTGTTTCCCTCGGTAGACTGTTCCAGTATTGCACTCCCCTGATGGTTAGAAACCTTCGTCTAATTTCAAGCCTGAATTTCCTGACTGACAGTTTATATCCGTTCGTCCTCGTGTCCACATTAGCACTGAGCTGAAATAATTCTTCTCCTTCCCTGGTATTTATCCCTCTGATATATTTAAAGAGTGTAATCATATCTCCTCTTATCCTTCTTTTGGTTAAGGAAAACAAACCGAGCTCCTCAAGTCTCCTTTCATACGAAAGGCCTTCCATTCCTCGGATCATTCTAGTGGCCCTTCTTTGTACCTGTTCTAGTTTGAATTCATCCTTCTTAAACATGGGAGACCAAAACTGCACACAATACTCCAAATGAGGTCTCACCAGCGCCTTATATAACGGGACTAGCACCTCCTTATCCCTACTAGAAATACCTCGCCTAATGCAACCCAAGACCGCATTAGCTTTTTTAACGGCCACATCACATTGCCTACTCATAGTCATCTTGCGATCAACCAGGACTCCTAGGTCCTTCTCCTCCTCCGTTACTTCCAACTGGTGCGTCCCCAGCTTATAACTAAAGTTCTTGTTAGACATCCCTAAATGCATAACCTTACACTTCTCACTATTGAATTTCATCCTGTTACTAATACTCCAGTTTACAAGGTCATCTAAATCTCCCTGGAGAATATCCCGATCCTCTTCCGAATTGACAATACCCCCCAACTTGGTGTCATCCGCAAACTTTATCAGCCCACTCCTACTCTTGGTTCCCAGGTCAGCAATAAATAGATTGAATAAAATCGGACCCAAAACCGAGCCTTGAGGAACTCCACTGGTAACCCCCCTCCAACCGGACAGTTCCCCCTTCAATACTACCCTCTGCAGTCTCCCCTTTAACCAGCTCCTTATCCACCTCCGGATTTTCATTTCGATCCCCATCTTTTCCAAGTTTATTAACTTCCTCTTTTTTTTCTGTGAGGGTACGGGTTTACTTGGTACAAGGTGGTGTTGGTGTGTTGCTTGTATGTTGGGAAGGTTCTAATTAGTTAACTCTCTTCCCCAGTACATCTGTGCCCTACAGCGGTGAAAGTGAGGCTCCACAAGGCAAGCTCACAAATTTGGGTGGAACCAAGATAGAACAATTTGTGAAATCTGTGGAAGACAAACTTAGGTAAGTTGGTGATATGAAATTTTATTCCATTTTGTACCACTACCCTTGGGGCCGTCAAACAACTCTTCATGTTCCTAATGGATACCTGAGGTTTTCACAGTTCTTGTCATTTGTCCTCCTTGCCCTTTATTGAGACGCCAGCTCCTTCTTTGCCTAGAGAGACAATATGTGGCCTTCCTTGTCTCCAGAGGCTCAGGTCTCCCACAGGGCAGAGCAGAGCAGTGATCTCTAAGGCAACAGGCTAAGCAGATATGTTTTTAACCATATAAGTCTTGGCAGTTTCGGGTTTTTGCTGAAGGATTGACTAATAATTTTGTGAGGGGCTTTAGCTTTTGCAGATGATATTACTTTATGGATATTTTATGAAGTCTAATCCCTTTTCATTATTCTCTGCCCGACAGAAGTGAAATGAATGATCGATTAGAAGATATGCTGAAACTCCTACAGTTTTTGAAACAAAGACTCAGGTAAGTGGGGAGGTTCAGGCCTCCATGACAGTGAAATATATTTCACCTGCTTGGCATCGCTCTCCATCAGTGGGGCTGGGGAAACGGAATGCCTGCACAGTTGCTGTATGGTTCTTTCCACCTGTCCAGGGAGCATTTTACGCCAGAGGGTCAGGTCCAGAAGCAGCCACCAACATCAATTTGTCTTGAAGGGCAGATCTGACAATGTGATATAACACCACAGCCTTATTATGCCATGTGATTGGCATCTTGAAATGATGTCATGGTGTCAGGCAATATGATAACTTTTATTTCCATTCCAAAGAATTTTCTAAATGAGTAATATTCCCTTGCACATGTGTATTTTCGTTGCTGTTCTGTAAATTGCCTCTTCACCTGGGGCCAGTCACCCTCCTCCCATCTGCCTAGTGCATCTGTCACCTTTGAACTTGTTGGGACTCTGCAAAGACAATATTTTTAATAAAATTCATCAAGATGCATTTATATGGGAGAGAGGGGTGTCAGATCCTTGCTCTATCATTAACTGAATTGCAGGAGTATCTTGAACCTATAAAACTGAGCTGGAAATCTCTCCAGAACAATATTGGCATTACTGGTCCTAGGAAGAACCAGAAAACAGAGAAGCATCCATGAAACTCAAAAGTATGTTACAGTCTAGTTCCTCCTTTCTCCTTCTCTAAATGGGATTCTTCAAAATAAAAAAAAGTGTCCTTAATAAAAAAGAAATCTGCTCTAAGCAAAATAGCTAGACAAATTTTTTTTCCGTAACTGAAATGGTTTTAGATTCAGTTTGAGTTTTGTTTGGTGAGATCTTCTTTTATCTTACCCAGTTCATCCTGCCCCAATGATTATTGCAATCATTAACCTATGTTAAGGTTTTATCCTGCCACCCATCACGGTAGTACCTTAGAACTTTCCACGGAAAGATCAGTAGCAATAGCGAAGTCTCGAGTGGCTTTCATTGAGACTCTGGCACTTTTCTTTCTGGGGTAACTTTGCTTGGGGTAGGGTTTTTTATTATTTTTATTTTTATATATATAGTTTATTAACTTGGTCTTTTTTTTCTGTGAGGTGCGGGTTTACTTGGTAGAAGGTGGTGTTGGTGTGTTGCTTGTATGTTGGGAAGGTTCTAATTAGTTAACTCTCTTCCCAGTACATCTGTGCCCTACAGCGGTGAAAGTGAGGCTCCACAAGGCAAGCTCACAAATTTGGGTGGAACCAAGATAGAACAATTTGTGAAATCTGTGGAAGACAAACTTAGGTAAGTTGGTGATATGAAATTTTATTCCATTTTGTACCACTACCCTTGGGGCCGTCAAACAACTCTTCATGTTCCTAATGGATACCTGAGGTTTTCACAGTTCTTGTCATTTGTCCTCCTTGCCCTTTATTGAGACGCCAGCTCCTTCTTTGCCTAGAGAGACAATATGTGGCCCTCCTTGTCTCCAGAGGCTCAGGTCTCCCACAGGGCAGAGCAGAGCAGTGATCTCTAAGCCAACAGGCTAAGCAGATATGTTTTTAACCATATAAGTCTTGGCAGTTTCGGGTTTTTGCTGAAGGACTGACTAATAATTTTGGGAGGGGCTTTAGCTTGTGCAGATGTTATTACTTTATGGATATTTTATTAAATCTAATTCCTTTTCATTATTCTCTGCCTGACAGAAGTGAAATGAATGCTCTATATGAAGGTATGGTGACACATCTACAGTTTTGGGAAGAAAGCCTCAGGTAAGTGAGGAGGTTCAGGCCTCCATGACAGTGAAAAATATTGTGATTCCTTCTTAAATATCTACTGTACAAAAGAAGTCTTGAAAATTTCTCAGTGTGGTTTTCTCCTCACCAAGTTTACCGAGTGCTTGTGGGTGTTGATACTAAAATATCCACATGGCTAGTGACTGGACTAGCTCTATTTCTCCTGCTTGGCATCACTCTCCATCAGTGGGGGTTGTGCGAATGGAAAGCCTGCACAGCTGTTGTATGGTTCTTTCCACCAGTCCAGGGAGTGTTTGACGCTGGAGGGTCAGGTCCTCTGCATGCCACCAACTTCAATTTGTCTGGAAGGGCAAATCTGACAATGTGATATAACACCGCAGCCTTATTATGCCATGTGATTGGCATCTTGAAATCATGTCATGTTGTGAGGCAATATGATGACTTTTATTTCCATTCCTAAGAATTTTCTAAATAAGTAATACCCCCTTGCACTTCAGCAGGACAGAGGATAAAGCCACCCATCCTGATACAGTAAGTGCAGGGAGTAAACTTATATTTGGCAGGCACTGTGAGTGCACCTGCTGTGGTACCATACACTGCTTTTGGGACTAGGGGGAAGAGAGAATCTTGTATACAGTGACCCCCTAACAGCTAATTAAGGGGTAGTTTGGACAAGCTGCTAAACTGAAGGGTGTCAGCTGGGATTCTGGTGAGGGTGGAAAGGGGTGAACTGTGGGGGAGAGAAGAGAGGCTGTACCCTAGTGACTAGTGATGAAGACTAGTGATCAGAAGTGTGTATTGTGTATTTTCGTTGCTATTCTGTAAATTGACTCTTTACCTGGGGCCAGTCACCCTCCTCCCATCTGTCAACTGCACCTGTCACCTGTGAACTTGTTGGAACTCTAAAACGTCTGTTAGTCTATAAGGTGCCACGGGATTCTTTGCTGCTTCTACAGAACCAGACTAACACGGCTACCCCTCTGATACTCTAAAACACAATATTTCTAACAAAATTCATCAAGGTGCATTTATATGGAGGAGTGGGGTGTCAGATTCTTCCTCAGTCATTAACTGAATTGTAGGAACATCTTGAACCTATAAATGTGACCTGGAAATCTCTCCAGAACAATATTGGCATTTCTGGTCCTAGGAAGATCTAGGAAATGGAGAAGCCTCCATGAAACTGAAAAATATCTTTATAATGATATAAACTATTTCCTCCTTTCTCCTTCTCTAAATGGGATTCTACAAAATAAAATAAAAAGTGCTCTTATGCTGGGAAGGTTTCTAATGAGATAATTGTCATCCCCGATATGTCTCTGCCCTACAGAGGTGAAAGTGAGGCTCCACAAGGCAAGCTCACAAATTTGGGTGGAACCAAGATAGAACAATTTGTGAAATCTGTGGAAGACAAACTTAGGTAAGTTGGTGATATGAAATTTTATTCCGTTTTGTACCACTACCCTTGGGGCCATCAAACAACTCTTCATGTTCCTAATGGATACCTGAGGTTTTCACAGTTCTTGTCATTTGTCCTCCTTGCCCTTTATTGAGACGCCAGCTCCTTCTTTGCCTAGAGAGACAATGTGTGGCCCTCCTTGTCTCCAGAGGCTCAGGTCTCCCACAGGGCAGAGCAGAGCAGTGATCTCTAAGCCAACAGGCTAAGCAGATATGTTTTTAACCATATAAGTCTTGGCAGTTTCGGGTTTTTGCTGAAGGGCTGACTAATAATTTTGGGAGGGGCTTTAGCTTGTGCAGATGTTATTACTTTATGGATATTTTATTAAATCTAATTCCTTTTCATTATTCTCTGCCTGACAGAAGTGAAATGAATGCTCTATATGAAGGTATGGTGACACATCTACAGTTTTGGGAAGAAAGCCTCAGGTAAGTGAGGAGGTTCAGGCCTCCATGACAGTGAAAAATATTGTGATTCCTTCTTAAATATCTGCTGTACAAAAGAAGTCTTGAAAATTTCTCAGTGTGGTTTTCTCCTCACCAAGTTTACCGAGTGCTTGTGGGTGTTGATACTAAAATATCCACATGGCTAGTGACTGGACTAGCTCCATTTCTCCTGCTTGGCATCGCTCTCCATCAGTGGGGGTTGTGCGAATGGAAAGCCTGCACAGCTGTTGTATGGTTCTTTCCACCAGTCCAGGGAGTGTTTGACTGGTGGGTTAGTTGGAGGGTCAGGTCCACAGTGTGCCACCAACTTCAATTTGTCTGGAAGGGCAAATCTGACAATGTGATATAACACCGCAGCCTTATTATGCCATGTGATTGGCATCTTGAAATCATGTCATGTTGTGAGGCAATATGATGACTTTTATTTCCATTCCAAATAATTTTCTAAATAAGTAATACCCCCTTGCACTTCAGCAGGACAGAGGATAAAGCCACCCATCCTGATACAGTAAGTGCAGGGAGTAAACTTATATTTGGCAGGCACAGTGAGTGCACCTGCTGTGGTACCATACACTGCTTTTGGGACTAGGGGGAAGAGAGAATCTTATATACAGTGACCCCCTAACAGCTAATTAATGGGTAGTTTGGACAAGCTGCTAAACTGAAGGGTGTCAGCTGGGATTCTGGTGAGGGTGGAAAGGGGTGAACTGTGGCGGAGAGAAGAGAGGCTGAACCCTAGTGACGCAGTTCACAATCATAAAATACCAAAATAAATCCTCTGAAAAGATGAAGACTAGTGATCAGAAGTGTGTATTGTGTATTTTCGTTGCTATTCTGTAAATTGACTCTTTACCTGGGGCCAGTCACCCTCCTCCCATCTGTCAACTGCACCTGTCACCTGTGAACTTGTTGGAACTCTAAAACGTCTGTTAGTCTATAAGGTGCCACAGGATTCTTTGAAGGTGGTGTTGGTGTGTTGCTTGTATGTTGGGAAGGTTCTAATTAGTTAACTCTCTTCCCCAGTACATCTGTGCCCTACAGCGGTGAAAGTGAGGCTCCACAAGGCAAGCTCACAAATTTGGGTGGAACCAAGATAGAACAATTTGTGAAATCTGTGGAAGACAAACTTAGGTAAGTTGGTGATATGAAATTTTATTCCATTTTGTACCACTACCCTTGGGGCCGTCAAACAACTCTTCATGTTCCTAATGGATACCTGAGGTTTTCACAGTTCTTGTCATTTGTCCTCCTTGCCCTTTATTGAGACGCCAGCTCCTTCTTTGCCTAGAGAGACAATATGTGACCCTCCTTGTCTCCAGAGGCTCAGGTCTCCCACAGGGCAGAGCAGAGCAGTGATCTCTAAGGCAACAGGCTAAGCAGATATGTTTTTAACCATATAAGTCTTGGTTGTTTTGTTTTTTTGTTGAAGGGCTGACTAATAATTTTGTGAGGGGCTTTAGCTTTTGCAGATGATATTACTTTATGGATATTTTATGAAGTCTAATCCCTTTTCATTATTCTCTGCCCGACAGAAGTGAAACGAATGATCGATTAGAAGATATGCTGAAACTCCTACAGTTTTTGAAACAAAGACTCAGGTAAGTGGGGAGGTTCAGGCCTCCATGACAGTGAAATATATTTCACCTGCTTGGCATCGCTCTCCATCAGTGGGGCTGGGGAAACGGAATGCCTGCACAGTTGCTGTATGGTTCTTTCCACCTGTCCAGGGAGCGTTTTACGCCAGAGGGTCAGGTCCAGAAGCAGCCACCAACATCAATTTGTCTTGAAGGGCAGATCTGACAATGTGATATAACACCACAGCCTTATTATGCCATGTGATTGGCATCTTGAAATGATGTCATGGTGTCAGGCAATATGATAACTTTTATTTCCATTCCAAAGAATTTTCTAAATGAGTAATATTCCCTTGCACATGTGTATTTTCGTTGCTGTTCTGTAAATTGCCTCTTCACCTGGGGCCAGTCACCCTCCTCCCATCTGTCTAGTGCATCTGTCACCTTTGAACTTGTTGGGACTCTGCAAAGACAATATTTTTAATAAAATTCATCAAGATGCATTTATATGGGAGAGAGGGGTGTCAGATCCTTGCTCTATCATTAACTGAATTGCAGGAGTATCTTGAACCTATAAAACTGAGCTGGAAATCTCTCCAGAACAATATTGGCATTACTGGTCCTAGGAAGAACCAGAAAACAGAGAAGCATCCATGAAACTCAAAAGTATGTTACAGTCTAGTTCCTCCTTTCTCCTTCTCTAAATGGGATTCTTCAAAATAAAAAAAAGTGTCCTTAATAAAAAAGAAATCTGCTCTAAGCAAAATAGCTAGACAAATTTTTTTTCCGTAACTGAAATGGTTTTAGATTCAGTTTGAGTTTTGTTTGGTGAGATCTTCTTTTATCTTACCCAGTTCATCCTGCCCCAATGATTATTGCAATCATTAACCTATGTTAAGGTTTTATCCTGCCACCCATCGCGGTAGTACCTTAGAACTTTCCACGGAAAGATCAGTAGCAATAGCGAAGTCTCGAGTGGCTTTCATTGAGACTCTGGCACTTTTCTTTCTGGGGTAACTTTGCTTGGGGTAGGGTTTTTTATTATTTTTATTTTTATATATATAGTTTATTAACTTCCTCTTTTTTTTCTGTGAGGGTACGGGTTTACTTGGTAGAAGGTGGTGTTGGTGTGTTGCTTGTATGTTGGGAAGGTTCTAATTAGTTAACTCTCTTCCCCAGTACATCTGTGCCCTACAGCGGTGAAAGTGAGGCTCCACAAAGCAAGCTCACAAATTTGGGTGGAACCAAGATAGAACAATTTGTGAAATCTGTGGAAGACAAACTTAGGTAAGTTGGTGATATGAAATTTTATTCCATTTTGTACCACTACCCTTGGGGCCATCAAACAATTCTTCATGTTCCTAATGGATACCTGAGGTTTTCACAGTTCTTGTCATTTGTCCTCCTTGCCCTTTATTGAGACGCCAGCTCCTTCTTTGCCTAGAGAGACAATATGTGGCCCTCCTTGTCTCCAGAGGCTCAGGTCTCCCACAGGGCAGAGCAGAGCAGTGATCTCTAAGCCAACAGGCTAAGCAGATATGTTTTTAACCATATAAGTCTTGGCAGTTTCGGGTTTTTGCTGAAGGACTGACTAATAATTTTGGGAGGGGCTTTAGCTTGTGCAGATGTTATTACTTTATGGATATTTTATTAAATCTAATTCCTTTTCATTATTCTCTGCCTGACAGAAGTGAAATGAATGCTCTATATGAAGGTATGGTGACACATCTACAGTTTTGGGAAGAAAGCCTCAGGTAAGTGAGGAGGTTCAGGCCTCCATGACAGTGAAAAATATTGTGATTCCTTCTTAAATATCTACTGTACAAAAGAAGTCTTGAAAATTTCTCAGTGTGGTTTTCTCCTCACCAAGTTTACCGAGTGCTTGTAGGTGTTGATACTAAAATATCCACATGGCTAGTGACTGGACTAGCTCTATTTCTCCTGCTTGGCATCACTCTCCATCAGTGGGGGTTGTGCGAATGGAAAGCCTGCACAGCTGTTGTATGGTTCTTTCCACCAGTCCAGGGAGTGTTTGACGCTGGAGGGTCAGGTCCTCAGCGTGCCACCAACTTCAATTTGTCTGGAAGGGCAAATCTGACAATGTGATATAACACCGCAGCCTTATTATGCCATGTGATTGGCATCTTGAAATCATGTCATGTTGTGAGGCAATATGATGACTTTTATTTCCATTCCTAAGAATTTTCTAAATAAGTAATACCCCCTTGCACTTCAGCAGGACAGAGGATAAAGCCACCCATCCTGATACAGTAAGTGCAGGGAGTAAACTTATATTTGGCAGGCACTGTGAGTGCACCTGCTGTGGTACCATACACTGCTTTTGGGACTAGGGGGAAGAGAGAATCTTATATACAGTGACCCCCTAACAGCTAATTAATGGGTAGTTTGGACAAGCTGCTAAACTGAAGGGTATCAGCTGGGATTCTGGTGAGGGTGGAAAGGGGTGAACTGTGGGGGAGAGAAGAGAGGCTGTACCCTAGTGACTAGTGATGAAGACTAGTGATCAGAAGTGTGTATTGTGTATTTTCGTTGCTATTCTGTAAATTGACTCTTTACCTGGGGCCAGTCACCCTCCTCCCATCTGTCAACTGCACCTGTCACCTGTGAACTTGTTGGAACTCTAAAACGTCTGTTAGTCTATAAGGTGCCACGGGATTCTTTGCTGCTTCTACAGAACCAGACTAACACGGCTACCCCTCTGATACTCTAAAACACAATATTTCTAACAAAATTCATCAAGGTGCATTTATATGGAGGAGTGGGGTGTCAGATTCTTCCTCAGTCATTAACTGAATTGTAGGAACATCTTGAACCTATAAATGTGACCTGGAAATCTCTCCAGAACAATATTGGCATTTCTGGTCCTAGGAAGATCTAGGAAATGGAGAAGCCTCCATGAAACTGAAAAATATCTTTATAATGATATAAACTATTTCCTCCTTTCTCCTTCTCTAAATGGGATTCTACAAAATAAAATAAAAAGTGCTCTTATGCTGGGAAGGTTTCTAATGAGATAATTGTCATCCCCGATATGTCTCTGCCCTACAGAGGTGAAAGTGAGGCTCCACAAGGCAAGCTCACAAATTTGGGTGGAACCAAGATAGAACAATTTGTGAAATCTGTGGAAGACAAACTTAGGTAAGTTGGTGATATGAAATTTTATTCCGTTTTGTAACCACTACCCTTGGGGCCGTCAAACAACTCTTCATGTTCCTAATGGATACCTGAGGTTTTCACAGTTCTTGTCATTTGTCCTCCTTGCCCTTTGTTGAGACGCCAGCTCCTTCTTTGCCTAGAGAGACAATGTGTGGCCCTCCTTGTCTCCAGAGGCTCAGGTCTCCCACAGGGCAGAGCAGAGCAGTGATCTCTAAGCCAACAGGCTAAGCAGATATGTTTTTAACCATATAAGTCTTGGCAGTTTCGGGTTTTTGCTGAAGGACTGACTAATAATTTTGGGAGGGGCTTTAGCTTGTGCAGATGTTATTACTTTATGGATATTTTATTAAATCTAATTCCTTTTCATTATTCTCTGCCTGACAGAAGTGAAATGAATGCTCTATATGAAGGTATGGTGACACATCTACAGTTTTGGGAAGAAAGCCTCAGGTAAGTGAGGAGGTTCAGGCCTCCATGACAGTGAAAAATATTGTGATTCCTTCTTAAATATCTACTGTACAAAAGAAGTCTTGAAAATTTCTCAGTGTGGTTTTCTCCTCACCAAGTTTACCGAGTGCTTGTGGGTGTTGATACTAAAATATCCACATGGCTAGTGACTGGACTAGCTCTATTTCTCCTGCTTGGCATCGCTCTCCATCAGTGGGGATTGTGCGAATGGAAAGCCTGCACAGCTGTTGTATGGTTCTTTCCACCAGTCCAGGGAGTGTTTGACGCTGGAGGGTCACGTCCTCAGCATGCCACCAACTTCAATTTGTCTGGAAGGGCAAATCTGACAATGTGATATAACACCGCAGCCTTATTATGCCATGTGATTGGCATCTTGAAATCATGTCATGTTGTGAGGCAATATGATGACTTTTATTTCCATTCCTAAGAATTTTCTAAATAAGTAATACCCCCTTGCACTTCAGCAGGACAGAGGATAAAGCCACCCATCCTGATACAGTAAGTGCAGGGAGTAAACTTATATTTGGCAGGCACTGTGAGTGCACCTGCTGTGGTACCATACACTGCTTTTGGGACTAGGGGGAAGAGAGAATCTTGTATACAGTGACCCCCTAACAGCTAATTAAGGGGTAGTTTGGACAAGCTGCTAAACTGAAGGGTGTCAGCTGGGATTCTGGTGAGGGTGGAAAGGGGTGAACTGTGGGGGAGAGAAGAGAGGCTGTACCCTAGTGACTAGTGATGAAGACTAGTGATCAGAAGTGTGTATTGTGTATTTTCGTTGCTATTCTGTAAATTGACTCTTTACCTGGGGCCAGTCACCCTCCTCCCATCTGTCAACTGCACCTGTCACCTGTGAACTTGTTGGAACTCTAAAACGTCTGTTAGTCTATAAGGTGCCACGGGATTCTTTGCTGCTTCTACAGAACCAGACTAACACGGCTACCCCTCTGATACTCTAAAACACAATATTTCTAACAAAATTCATCAAGGTGCATTTATATGGAGGAGTGGGGTGTCAGATTCTTCCTCAGTCATTAACTGAATTGTAGGAACATCTTGAACCTATAAATGTGACCTGGAAATCTCTCCAGAACAATATTGGCATTTGTAGGAAATGGAGAAGCCTCCATGAAACTGAAAAATATCTTTATAATGATATAAACTATTTCCTCCTTTCTCCTTCTCTAAATGGGATTCTACAAAATAAAATAAAAAGTGCTCTTATGCTGGGAAGGTTTCTAATGAGATAATTGTCATCCCCGATATGTCTCTGCCCTACAGAGGTGAAAGTGAGGCTCCACAAGGCAAGCTCACAAATTTGGGTGGAACCAAGATAGAACAATTTGTGAAATCTGTGGAAGACAAACTTAGGTAAGTTGGTGATATGAAATTTTATTCCGTTTTGTACCACTACCCTTGGGGCCGTCAAACAACTCTTCATGTTCCTAATGGATACCTGAGGTTTTCACAGTTCTTGTCATTTGTCCTCCTTGCCCTTTATTGAGACGCCAGCTCCTTCTTTGCCTAGAGAGACAATGTGTGGCCCTCCTTGTCTCCAGAGGCTCAGGTCTCCCACAGGGCAGAGCAGAGCAGTGATCTCTAAGCCAACAGGCTAAGCAGATATGTTTTTAACCATATAAGTCTTGGCAGTTTCGGGTTTTTGCTGAAGGACTGACTAATAATTTTGGGAGGGGCTTTAGCTTGTGCAGATGTTATTACTTTATGGATATTTTATTAAATCTAATTCCTTTTCATTATTCTCTGCCTGACAGAAGTGAAATGAATGCTCTATATGAAGGTATGGTGACACATCTACAGTTTTGGGAAGAAAGCCTCAGGTAAGTGAGGAGGTTCAGGCCTCCATGACAGTGAAAAATATTGTGATTCCTTCTTAAATATCTACTGTACAAAAGAAGTCTTGAAAATTTCTCAGTGTGGTTTTCTCCTCACCAAGTTTACCGAGTGCTTGTGGGTGTTGATACTAAAATATCCACATGGCTAGTGACTGGACTAGCTCCATTTCTCCTGCTTGGCATCGCTCTCCATCAGTGGGGGTTGTGCGAATGGAAAGCCTGTACAGCTGTTGTATGGTTCTTTCCACCAGTCCAGGGAGTGTTTGACTGGTGGGTTAGTTGGAGGGTCAGGTCCACAGTGTGCCACCAACTTCAATTTGTCTGGAAGGGCAAATCTGACAATGTGATATAACACCGCAGCCTTATTATGCCATGTGATTGGCATCTTGAAATCATGTCATGTTGTGAGGCAATATGATGACTTTTATTTCCATTCCAAATAATTTTCTAAATAAGTAATACCCCCTTGCACTTCAGCAGGACAGAGGATAAAGCCACCCATCCTGATACAGTAAGTGCAGGGAGTAAACTTATATTTGGCAGGCACAGTGAGTGCACCTGCTGTGGTACCATACACTGCTTTTGGGACTAGGGGGAAGAGAGAATCTTATATACAGTGACCCCCTAACAGCTAATTAATGGGTAGTTTGGACAAGCTGCTAAACTGAAGGGTGTCAGCTGGGATTCTGGTGAGGGTGGAAAGGGGTGAACTGCGGCGGAGAGAAGAGAGGCTGAACCCTAGTGACGCAGTTCACAATCATAAAATACCAAAATAAATCCTCTGAAAAGATGAAGACTAGTGATCAGAAGTGTGTATTGTGTATTTTCGTTGCTATTCTGTAAATTGACTCTTTACCTGGGGCCAGTCACCCTCCTCCCATCTGTCAACTGCACCTGTCACCTGTGAACTTGTTGGAACTCTAAAACGTCTGTTAGTCTATAAGGTGCCACAGGATTCTTTGAAGGTGGTGTTGGTGTGTTGCTTGTATGTTGGGAAGGTTCTAATTAGTTAACTCTCTTCCCCAGTACATCTGTGCCCTACAGCGGTGAAAGTGAGGCTCCACAAGGCAAGCTCACAAATTTGGGTGGAACCAAGATAGAACAATTTGTGAAATCTGTGGAAGACAAACTTAGGTAAGTTGGTGATATGAAATTTTATTCCATTTTGTACCACTACCCTTGGGGCCATCAAACAATTCTTCATGTTCCTAATGGATACCTGAGGTTTTCACAGTTCTTGTCATTTGTCCTCCTTGCCCTTTATTGAGACGCCAGCTCCTTCTTTGCCTAGAGAGACAATATGTGGCCCTCCTTGTCTCCAGAGGCTCAGGTCTCCCACAGGGCAGAGCAGAGCAGTGATCTCTAAGGCAACAGGCTAAGAAGATATGTTTTTAACCATATAAGTCTTGGTTGTTTTGTTTTTTTGTTGAAGGGCTGACTAATAATTTTGTGAGGGGCTTTAGCTTTTGCAGATGATATTACTTTATGGATATTTTATGAAGTCTAATCCCTTTTCATTATTCTCTGCCCGACAGAAGTGAAACGAATGATCGATTAGAAGATATGCTGAAACTCCTACAGTTTTTGAAACAAAGACTCAGGTAAGTGGGGAGGTTCAGGCCTCCATGACAGTGAAATATATTTCACCTGCTTGGCATCGCTCTCCATCAGTGGGGCTGGGGAAACGGAATGCCTGCACAGTTGCTGTATGGTTCTTTCCACCTGTCCAGGGAGCGTTTTACGCCAGAGGGTCAGGTCCAGAAGCAGCCACCAACATCAATTTGTCTTGAAGGGCAGATCTGACAATGTGATATAACACCACAGCCTTATTATGCCATGTGATTGGCATCTTGAAATGATGTCATGGTGTCAGGCAATATGATAACTTTTATTTCCATTCCAAAGAATTTTCTAAATGAGTAATATTCCCTTGCACATGTGTATTTTCGTTGCTGTTCTGTAAATTGCCTCTTCACCTGGGGCCAGTCACCCTCCTCCCATCTGCCTAGTGCATCTGTCACCTTTGAACATGTTGGGACTCTGCAAAGACAATATTTTTAATAAAATTAATCAAGATGCATTTATATGGGAGAGAGGGGTGTCAGATCCTTGCTCTATCATTAACTGAATTGCAGGAGTATCTTGAACCTATAAAACTGAGCTGGAAATCTCTCCAGAACAATATTGGCATTACTGGTCCTAGGAAGAACCAGAAAACAGAGAAGCATCCATGAAACTCAAAAGTATGTTACAGTCTAGTTCCTCCTTTCTCCTTCTCTAAATGGGATTCTTCAAAATAAAAAAAAGTGTCCTTAATAAAAAAGAAATCTGCTCTAAGCAAAATAGCTAGACAAATTTTTTTTCCGTAACTGAAATGGTTTTAGATTCAGTTTGAGTTTTGTTTGGTGAGATCTTCTTTTATCTTACCCAGTTCATCCTGCTCCAATGATTATTGCAATCATTAACCTATGTTAAGGTTTTATCCTGCCACCCATCACGGTAGTACCTTAGAACTTTCCACGGAAAGATCAGTAGCAATAGCGAAGTCTCGAGTGGCTTTCATTGAGACTCTGGCACTTTTCTTTCTGGGGTAACTTTGCTTGGGGTAGGATTTTTTATTATTTTTATTTTTATATATATAGTTTATTAACTTCCTCTTTTTTTTCTGTGAGGGTACGGGTTTACTTGGTAGAAGGTGGTGTTGGTGTGTTGCTTGTATGTTGGGAAGGTTCTAATTAGTTAACTCTCTTCCCCAGTACATCTGTGCCCTACAGCGGTGAAAGTGAGGCTCCACAAGGCAAGCTCACAAATTTGGGTGGAACCAAGATAGAACAATTTGTGAAATCTGTGGAAGACAAACTTAGGTAAGTTGGTGATATGAAATTTTATTCCGTTTTGTACCACTACCCTTGGGGCCGTCAAACAACTCTTCATGTTCCTAATGGATACCTGAGGTTTTCACAGTTCTTGTCATTTGTCCTCCTTGCCCTTTATTGAGACGCCAGCTCCTTCTTTGCCTAGAGAGACAATGTGTGGCCCTCCTTGTCTCCAGAGGCTCAGGTCTCCCACAGGGCAGAGCAGAGCAGTGATCTCTAAGCCAACAGGCTAAGCAGATATGTTTTTAACCATATAAGTCTTGGCAGTTTCGGGTTTTTGCTGAAGGACTGACTAATAATTTTGGGAGGGGCTTTAGCTTGTGCAGATGTTATTACTTTATGGATATTTTATTAAATCTAATTCCTTTTCATTATTCTCTGCCTGACAGAAGTGAAATGAATGCTCTATATGAAGGTATGGTGACACATCTACAGTTTTGGGAAGAAAGCCTCAGGTAAGTGAGGAGGTTCAGGCCTCCATGACAGTGAAAAATATTGTGATTCCTTCTTAAATATCTACTGTACAAAAGAAGTCTTGAAAATTTCTCAGTGTGGTTTTCTCCTCACCAAGTTTACAGAGTGCTTGTGGGTGTTGATACTAAAATATCCACATGGCTAGTGACTGGACTAGCTCTATTTCTCCTGCTTGGCATCGCTCTCCATCAGTGAGGGTTGTGCGAATGGAAAGCCTGCACAGCTGTTGTATGGTTCTTTCCACCAGTCCAGGGAGTGTTTGACGCTGGAGGGTCAGGTCCTCAGCGTGCCACCAACTTCAATTTGTCTGGAAGGGCAAATCTGACAATGTGATATAACACCGCAGCCTTATTATGCCATGTGATTGGCATTTTGAAATCATGTCATGTTGTGAGGCAATATGATGACTTTTATTTCCATTCCTAAGAATTTTCTAAATAAGTAATACCCCCTTGCACTTCAGCAGGACAGAGGATAAAGCCACCCATCCTGATACAGTAAGTGCAGGGAGTAAACTTATATTTGGCAGGCACTGTGAGTGCACCTGCTGTGGTACCATACACTGCTTTTGGGACTAGGGGGAAGAGAGAATCTTGTATACAGTGACCCCCTAACAGCTAATTAAGGGGTAGTTTGGACAAGCTGCTAAACTGAAGGGTGTCAGCTGGGATTCTGGTGAGGGTGGAAAGGGGTGAACTGTGGGGGAGAGAAGAGAGGCTGTACCCTAGTGACTAGTGATGAAGACTAGTGATCAGAAGTGTGTATTGTGTATTTTCGTTGCTATTCTGTAAATTGACTCTTTACCTGGGGCCAGTCACCCTCCTCCCATCTGTCAACTGCACCTGTCACCTGTGAACTTGTTGGAACTCTAAAACGTCTGTTAGTCTATAAGGTGCCACGGGATTCTTTGCTGCTTCTACAGAACCAGACTAACACGGCTACCCCTCTGATACTCTAAAACACAATATTTCTAACAAAATTCATCAAGGTGCATTTATATGGAGGAGTGGGGTGTCAGATTCTTCCTCAGTCATTAACTGAATTGTAGGAACATCTTGAACCTATAAATGTGACCTGGAAATCTCTCCAGAACAATATTGGCATTTCTGGTCCTAGGAAGATCTAGGAAATGGAGAAGCCTCCATGAAACTGAAAAATATCTTTATAATGATATAAACTATTTCCTCCTTTCTCCTTCTCTAAATGGGATTCTACAAAATAAAATAAAAAGTGCTCTTATGCTGGGAAGGTTTCTAATGAGATAATTGTCATCCCCGATATGTCTCTGCCCTACAGAGGTGAAAGTGAGGCTCCACAAGGCAAGCTCACAAATTTGGGTGGAACCAAGATAGAACAATTTGTGAAATCTGTGGAAGACAAACTTAGGTAAGTTGGTGATATGAAATTTTATTCCGTTTTGTACCACTGCCCTTGGGGCCGTCAAACAACTCTTCATGTTCCTAATGGATACCTGAGGTTTTCACAGTTCTTGTCATTTGTCCTCCTTGCCCTTTATTGAGACGCCAGCTCCTTCTTTGCCTAGAGAGACAATGTGTGGCCCTCCTTGTCTCCAGAGGCTCAGGTCTCCCACAGGGCAGAGCAGAGCAGTGATCTCTAAGCCAACAGGCTAAGCAGATATGTTTTTAACCATATAAGTCTTGGCAGTTTCGGGTTTTTGCTGAAGGACTGACTAATAATTTTGGGAGGGGCTTTAGCTTGTGCAGATGTTATTACTTTATGGATATTTTATTAAATCTAATTCCTTTTCATTATTCTCTGCCTGACAGAAGTGAAATGAATGCTCTATATGAAGGTATGGTGACACATCTACAGTTTTGGGAAGAAAGCCTCAGGTAAGTGAGGAGGTTCAGGCCTCCATGACAGTGAAAAATATTGTGATTCCTTCTTAAATATCTACTGTACAAAAGAAGTCTTGAAAATTTCTCAGTGTGGTTTTCCTCACCAAGTTTACCGAGTGCTTGTGGGTGTTGATACTAAAATATCCACATGGCTAGTGACTGGACTAGCTCTATTTCTCCTGCTTGGCATCGCTCTCCATCAGTGGGGATTGTGCGAATGGAAAGCCTGCACAGCTGTTGTATGGTTCTTTCCACCAGTCCAGGGAGTGTTTGACGCTGGAGGGTCAGGTCCACAGTGTGCCACCAACTTCAATTTGTCTGGAAGGGCAAATCTGACAATGTGATATAACACCGCAGCCTTATTATGCCATGTGATTGGCATCTTGAAATCATGTCATGTTGTGAGGCAATATGATGACTTTTATTTCCATTCCTAAGAATTTTCTAAATAAGTAATACCCCCTTGCACTTCAGCAGGACAGAGGATAAAGCCACCCATCCTGATACAGTAAGTGCAGGGAGTAAACTTATATTTGGCAGGCACTTTGAGTGCACCTGCTGTGGTACCATACACTGCTTTTGGGACTAGGGGGAAGAGAGAATCTTGTATACAGTGACCCCCTAACAGCTAATTAAGGGGTAGTTTGGACAAGCTCCTAAACTGAAGGGTGTCAGCTGGGATTCTGGTGAGGGTGGAAAGGGGTGAACTGTGGGGGAGAGAAGAGAGGCTGAAACCTAATGACGCAGTTCACAAGCATAAAATGCCAAAATAAATCCTCTGAAAAGATGAAGACTAGTGATCAGAAGTGTGTATTGTGTATTTTCGTTGCTATTCTGTAAATTGACTCTTTACCTGGGGCCAATCACCCTCCTCCCATCTGTCAACTGCACCTGTCACCTGTGAACTTGTTGGAACTCTAAAACGTCTGTTAGTCTATAAGGTGCCACAGGATTCTTTGCTGCTTCTACAGAACCAGACTAAAACGGCTACCCCTCTGATACTCTAAAACACAATATTTCTAACAAAATTCATCAAGGTGCATTTATATGGAGGAGTGGGGTGTCAGATTCTTCCTCAGTCATTAACTGAATTGTAGGAACATCTTGAACCTATAAACGTGACCTGGAAATCTCTCCAGAACAATATTGGCATTTCTGGTCCTAGGAAGATCTAGGAAATGGAGAAGCCTCCATGAAACTGAAAAATATCTTTATAATGATATAAACTATTTCCTCCTTTCTCCTTCTCTAAATGGGATTCTACAAAATAAAATAAAAAGTGCTCTTATGCTGGGAAGGTTTCTAATGAGATAATTGTCATCCCCGATATGTCACTTATTAAAGTGTCCTTAATAAAAAAGAAATCTGCTCTAAGCAAAATAGCTAGACAAATTTTTTTTCCGTAACTGAAATGGTTTTAGATTCAGTTTGAGTTTTGTTTGGTGAGATCTTCTTTTATCTTACCCAGTTCATCCTGCCCCAATGATTATTGCAATCATTAACCTATGTTAAGGTTTTATCCTGCCACCCATCACGGTAGTACCTTAGAACTTTCCACGGAAAGATCAGTAGCAATAGCGAAGTCTCGAGTGGCTTTCATTGAGACTCTGGCACTTTTCTTTCTGGGGTAACTTTGCTTGGGGTAGGGTTTTTTATTATTTTTATTTTTATATATATAGTTTATTAACTTCCTCTTTTTTTTCTGTGAGGGTACGGGTTTACTTGGTAGAAGGTGGTGTTGGTGTGTTGCTTGTATGTTGGGAAGGTTCTAATTAGTTAACTCTCTTCCCCAGTACATCTGTGCCCTACAGCGGTGAAAGTGAGGCTCCACAAGGCAAGCTCACAAATTTGGGTGGAACCAAGATGGAACAATTTGTGAACTCTGTGGAAGACAAACTTAGGTAAGTTGGTGATATGAAATTTTATTCCGTTTTGTACCACTACCCTTGGGGCCGTCAAACAACTCTTCATGTTCCTAATGGATCTCTGAGGTTTTCACAGTTCTTGTCATTTCTCCGCCTTGCCCTTTATTGAGACGCCCCTTCTTTGCCTAGAGAGACAATGTGTGGCCCTCCTTGTCTCCAGGGGCCTCAGTGCTGTGCCTAGGCACCATTGCTTGGTTCTGACTCCTAGAAAAAGAGACAGAGAGAGGGTGGCTAAGGTCATTACACATCTCCCACAGGGCAGGGCAGAGCACTGATCTCTAAGCCACCAGCCGAAGCAGATATGTTTTTAACCATATAAGTCTTGGCAGTTTCGGGTTTTTGCTAAGGACTGACTAATAATTTTGGGAGGGGCTTTAGCTTGTGCAGATGTTATTACTTTATGGATATTTTATTAAATCTAATTCCTTTTCATTATTCTCTGCCTGACAGAAGTGAAATGAATGCTCTATATGAAGGTATGGTGAGACATCTACAGTTTTTGGAAGAAAGCCTCAGGTAAGTGAGGAGGTTCAGGCCTCCATGACAGTGAAAAATATTGTGATTCCTTCTTAAATATCTACTGTGCAAAAGAAGTCTTGTAAATTTCCAACTGTGGTTTTCTCTTCACCAAGTTTACAGAGTGCTTGTGGGTGTTGATAGTAAAATATCAACATGCCTAGTGACTGGACTAGCTCCATTTCTCCTGCTTGGCCTCTCTTGGGTTGTGCGAACAGAATGCCTGCACTCACAGTTGTTGTATGGTTCTTTCCACACTGCTCTTGGGGCTAGAGGGAAGAGAGAATCCTGTATGCGGTGACCTCCTCACAGTTAATTAAGGGGTGGCTTTAGGGCCGGCACAACCCATTGGGTGACCTAGGCGGTCGCCTAAGGCGCTAACATTTGGGGGATGGCAACTGCGGCAGCCAGATCTTCGGCCACCCTGGTCGTTGGTGGTATTTTGGGGGCGGGACCTTCCGCCGCCTAGGGCGGCAAAAAAGCTGGTGGCGCTACTGGGTGGCTTGGACAAGCTCCTAAAGGGAAGGGTGTCAGCTGGGATTCTGGTGAGGGTGTAAAGGGGTGAACTGTGTGGGGAGAGAAAAGAGGCTGTACCCTAGCAACACAGTTCACAACATAAAATGCCAAAATGAATCCTCTGAAGAGATCAAAAATAGTGATGAGCAAATTTCAAACAGGTTGATTCCAAGAAACACAGAAAATTTAAGATGTTTTTGGAGCCTTATCTGAACCCCAGATAACTATGAGAACAGGTTTTGGTTTGAGATTTCCTGCAACTTCTGTGCCTGGTCAGGATGGCATTAGAATGACAGCCGCCTCTCTCCATGTCATTTTGGAGCTTCCAATCCCAGCTAGAAAAAGGAAATACAGAGGCAGCCAGGAGAAGACTACTGTACAAAAGAAGTCTTGAAAATTTCCAAGTTTGGTTTTCTCTTCACCAAGTGTACAGAGTGCATCCACACGAGGGATAAGGGGAATAGCTAATCAATCTTTTTCAAACCTGAAAGGTTTTTCTTTGAATTTTATCATCTTACAAGTTGGTTGATGTAGGACAAAGGTTCAGCTTTTTAACAGAAAGTGATCCATGATACTGAGATTGGAGCTAGATACAAATTTCCCCCCAAATTCAGACCAATTTGGACAGAGGCATCATCAGTGGCAGTAAATTTTTGTGGGGCCCTGGGCCAGAGCAAGTGGGAACTCCCCACTTCTTCGTCCTGCAGTCCCCTGCCTTTCCTGCTGCCAGGGAAATTCAGGCTTCCCCTGCTCCCCCACAGGAGCCCTGGGCAGGCGGAGCAGGTCAGGGCATGGGTGTGCCCCTTTTTCCAGGGCCCTCCAATTGGCCGGAGCCCCTGGGCGGGGGCCCCCTTTTCCCCAGTGGCTAATCTGCCACTGGGCACCATTTAAAGGGATCTGGGGGGCTCCTCCCCCCGAGTTTCATACAGTATGTTTCTTGTTCCCTGGAGGAGCTCTTAACTGCAGCACAGCATGTGTGCGGAATGTGAGTTCTACAGGAGAGGGGGGCTGCTCCCAGCTTGTGCCTCTTAGCCTGGTCTACAGTAGGCGTTTAAACCGGTTTTAGGAGCGTAAAACCGATTTAACGCCACACCCGTCCACACTAGGAGGCACCTTATATCGATTTTAATGGCTCTTTAAATCGGTTTCTGTACTCCTCCCCGACGAAAGGAGTAGCGCTAATATCGGGATTAACATATCGGAATAGGGTTAGTGTGGCCGCAAATCGACGGTATTGGCCTCCGGGCGGTATCCCACAGTGCACCACTGACCGCTCTGGACAGCATTCTGAACTCGGATGCACTGGCCAGGTAGACAGGAAAAGCCCCGCGAACTTTTGAAATTCATTTCCTGCTTCCCCAGCGTGGAGAGCTCATCAGCACAGGTGACCACGCACAGCTCATCTGCACAGGTAACAATGCAGTCTCCTGAGAATCGAAAAAGAGCCCCAGCATGGACTGCACGGGAGGTACTGGATCTGATCGCTATAGGGGGAGAGGATTCAGTGCTAACAGAACTGCGTTCCAAAAGACGAAATGAAAAAGTATTTGAAAGAATTTCTAAGGCTATGACGGATAAAGGCCACAGCAGGGACTCAGTGCAGTGCAGAGTGAAAGTTAAGGAGCTCAGACAAGGCTACCAGAAAACCAAAGAAGCAAACGGAAGGTCCGGGGCAGGTTGAAAAACATGCCGCTTCTATGCTGAGCTGCATGGAATTTTAGGGGGCTGCGCCACAACTACCCCACCCCTGACCGTGGATTCCGAGGTGGGGGTTGTAATCTCTGCCATGTCTGAGGATTATGTGGACGGGGAAGATGAAGATGAAGAAGAGGAGGAAGACCTAGCAGAGAGCACACAGCACTCCGTGAGCCCCAGCTGCCAGGAGCTTTTTCTCACCCTGACGGAATTATCCTCCTCCCAGCCCTCCCAAGCAACTATCCCAGACAATGACGCCATGGAAGGGAGCTCTGGTGAGTGTACCTTTGCAAATAGCAAACATTGTTTTTTAAGCAAGCGTTTTTTAATGATTGATTTGCCCTGAGGACTTGGGATGCATTCGCAGACAGTATAGTTACTTAGAAAAGTTTGTTAACATGTCCGGGGATTGAGAGGAAATCCTCCAGGGACATCTCGATGAAGCGCTCCTGTAGGTACTCCAGAAGCCTTTGCAGAAGGTTTCTGGGCAAGGCAGCCTTGTTCCGCCCACCATGGTAGGACACTTTACCACGCCATGCATGTAGCAAGTAATCAGGTATCATTGCATGGCAAAGCATAGCAGCGTATGGTCCCGGTGATTGCTGGCATTCAAGAAGCATCCGTTCTTTATCTCGCTGTGTGATCCTCAGCAAAGTGATATCGTTCAGGATAACCTGGTTAAAAATCAGGAATTTAAGAAAGGGGGATGGCCATTTTCCTACTGGGTTCGTGGACTGCAGCAGCTTAAAAAAAAAACCTTTCCTGCACGTAGCCAAGCGGGGGGAGGGAAGGAGTGAAATGCCGATGATCTTTTTTGTGTTTGGTCACCGGCGATCTTCCCCAAGCTACCAGCCACGCAGTGGGTGGGGGGGTGGGAAGGGTGTTGATTAGCAGGGAGCTAGCGTGGTATTAGCCATGCATTGGGGGGAGGGGTAAATCACTGCAGAAGCCGAAAGACAGTGGCTTACCATGGCCGCATGCAAGCTGAATTCTGAGGCCTGGACCTGTGTCTGTGAGATCTGTAACTCCAGAGCTGCAGGCACTCACTATTAAGATGAAAAATGCGACCTTGTAGGGAAATCACATGTGCTATGTAAGGTGAATAGTGCTGTTCACTGTGAAAGAGTATAACCATTGTTCTGTAAAATGTATCTTTTTAAATATTTCTCTCCCTCATGCAGCTGCAAATTTTTCAAGCGTCCCTCCTCCATCCCAAAGGCTAGCACAGATAAGGCGGAGGAAAAAGAAGACGAGAGATGAAATGTTCTCGGATATTATGGAAGTTACACGCAATGAAAGAGCTCATCTGAATGAGTGGAAGGACGTGGTATCAAATTACAGGAAAGATGCCAGTGAACGTGAGGACAGGAGAGACACCCGAGATAAGAGGTGGCGGCAGGAAGACTGGCAGGAAAATCAGAGGTGGCGGCAGGAAGATCAGCGGTGGCGGGATGCAACTCTGGGGCTGCTGCGTGATCAAACTGACATGCTCCGGCATCTGGTGGAGCTTCAGGAACGGCAGCAGGATCACAGAGTGCCGCTGCAGCCCCTGTATAACCACCCTCTACCCTCACCATGTTCCATATCCCCCTCACCCAGACGTGTAAGAACGCGTGGGGGGAGGCTCCGTGCACCTGCCAACTCCACCCCCGTGGACAGCCCAACCAGAAGGCTGTCGTTACTGTGAAATTTTTTTAATGGCCTTCTCCATCCTTCCTATCCTCCTCCCAAACCACACCCTTACTTCTCTCCCTCTTTTTATAATGAATTAATAAAGAATTCATGATTTTTAAACGAGAGTGACTTTATTTGCATAAATAAGCTGTACTCGAAGGGGGAGGGTGAGTTGCTTAAAGGGAATGAGTCAATCAAGGGGGTTGGGTGTTCATCAACAAACACAGCAGTCACACTGTACCCTGGCCATTGATGAAGCTCGTTTTCAAAGCTTCTCTGATGCGCACCGCTTCCTGGTGTGCTCTTCTAATCTCCCTGGTGTCTGGCTGCGCGTAATCAGCGGCCAGATGATTTGCCTCAGCCTCCCACCCCGCCATAAAGGTCTCCCCCTTACTCTCACAGAGATTGTGGAGAATACAGCAAGCAGCAATAACATAGGGGACATTGGTTTGGCTGAGGTCTGAGCGAGTCAGTAATGTGCGCCAGCGCGCCTTTAAACGGCCAAATGCACATTCCACCACCATTCTGCACTTGCTCAGCCTGTAATTGAACAGATCCTGACCACTGTCCAGGCTGCCTGTGTATGGCTTCATGAGCCATGGCATCAAGGGGTAGGCTGGGTCCCCCAGGATAACGACAGGCATTTCAACATCCCCAACTGTTAATTTCTGGTCTGGGAAGTAATTCCCTTGCTGCAGCCGTTTAAACAGTAGTGCTTCTGAATACGCGAGCGTCATGAACCCTCCCTGGCCATCCCACGTGGATGTTTGTGAAACGTCCCTTGTGATCCACCAGTGCTTGCAGCACCATTGAAAAGTACCCCTTCCGGTTTACGTACTGGGTGCCCTGGCGCTCCGGTGCCAAGATAGGGATATGGGTTCCATCTATCGCCCCCCCCCCCCCACAGTTAGGGAATCCCAGTGCAGCAAAGCCATCCACTATGGCCTGCACGTTTCCCAGAGTCACAACCTTTCGTAGCAGCAGCTTAGTGATTGCTTTGGCTACTTGCATCACAGCAGCCCCCACAGTAGATTTTCCAACTCCAAATTGATTCCCGACTGACCGGTAGCTGTCTGGCGTTGCTATCGCCACTCGCTTCTCTACTGTGAGGGCTGCTCTCATCTTGGTATTATGGCGTTTCAGGGCAGGGGCAAGCAAGTCACAAAGTTCCATGAAAGTGCCCTTACGCATGCGAAAGTTTTGCAGCCACTGGGAATCGTCCCACACCTGCAACACAATGCAGTCCCACCAGTCAGTGCTTGTTTCCCGGGCCCAAAATCGGCGTTCAATGGATAGAATCTGCCCCATTACCATCAGGATCTCCAAAGCGCAGGGGCCCGCGGTTTGAGATAATTCTGTGTCCACGTCCTCATCACTGTCATCGCCGCGCTGCCGTATCCGCCTCTTACTCGCCTCGGTTTGAAGGTCCTGGTTCACCATATACTGCACGATAGTGCGCGAGGTGTTTAAAACATCCACGATTGCGGTATTGAGCTGAGCAGGGTCCATGCTTGCTGTGCTATGGCGTCTGCACAGTTCACCAAGCAAAAAAGGCGCGAAACGGTTGTCTGCTGCTTTCACGGAGGGAGCGGTGAGGCTGTACCCAGAACCACCCGCGACAATGATTTTTGCCCCATCAGGCACTGGGATCTCAACCCGGAAATTCCAAGGGGCGGGGGAGGCTGCGGGAACTATGGGATAGCTACGGAATAGCTACCCACAGTGCAATGCTCCAGTAATCGATGCTAGCCTCGGACCGTGGACACACACCACTGATTTAATGTGTTTAGTGTGGCCGCGCGCACTCGATTTTATACAATCTGTTTTGCTAAACCGGTTTATGTAAAATCGGAATAATCCCGTAGTGTAGACGTACCCTTAGGCAGGGAATCAGTATTTTGTTTACAGAGGCAGAGAATTAAGATAAGAAAGGGATGGTGATTAAATCAAGGATCTGGAAGTCATTAATGAGCCTGTAAAACAGGAATCCCTCTGCAGGGGGCAGGAGGTGTTGAAGAGAGAATCCAGGGGACTCAGAAGAAATACAGTGAAGCCCTGAGAGCCAAGTTTACATTCAGAAAAGAGGGAGATTTTAGGGGTGAGGTGAAAAGAAGGGGTCAAACCCCAGGGAAGGGATAGCAGTGGTATAGAGAAGTTTTCACTCTATCTGTGGTACTTTTGTGGCCCCATCACCATAGTATCTGAACACCTCTCAGTGTCTAACCTAGTTCTCCTCGCAGCCTCTCATGAGGTAGAGCAGTGCTGTTATCCCCATTGTACAAATGGGGCACTGAGGTCTTGTTTACACTAGTTTGGTCAGCAAAAGTTATGTCGCTGTAATTAAAATCGCTGTTGCATGTCCACACCAGCTCCTTATGTCAGCAGAGTGCATCCACACTAGCAACTCTTGCATCGACACAGAGAGCAGTGCATTTTGGGAAGCTTTCCCACTATGCAACTGGCTGCAGGATGCTTTGGGAAGGGTTTGCAATGCCTCATGGAGCAGATACAGTGTCACGTGATGCAGGTTTCTCAATCCCATTATTCCAGGGATATCCTAGTAGATTGTCAGCTGCTTTTCAACTGACACATGTGGGGAGAGGGAGCTACTAGTGGTGTGTCTGGGGTGGTGGAGACAGCAGGCTGACCAACCTATCCTGAGGCAGGTAGAGGGGGACACCCCCCATGCCAGCCCCTGGCTCAGCACAGCAGTCTCTCCCCCACCCTTCTGGCAGAAGCAGCCCACTCTGCCTGCCTGCCTATGGTTCTGTGATTCCCTCTGTTGGGGACTCTGGTACCCCAAACGGCAAAGTTCGTTGTCTGACCGCAAGAGACAGGCAACACCAGCAAAGTTCAAATATAATGCTCTTTATTGAAGAGTGCACACGACAATAGAGAGCGAGCTCGTCTCCAAAGAGAACCAGCTAACTTCTTTGCAAAATTACCTAGGTTTATATAGACAGCTTCGTCGCATCATCATAATTGCAATTAACTAGTTAAGTAGCCACCCCCCTTCTTTTGAAACTAGAAACTGTTACCATACATTCTTTTTTATGTTCTACAAGATTAAATGTTTTACATGATTTATGATACCTTAACAATCACTAATCAATCTAAAATGTAATTGTTAGGAATAGACATAGAACAGAAACAGGGAGTACTGCACAGGGAGTCTGGAAGTTTGGAATCTTGGCTTCTTATGAGTTCTTTAAACGAATTGTTTTTACCTCAGTACGTTTGGTACCCTGCTAGGAATACAGTCCCTTTCTTATCTCATGGTTGCTTAACTTTGTGAGAGACAGACCTGCAACTCCCTGGGACTTTCCACTTATGAATTACCCATAAACCTCTGTTAGGCTGTTAGCTTGACTTTGTTCAGGTTGACACAACTGGCTTTGGGTTACATTTTATTTAGGCCTAACACCTCCAAGCTCTCCCACTGGGTCCTCAGCCGGGGAGCAGCATCCTGAGCAGCTCTCTGTGCTGAGGAATGTCAAAGCAGCACAGCAGTCTCCCTTCCCTACCCCACCTTCCCTGCAGCAGCAGTCTGCCTGCAGCTGTGTTCCTACTGGAGGGCAGAACGAGAGCATTCCCCATTAATGATTTGCTCTTTGTTCCCCAAACAGAGCAGCAAGCTCAGCACTCAGATACTCCCCAGAGCTTTGAAAGGGGAGGAGCGCAAGCCTGCAGGGCAGCAGAGATCAAAACAGTGAGCAGAGCGGTAAGGGCAGGCATTGTGGAATACTGGTGGAAGCCAGTTATGTCGACAAAACAAACAGCAGTGTCTACACTGACCTTTGTCACTTTAACTTTGCCACAAAAAGCTTTATGCCTCTCATTGAGGTGATTTTATTTTGTCGGCAAAACAGCAGAGTTTTGCTGCCAAAAGTAGCTTTGTAGTGTGTTTTGTCAGTAAAAGGCAGCTTTTGCTGACAAAACTTTGTAGTGTAGACAAGGCCTTAGGCATGGAGAGACTAAAGGCCAGATTTTCAAAAGTATTTAAGGAACCTAGTGGGAATTTCAAAAGCGCCTAAAAGGTTAGATATCTAGCTGCATCTTTGGGTGCCTTAAAAACTCTGTCCCTTAGGAACTGGCCTGAGGTCATACAGGAAGTCCATGGGGGGAGTAGAACCTAGGTCTTTCAGGGCTAACTCCCTATCTAGCAAACCAGCCTCTTTCTCTGTTGAAGGCTACAAAAATGAAGACTCTGATAGATGGGCGCAACACCAAGGCAGCCAGATCTCTGAGACTCTAGGAAATGGTCCCAGGTGCTTGGGAATGATGTCATGGTTGACCGCATGAAAAGCAGCACAGGGGTCAGAAAAGATGAAGAAAGAGAGAGATAAGAGGAGATCACTTAACTCCCATGGGATGGCAGGTTCTGCCCCATGCTGGGTTATAGAGCAATGGTTGCTGTGCAATTTTACATTTTAACAGAAACCCATTTTGTTTTGTCACTTTTTGTTCCGAGTTCAAGAAAAGGAAGGAAGGAGAAAGTATTATATGAATATCAGGTGTGTTTTTGCCTCAGATTCTTAGGGTTTCACGTATCCAGGCTAATTCCAGAACAAAGAACAGAAATTGCATCCACAGAGTCCATAAAGGCGATGATTATTGTCATGATTTGTATTATTCACTGGGCACTATCTGTGTGCTCAGCACTGTTCAGAATATGCCAGAAAATTTAGTCCCTGAGCCAATGTGTCTAAAATGTGTAGCCCTGGTCAAGATGGCTCAGATATGTAAGTAGGAAGTGTGCAGTTATGGAGCACATGGTACTATCTATGAGTGGAGGCGCTGGTGGCAATAGACGTTTTACTTGATAAAGGACTAACAGATTTGACCCTCCAACTTTCTTTCAACAGGAAGAGCTTCCCAGAGCTCCTGTGCCTGTTTATTTTCCTTTCCTGCCTGCAGTGGCCCTCATATACCTCAGAAGTCTCCATTTTTTTTCTCAACTTTAAAATGTGGAATTTTCTTGGTGTTTGGTTTTAAATGTTCTCCTATGAGAAATGAAACTCAATCACTGTAGTGTTGTGTTTAAGAGCCTTCTGGAAAGTTACTAGCCTTCAAACAGAAGTGAAAGCAGTGTTGCCAACTCTCATGCTTTTGTTGTGAGCAGGGCCGGCTCCAGGCCCCAGCACGCCAAGCGTGTGCTTGGGGCGGCATGCCGCGGGGGGCGCTCTGGCGGTCGCCGGGAGGGCGTCAGGCGGCTCCGGTGGGCCTCCCGCAGGTGTGCCTGCGGAGGGTCCACTGGTCCCGCGGCTCCGGTGGACCTCCCACAGGCATGCCTGCAGATGCTCCACCGGAGCCGCGGGACCAGCGGACCCTCCGCAGGCACGTCTGCAGGAGGTCCACCGGAGCCGCGGGACCGGCGACCGCCAGAGCGCCCCCCGCGGCGTGCCGCCGTGCTTGGGGTGGTGAAATTGCTAGCGCCGCCCCTGGTTGTGAGTCTCATGATAATTAGACATGCATCCGATGAAGTGGGTATTCACACATGAAAGCTCATGCTCCAATACGTCTGCTAGTCTATAAGGCGCCACAGGACTCTTTGCTACTTTTACATGATAATTATTGCTTTCCTTAAAGCCCCAGCTCTTGGAGTCAAGTGGATATATGATTATTTCAGCCTTCATTCTTAAAGAAAAATTAAGTTTCTAGCCCTAGTTGCTGTGGAGAAAGCTTCAAAATGTGACCCTATTCTACCCTAAAGGCTCAAAAAGCAGAAGGCAAATAAAAATAACACCAAATCTATTACTTGTACATAATCTCATTATTTTAAAGCCAATCTCATATCCTGATATTTAGGTGTTTGTCCCAATTTGTCCCGATATTTCACGGAACTCCGCTTTTTTTTTTTTTGCTCCGCCAGCGACTCCCCCGATGTGTCCCAATATTTTCTTCTTCTCATCTGGTCACCCCATGAGCCTGATTCATGATTTTTGAATATTTGGGTTTGGCAATACTGTGAAAGTGACTTGAAAGTGTCAGTTTCACTCCTGTTTAAGGTCAGTTTCATGTCTATTATTTGTAGTGGGGTAATACTCCAGAGCCCCAGACAGGTGCAGTATAAACTCAGAGAACCTTGCCCTAGTAGAATGTTTCCAAAGGTTAAATGACCTATTCCAAGCTTGGTGAACTGCAAAAAAGTGATATAAAGTCATCTAGATTTTTCTACAACTGTTTCAGTTGTTGTCTTCAAAAGTTAGTAACAAAGTAAGAATATACATTAAAATTTTAAACCTAACCAGTACCCTTTAAGTGTCTTGACACAAGATGTCAGAACATGTTAGTATTACAGCTGAGTGGGTCTATTATTTCTTTATTTTTCTTTCTTTATATAGGAATTAGATACA
This sequence comes from Mauremys reevesii, assembly GCF_016161935.1. NCBI lineage: Eukaryota > Metazoa > Chordata > Testudines > Geoemydidae > Mauremys > Mauremys reevesii. The sequence continues at coordinate 271,911,083 of NC_052623.1, read as the reverse complement.
GTGCTTCTGCCAGCTAATTTCTAAGTTATCTGCAAAAAAGGTGCCAAAGTAGCCCCTGAAATCACTGTTAAAGTTGACCCGCCCCACCACCACCAAAATCTGAAGAGGTGCCCCTGAAGTTGGATCCAGAGATTTTGTTCAATCAAGTACAGTAGGCTAGCTGCAAAGGCCAGATCAGAACTGCATCTGAACTTCTCCAAAGTTCAGGTTTCTGGGTTTTGGTTTGTTTCCATCTGTTTCTTTTATTCACCTTGGTTTGTCCCATCTCTAGTCAGGAAGCAGGAAGCAGGATTGATTCCTGTTGTTCCAGATCACAGAAGGCCACCAGCAAGAGTCAGTGCTTCGCTCAGAAGTGAGTATTGTGTATTTTTATTGCTATTCTGTGAATTGCCTCTTCACTTGGGGCCAGTCACCCTCCTCCCATCTGTCTAGTACAGGGGTTCTCAAACTTCATTGCACCGCTACCCCCTTCTGACAACAAAAATTACTACAGGACCCCAGGAGGGGGGACTGAAGCCCGAGCCCACCCAAGCCCTGCCACCCTGGGCGGGGGGGAGGCAAAGCCAAAGCTCCTCCACCCCAGGCCGGGGGGCAAAAGCCGAGGCCCAATTGCTTCAGTCCCAGGCAGGGAGCCTGTAACCTGAGCCCTACTGCTCAAGGCTAAAGCCCTCAGGCTTGGGTTTTGGCCCCGGGCCCCAGCAAGTCTAAGCCAGCCCTGAAGACCCCATTAAAATGGGGTCATGACCCACTTTGGGGTCCTGACCCACAGTTTGAGAACCGCTGGTCTGGTACATCTTTTTTGGAGTCTACAAACACAACCTTTTGAACAAAATCTATGAAGGTGCATGAAGACAGCAGCCCACACTTTAGTGCTCAGGGAAAGGGGATTCTCAGGAGAGAGGAACAAACAGTGTTGCTTGTCCATCAAAAGATGTTTCTTATCCAAGGTTTTGGCACACAGGACCTGAACCTGCTTCTAACAAAGTCAACAGGAGTTTTGAAGTTGACATCAGTGGGTGCTGGATCAGAGCATAGTTTGTAATACACATCACCTTTCACTTACATATCTGGGAATCTAGCGAATCCCTGCAGTATCTAAATCAGGGGTCTCAAACTCAATTTACCTTAGGGCCAGTGCCAGTCCTCAAATCCTCCCAGCAGGCCAATAATGTCACTGAAGATGATGTTCAGAAAAGAAAACGTTTGTGTTGTATTTTTTTATTTCAAATTTCTTAGAAATAATAAAACTGTCATACAACTTTATACAATTCTTCGCCTGCCGGAGAGTTATTAGTGTTTGCCAGACACCTGGCAAATCTTCAGTTCTGTCAGTTTGTTGATGTTTGGCCTCAGTGACTGAGCAGTTGAAACTTCAGGATTGCAGCAAAGTGTGCACCAGATAGTTGTGTTCGGTATTTTGACTTGTTTATATTCATTGTGGAAAAAAGTGATGCTGCCTCCAGGGCTGACTCTGCCTGGCAACTAATGATGCTGCCTCCATGGCTGACTCTGCCCGGCGACTAGTGAATAGTATCTCTGTCCCTCTCCTCCAGCCAACGGGAGCTGCGGGCTGCAGTTGGGAGGTTCTCAGGCCTCAGATGGCCCACAGGCCGGGACTTTGACATTACATCATTGTACGACAACATTGCATTCTCTTATCACAATTCAACAACATCACAAGAGGTGGCAGCAGCATCACAACATTGCAAGGCCATAAATACATCTGGGACAATAACTGTCCTGTGAGCTGGGCTTGCAGAATAGATGGGTGAGAAGTTGGGACTGTCTCATAACTTGATTCTGGACTGGATGGCTAATCCTAGTCTTGCCTTGTGCATCATTGGTTGGTTGGTGATATTTATTATGGTCGTGAATCAATTTCAGGGAGCTTCCCAAAATGGTCAGCGCAGAAGAGTTTCATCAGAAGGAAGAAGAATGTGAAAAGCTGAAGGAACAGAAAAGAGTCTTGGAGCAAAAGTAGGAGATCTGTAAATATTTCCTCCAGAGCTTATCTTTCTACAAAGAGTCTGATCCTTCTCCCAACACTGTAACCCCTCTATGCCACCTTGGCAGCCAAAGTGTCCCCTCCCCAGATTCTCAGTCTCCATGAGGTGTGTGTACTACTGGCTGCAGTGAGATGGGGGACTATGGCAGCTCTGTGTCTGTCCCGGTATCCAAGTGCAGATGAAAGAGGCAAGCTCTCAAGACAAAACCCAAGTGCTGTTTAGACCATGCTAGCTGCCACTTGTGGAATATCACTGTGAGGGTGATACTTTTCCAGACAGAATCTGGCACACCCAGATGCTTACTGGTCAGGGGGATATGAGTTTGGGATTGGGAACTGCAGAGTGGAGGTTGTGTGCTTGTGAATTACGTGGCAATATTAAAGTATTTCAGGCTTATTATTAGTTATCACTTTATGAATTAAAAGCCCATTAGCCTTGGTGTGTGTCCTTTGTATTTAGCACTTTCATTTTAAAATGAACTTTTTTCATCCTAGATTGGTGCTTGTCTCAGCCAATGCAATGGGAAGCCATAAGTTCTCTGAGAACTTGAATGACCCCTGTCGATTATCAGTTGTGTTGGAGATGTACGACAGGCTCAGGATACATGAATGGGAGAAAGCCAAATGTGCTGCAAGTGTCTTCACCTTTCCAATGACATATGAAAAAGGTAGCACCATAATTAAGGTTTGTTCCTATTCATATCCTAGAATTCAAATGTATAAAGTCTGGAAAAAATATTAGCACTGTAGGAAACTAGATGTGACCTAAGCACCTCTTGATGACAACTGGCCGAGGACATAGGGGTACAGGGATCCCCTGGGTTCATCAAAAGAATGTCATGTATGGTCTGTAATGAAAGCCTGTGTCACACGTGACATCATAATCAATGTAAAAGGAATGTATGGAGAATACGTGAGGAGTTAAGTGTATCCACTGAAAATTAGGTTCTGTAGGACTGATAGTTGAAGGCAGGTCACTCCAATGCAGTGCACCATGAGATAAACTCTCCTGACAAGAGGAGGAAGATACTTATCTCTCTGGTGGGCCGTTATGTGTCTTACAATAAAATTCTATTCCCATACTGAGTCAAATGTTCATTAAGAGTTTGCAGAAACTTCAGAAGGAAATTAACTGAAAGGGATAAACAGCCAAGGGAGCCCTGTTTTCAGATGAAGATCAAAGGTCTGGCCTGGTATATCTAGGGGGTGGAGAGAGATGTTCTGGCATCCTTCAATCAGTGAAGACAAGTTCCCAGCAAGCTTGATCTTATGAAAGGGGGATCTGAGCCATCCTGGTTGAAAATGCTGAGGAAAGGACTTGAAGTAAGCTATCCTGTAAGAAAGTGGTTCTAAACCAGGGGCACGTGTACTCCTGGGGGTACACACAGATCTTCCGGGCGTACATCAACTCACCTAGATATTTGCCTAACTTGATGGCAGGTTACATAAAAAGCACTGGCAAAGTCAGTACAAACTAAAATTTCATACAGACAATGACTTGTTTATACTGCTCTGTATACTATATGCTGAAATGTAAGCACAATATTTACATTCCGCTTGATTTATTTTATAACTATATACAGTAAAAATGAGAAAGGAAGCAATTTTTCAGTGCCAGTGTGGCTGTGACATTTTTGTATTTTTATGTCTGATTTTGTAAGCAAGTTGTTTTTAAGTGCAGTGAAACTGGGGTATGTTAGACAAATCAACTCCTGAAAGGGGTACAGTAGTCTGGAAAGGTTGATAACCACTGCTGTAAGAGACGGGAATATTTTGTGACTTTAGTTTAGGCTCTAGCAAGCATGTTATGGTTTTGTTTTCTACGTAACTGTTTCCAATATTCTTACTTACTACCGTTTGAATCTTTGCCCTTTAACAAAAAATGTATTATTCTTTCACTATCAATATATCTAAGCTCTGTGTGTTAAATGGAGTGGTGATCCTGAATTGAATCGAGTAAGGTGGTGTGTACTTTTCCGCTGGCAGCAGAGAATCTGAGAATTCTTCTTCGAGATGCATCCCTATGGTTGCTCCACTTTAGGTGTATTTGCATCCCTGCACCTCTAATCAGAGACTTTAGGTAGCAGTGTCCATTTGGCCTTTACATATATACACTCACCCTCCCACATGGTCTGCCTTGAGTCTAACTAGCACTGCATAGGCGAACCACCATCAGTTCCTTCTCGATCACCTTTGGCCTCAAACAGAACGTGTAGCAGTCCATTGACTACTTAACATTCTTTATATTGGTAGCAAATAGTTAGAGTTCATAGTGATTTGTTGAGTTTCCTTTTCTTTTGCAGTGCCTTTGGAGCAGGGGTTCTCAAACTGGGGGTCATGATCCCTCAGGGGGTCATGAGGTTATTACGTGGGAGGTCATGAGCTGTCAGCCTTTACCCCCAAACCCTGCTTTGCATCCAGCATTTATAATCGTGTTTAATATAAAAAATGTGTTTTTAATTTATAAGGGGGGGTCGCACTCAGAGGCTTGCTATGTGAAAGGGGTCATCAGTGCAAAAGTTTGAGAACCACTGCTTTAGAGCTTCTGTTTTTTCAGTTAAAAAAACCCAACCTTTTTGTCTTTCAACTGTTCTGTTCCTGCCGTTTGCTGTGGGATCACCCCTGTAGGGGCATGCCAAGTTCCCCTAGCTTCAAGAGGTGCCTGTCCTGCAATGAGACAATCCCAGTGACGGACAGACACTCTTATTGTGTCCAGTGCCTTGGAGAGGCACATATTCCCCAGAAGTGCACCTTCTACCAGCAACTAAAAGCCAGATCCCAAAAGAACCAGGAGTTGAAGTTAGAACTTTTCCTCACAGAGGGTGCTCTTAGGCTGGCATCTGACCCAGGTTCTGAATCCTCTCCAGGATGAAGATCATCCCCAGAGCCTTCAACCTCCAGGGAGGTGGAAACACAGAGAAATTCAACTGACTCCCCCCGCAAAGCCTTCAGAAAATGGTCTCCAAGCCTCTAGCCAACCCCTTGACCTGCCAGAGGTGATCCCCCATGCGTTTGGTCACCTTAGCACTAACAGCTCCAAAGCATGGCACCCAGAAATTTTAGGGACCCCACAGTATGAACTCTGCCTTACCACCTAAAGACCCAAAGGGAAAGGCACCGAAGCAACAGCACTGCCTACCAGAGATAAGGACAGACACTAAACCACCTCTAAAAAAATTGGCACTGACAAAAAGACCCTCGGCACAGAGTGCTTCAAAGCAGCCTTCGTCGGAGCACGCCTCCCATAGCAGGCTATCAGTACTGATCAGTCAGCACCGGGCAATCCCTGACGGTATCAAGCCCATCAGTAGTACCACAGGAGTTCTTGAGTGACCTTATGGTCATGGAGGAGCCAGAATCCCTGCTATTCAGTACTGGAGCTTTGCTACTGGCCAATAGCACTGAGCCATTTGCCTCCTGTCAGCCTCACTCTTCTCCAGTGGGGAGTCAGATTTTCCAAGATGACAATGTTTCTCTGATCTCACACCATAACTCACCATTGCAACACTGGGGATTGCACCCGCGCTCCAACCGTCAATCTTCCTGGTATGGTCACCCGTGGGTACCACCACCCATGCCCTTCCCCACCCCCAGTGGCCATACTTGGATCCGTGGGAAGTCTACAGGCCCCACACCCGTCAGGCATTGCGTGTCTCCCATAGAGAGTCCACTAGATGTTCCCCTGCAGCTTCGATCTCCTGAGCCCCGGAACCCAAAGAAGAAACTTACGAGGAGCAGGAGGCTAGACTAGAGATAGAAACTACCCCACTGGCAAATATCTCCTTCTCCTCACCAGATGAGGTGGTAATGCCTCATCCTCCATCACTGGCCAATGACTGTAAGCTCTTCCAACACTTCACTAAGAGGGTGGTGGATGCACTACAAATTCCTCTTGAGGAGGTGAAAGACTTCTACTATAAATGGTTAGACATACTGCACACTCCCAATCAACCAGGTGCTTATGTACCCTGCCAAGGTCATCTGGCAGACACCAGCCTTCATTGCACCAACATGAGAAAGGTCTGACAAAAAGTATAACATGTCCCCTAAGGAAGCAGACTTCCTCTTCATGCACCCTCAGCTTAATTCTATAGTTGTGGATGTGGTTAATGCAGGGGAAAGCAACATCATACCAAGTCATCATACCAAGTCGACCAAGGGTGTTTTCCAAGATGATCTCCATTGTAGTGGCACACCTATGAACATTAGATATTGTCATTCACCCATACCTGGATGACTTCCTTCTTTAGGCTCATTCCTTCCAAGATTCCCTGCAAGCCACCCAGATGATTATGCACATGTTTGTGCAGCTGGGTCTACAACTCAACACCCAGAAATCGATCTTGACCTCACTGCAATGTCTGGAGTTCACTGAGGCCAAACTCGACACAGTGCAAGCAAAAGCATTCCTCCCACTGCACAGAACCAACACCCTTAGGAGTCTCAGAGACAGTCCAGGCCAGCCTCCAAATGCTAGCCAGGAATTTCCTCCAGCTTCTCAGGCACATGGTGGAATGCACTTTTATGACTCCACACACTTGGTTGTTCATGAGATGTTTGCAGATGTGGCTCAGATCTGTCTACTCTTGGAACAAGGATGGGCTGAACAAGCTGTTATTGATGCCCTCCAGGGTCAAATACTCCCTGGACTGGTGGAAAGAACCACACAACGTCCATGCAGACATTCCAGTCGCAGAACCCACATTAACAGTGATTCTAAGAACAGACACCTCTCTAATAGGCTGGGGAGCCCACCTAATGACTGCAAAGTCCAGGGCAAGTGGGGGGAAGGATAGCTCAGTGGTTTGAGCATTGGCCTGCTAAACCCAGGGTTGTAAGCCGAATCCTTTGGGGGGACATTTAGGGATCTAGGGCAAAAATCTGTCAAGGGATTGGTCCTGCTTTGAGCAGGGGGTTGGTCTAGACAACCTCCTGAGGTCCCTTCCAACCCTGATATTCTAAGTGGTTCCCCATGGAAGCAGTTCGTCATATCAATCTTTTACTATTAAGAGCCGTCAGAAATGCCACTTTCCCATTCATCAGGGTTACTCACACAAAAGTCATGACGGACAGTATAATCTGCATGTTTTACATAAATCACCAAGGAGGCACCAGATACATGGAAATGCTGAAACTTTTGGAACTGGTGCATCTACCACAATGTGCTCCTTTCAGCCACTTACCTACCAGGGATACAAAATGTGACAGCTGACAATCTCAGTCAGAATTTCTCACACAATCACAAATGGGAAATGAATGCAGCAGTGCTCCACAACATATTCATCCTATGGAGCACTCTGACAATAGATCTGTGCTACTTACCAGAACAAGAAATGTCTCCGCTACTGTTCCAACCTTGGACTAGGGAAACAGTTCCTGGGGGGATGCTCTCATCTTCCCACAGGGCAGGGAACTATTGTAGGCCTTTCTCCTATTCCCTCTGATGTCCAACATCCTGTTAAAGTTATGGCGAGAAAAAACAAAAATTATACTGATTACTCTCTCCTGGCTAAGACAAGTTTGGTACCCATACCTTGCACAGCTGGCAGTATGTCCTCCGATTCCTCTTTGGCCCATTCCCCACCTGCTCTCCCAAAAGGACAGGTGGATTCTTCACCCCAACTTACAGATCCTTCAGCTCCAGGGTTGGCACCTTCTTGGTTCCAACACTTAGAGAGTGAATGCTCTGAGGAGGTGAAAGAGGTGTTACTACATAATAGGAAATTGGGGACTCATCCTAGTTACTTTAAAAAATGGAAACAATTACAAATTTGATGTGATTCCAAACCCAACATCTTCCTCCTTCCCTTTGATCCTAGTCTATATGCTAGGCCTCAGAAGAGTGGACTCTCTCTTAGCTCACTCAAAGTACATCTAACAGCCTTCCACCATCCAGTGGACAGATGTTCAGTATTCGCCCAACCAACGACATGCCTTAAAGGCATGGGAAACCTCTTCCCACATGTCCGACCACCCACTCTAGCCTGGGACCTCAATCTAGTTTTGAGAACCTTGACTAGACCACCTTTCAAGCCTATGGCCACTTGCTCTGTGTTACACCTAGCCATGAAGATGGCATTTCTAGTGGCCATTACCTCAGCGCCTGGAGGCCACACCCCAAATTCCTCCCAAGGTAGTTTCCTCCTTTCATATGAACCAGCTAATTCATCTCCCTGTATTTTTTCCAAAACCACATCGTGCCAACAGGGAGGCAACACTACATATGCTGGATGTTAGGAGAGCCCTGGCATTGTATTTGGGCAGAACTAAGGACTTGAGAAAGTCTCCCAAACTCTTTCTTTCATTCGAGGAAAGATCCAAGGGCTCCGCAATACGAGCTCAAAGACTCTCCAAATGGGTCTCCAGTTCCATGAACCACTGCTACTATGCACATAACCCGCTGTCTCTATCAGAGATCCACACACGCACCACAAGATCTGTTTCCACTGCGGTTGCATTTGTTAAAGATGCCCTTATCTCAGAAAAGTGTAGGGTGGCAACCTGGGTCTCTGCCCATACTTTCACAGATCACTATGTGACCACCCGGGACTCTGCCTCTGATGCCATCTTCGGCTCTACCGTATTATCGTCAGTAGCAGACCCCACTCCGAAGCCTCCCTGAACGGGTGGTTCATGCGCCACCCATGTTGACGACTCAGTTGTTAGCTCTTATTTTCCAGCCCAGCATGGCCTATGGAATGCCATAAAGACCAACCTAATGGTGCGGCACACTCCTGGCATTCAGACAAGCACGTTCAATTTCTCATTGCCATTTCTCACTCCAACTAGGCATCAGCTCAGAGTGTTGCAGCATCTTGTCTGGTTTCCTTATGACTAGCGCTCTGCCGTGCCACATAGGAGATCTAGCTTTGATTTCTAATTATTGCTCCAAGGCTGGGTGTATTGGAGAAAAATCATCACTGTACAATTAAGAGAACAACACAGGTGCACAGAAATGGAGTGACTGCTGTCAGAAATGTCTGCACCAATTGTGCAGTGGGAGGCACCCACACTGGCACTCACTTAATTGATTAACCTCCACAGATTACTGCGATAGCTTCAATCCCTGCTGGCTGAAGCATTTTTGCACATGGATTCAAGGTGTATTTCTACTGATTGAGGGATGTTACAGTCGAATGACCTCTCTGCTGCAGATGAGATTTAAGTCTTGTACGTACTGCACCATGACTCTTGATCCTCATCAATATTTACAATGATCTGTTGTTATCTTTGCACCGCAGGCTGTGTTTTCCATTTGTGAAGAAGACCTGTCACAAAGACTGGAGCAAATTTTTGAACTCCTTGAGATTCCAGTTTCGAAGAAAACCACAAGCCTCTTTGACAGCCAGCAGGTATTTAACATTATAGCGCAGTAGGACTTGGGTAGCAGCGGGAAGCTGGGTAACCTGCTTAGATCTGCCACCTCTCTACAGCCTTATTCACACAAGGGAAATATCTCAAATGTCCCACAGTTGCTAAACCTGGTTCCGCACCACCAGTGTGAGCGATGCTGGAAGCCCTAACATAGGCAGGCAGCTACAATGGAAATAACATGAGCTAAATTGTGAGCTGTGCAGGACAGGCAGAGCAGAGGGGAGAACTGTGATTCCTTTGTTTGTAATTGGTGTGACAGGAGAATGGCTGAGTCATATGAAGTGTGGTAGGTCACATGACTGAGACACACTAATCCTGTCATTGACTGTCTGGAATGCACTTACAAGAGAGAAACCTCCTTCCAACCCCATGTCCCAATCTGGGCATTTGCCCAGACCCTGGGAGATGGAAGTTTCCAAATCACTGTTGGGCCAATAACCAGGAATTGGATTATTCCCATTTTATCTCAGCTAAGTCAGGCTGTTTTGTTCTTTGTTTGGTTTGTAGGTGCCCCCTGGGCTGGCAAGAGAGATAAAGAATCACCTTAAAAATCTCTATTTTAACTATGGAGAAGACTTTTACCAAGCCAACAGTAGGGTGAGTAAGTACCAAGCCTGGGAAGGGGGTTCCATTTCCAAACATGTCTGTGAAACTCACGGTATTAAAAGACACACCACTGAGTTCTGTGCTGTATCGTCCACTTCTACCATGGGGCTGGGATTTGCCAAACCCCAAGAATTTTCCTGTCTAGCTTCTCCCTTTTACTTCTCTTTCCACCCCTCTCAAAGCGGACATTGTGGAAACCCCTCTGGCTGAGGAGCTCTGGATGTTCCTCCCTTCACACCCTGCTGATACCATTCCTTACATCAGTCAGAAGGGGCTAATAGATTGTCTATATCTGCAAAAAGAACAGGAGTACTTGTGGCACCTTAGAGACTAACAAATTTATTTCAGCATGAGCTTTCGTGAGTTACAGCTCACTTCTTCGGATGCAACACAGTAGCTCACAAAAGCTTATGCTGAAATAAATTTGTTAGTCTCTAAGGTGCCACAAGTACTCCTGTTCTTTTTGCGGATACAGACTAACATGGCTGCTGCTCTGAAACCTGTCTATATCTGGTTTTCATGTTTTGTCATGAGAGGTGGACATATACTATCTTGTGTTATGTGGAACTGGGAAAACAGTAAATGGGTGGAACCCAAGTTTCAATAACCATATTCCAACTCTACAAGACCAGACTCTGTCCTGTTTCTTGTGGTAAAAGTATATGAGCTGCAATGGAGCTGCTGCATCACTTTGCAGCTCTTCTTTCTCCTGTCGCCTGCAAAGCTCTGTTTGGAGCGATGGGGATATGAGGATCAAAGGCAGCCCATGGCTACTGGAATTATGCCAGGTCTCTGGCATGCTGAACCCAAGATCCTTTCCAGACGAGAGAGAAGAGAAAATAAAGGATCCTCAGACATGCCTTTCCTACTACCATCAATTCTGGGTTAGGAATTCACTTACTGATATTAGTCCATATTTAGAAGCGGCAAAGTGAGTCGAAGGGTGGTGGTAGAGTCTGCTTTACAATTATCATAACAACATCACAGAGTGCCTACAATAATCACTGTCCTCGCTTTATTTCAGCGTGCTCTTGCTCCTGATCAACAGAGTTTTCAGCCACTTGTAAAGTTCACAGCAAAGTGCTACAAAATTTGTTGTTTGTTGCTTCTTCAGAACCCGCCCATTAAAGTTATGCAGACTACAAACAGAAGAATCCCAGAAGCTTACATAGAGCATGTGGACAATAAAGTGATAGAAAGCTCTATTCCAATAAAGTTTCTGTGGCCAGTGCTGACCTGTGGGAAACAGCTAGTTAGAAAGGGTGTAATCTATGATTAAAAGTAATGGCTCTTTGGAGTCAAATTAAACCCCTGTGTTGAAAAAGCAATAAAAAAAACAAGTAAACCTGCAGCCTGGTGGTATGTGTCTTTTTTTTTTATCCAGCAAATACCTGGGTTTTAGCTCTTGTAATTTAGCTTTGGAGGGGCAGGGAGAAGACAGGAGAGTGTAGGATTTACAAATAGGGTTTTATACGTCTCCAGATATCTCATGGAAAACATTTTTCTTAGAAATACTTTTGCTCCTGCCTGTCTCAATCTGTAGGAACTTATTATCCCTGATTCCTTCCAAGTGTCATTTGTGTGAAAACAAAATCTCCATTTTTAAATTATCCACTGCTTATTCTCCACAGTTGGGAGTCACAGTCCACTGCATGTGACATTGTCACAATATAGCTCCACAACAAACAGGATCATGCCTTCTGCTGGAGAATAAGCAGCAGGAGGGGATAAAGATGAGGTGTTAAGGAGCAAGTATCCTGTTTGCATGAAAATGTCCTTAGTAATCAAGAATGAGGAAAGGGAAATGCAGGACATGGTAATATCAACCTTGCGTTCCAGGACTCACTAGACTCACCAGCATCACAGAGATCAAAGACTGAGTATACATAAGTGACCAGTTGTAGATGTCAAAGGGTGATTGGAGCCCAGTAGGAATGCAGCCTCACCTCCTATCCACTGTGGCAAAGTACCTGCTTCTCCCCAGCTGGCTCAGTCCCTTTTTGCCTTGGGGACACAGGCTTGGGCAAAGTAAAAGTCTTCCCAGTCACGCAGGGTCTGGCTGATCCTTCTCTCAGTCAGCCCCTTGCTGTTTTTCTCCCCTTCTGGGGACAGAGTGCAGTCTTCCTTGCAGGAAGAGGGCAGAGCCTTGCTGCACCTATTGGCTGGCTGCTTGTCTGCTTCTCCCACTCCCCTCCTGTTTCCCTGCCAGGGAGGGTTTAAAAAGGTCACCAGCAATTGGGGCCAGCTGAACCACATTAGTTCCCTGGTAACCCTTGTTCCAGCTGAACCTAATTTCTCACAGCTGCCTCTCCTCAATGGATAAGGAGAAGCCTTTTAACCCCCCTGGGACTAATTGCTACCCCCCCCCCCTTTGTAGCCATTTGGCCTGGGTTTGCCACACCACCCATTACAGCCTAACTGCTTCTCTTGAAGTGCTAGGTTTAACTAATCCTTCCACCATCTGTAACATTTGGTCCCCCATTTCTGCCTCTCTTCTTCATCCCTAGATTAGATAGGCTGGGCAGGGAGCAGAGTGCTGCTGCAACACTGCTTTATAAAGGCACAAACAATGCTCTCAAACCCACAAGCAGAAATCAAAAGTAACAAGGTGTTTCTGTAAAAGTTGTATTTTTTTACTAATAGGGGGCACACAGAGAGGAAAAATGGAGGTGGGGGATGAATGAGAGAGAGAGAGAGAGAGAGAGAGAGAATCTCACTAGCCCAGCCTCACCTCCTTGATCCAAAAGGGTAATATCCCACCAATGCTCTGGAGACCCTGCCAATATACCCTAGGGTCTTCCTAATCCCCAAATTGTGCCATCAGTTTAGCTCTGTGTTTGTGAGTAAGAATTGACCATTGTTAAGCAGCTTTTATACCAGAGTGATGTCAGGTCAAGTTCAATGTGTGCTGTGGTTTTTAAATAATTACATCTAAATTATTCAATCATTTCAACCTTATTAAGAACAAAATTCTGATTAATTCTAGGTCCTCCCTCCACAGCAATCAGCAACACTCTGTTGTCCCCTAAGAATCTGGACAGTGTCTGAGTTTACAAAAGGAAAATATATAATGGTTTGTACTCCTACTGCAGTGGATGGAGACCTAAGCCATGAGGTAAGTGGGATACCAGATGGAAACACAAGGAAGAGGGTGCAACAGGAAAGGCCTCCTGATTCATACTGAGAAAGTAGGGCAATCGGCTAGTTATCATAGAATATCAGAGTTGGAAGAGACCTCAGGAGATCATCTAGTCCAACCCCCTGCTCAAAGCAGGACCAATCCCCAACTAAATCATCCCAGCCAGGGCTTTGTCAAGCCTGACCTTAAAAACCTCTAAGGAAGGAGATTCCACCACCTCCCTAGATAACCCATTCCAGTGCTTCACCACCCTCCTAGTGAAAAAGTTTTTCCTAATATCCAACCTAAACCTCCCCCACTGCAACTTGAGACCATTACTCCTTGTTCTGTCATCAGGTACCACTGAGAACAGTCTAGATCCATCCTCTTTGAAACCCCCTTTCAGGTAGTTGAAAGCAGCTATCAAATCCCCCCTCATTCTTCTCTTCTGCAGACTAAATAATCCCAGTTCCCTCAGCCTCTCCTCATAAATCATGTGCTCCAACCCCCTAATCATTTTTGTTGCCCTCCGCTGGACAATATCCAATTTTTCCACATCCTTGTAGTGTGGGGCCCAAAACTGGACACACTGCTCCAGATGAGGCCTCACCAATGCCGAATAGAGGGGAATGATCACGTCCCTAGATCTGCTGGCAGTGCTCCTACTTATTTAGCCCAAAATGCCATTAGCCTTCTTGGCAACAAAGGTACACTGTTGACCGATACCCAGCTTCTTGTCCACTGTAACCCCTAGGACCTTTTCTGCAGAACTTCTGCCTAGCCACTCGGTCCCTAGTCTGTAGCAGTGCGTGGGATTCTTCCGTCCTAAGTGCAGGACTCTGCACTTGTCCTTGTTGAACCTCATCCGATTTCTTTTGGCCCAATCGTCCAATTTGTCTAGGTCCCTCTGTATCCTATCCCTACCCTCCAGTGTATCTACCACTCCTCCCAGTTTAGTGTCATCTGCAAACTTGCTCCAGGTGCAATCCACGCCAAACTCCAGATCATTAATGAAGATATTGAACAAAACTAGCCCCAGGACCAACCCTTGGGACACTCTGCTTGATACCGGCTGCCAACTAGACATGGAGCCATTGATCACTACCCGTTGAGCCCAATGATCTAGCCAGCTTTCTATCCACCTTATAGTCCATTCATCCAGCCCATACTTCTTTAACTTGCTGGCAACAATACTGTGGGAGACCATATCAAAAGCTTTGCTAAAGTCAAGGAATAACACATCCACTGCTTTCCCCTCATCCACAGAGCCACTTATCTCATCATAGAAGGCAATTAGGTTAGTCAGGCATGACTTGTTCTTGGTGAATCCTTGCTCACTGTTCCTGAGGACCTGCTCCATGATTTAGCTTAGGTGCCTGTACACCAACGCAAAAAGCCTGGAAAACAAGCAGGAAGAATTGGAAGTCCTGACACAGTCAAGGAACTATGATGTGATTGGAATAACAGAGACTTGGAGGATAACTCACATGATTGGAGCATCATGGATGGGTATATACTGTTCAGGAGGGACAGGCAGGGGAGAAAAGGTGGAGGAGTTGCACTGTATGTAAGAGAGCAGTATGAAACTGGAGAAAAGCCCGTTGAGAGTCTTTGGGTTAAGTTTAGAGGCGAGAGCAACACAGGTGATGTCATGGTGGGCGTCCACTATAGACTACCAGAACAGGAGAAGGAGGTAGACAAGGCTTTCTTCGGACAACTAACAGAAGTTTCCAGATCACAGGCCCTGGTTCTCATGGGGGACTTCAATCACCCTGACATCTGCTGGGAGAGCAATACAGCAGTGCACAGACAATCTAGGATGTTTCTGGAGAGTGTTGGGGACAACTTTCTGGTGCAAGTGCTGGAGGAACCAACTAGGGGCTGTGGTCCTCTTGATCTGCTGCTCACAAACAGGGAAGAATTGGTAGGGGAAGTAGAAGTGGGTGGCAGCCTGGGCAGCAGTGACCATGAGATGGTCGAGTTCAGGATCCTAACAAAAGGAAGAAAGGAGAGCAGCAGAATAGGGACTCTGGACTTCAGAAATGCAGACTTTGACTCCCTCAGGGACTGATGGGCAGGATCCCCCGGGAGGCTAATAGGAGGGGGAAAGGAGTCCAGGAGAGCTGGCTGTATTTAAAGAAGCCTTATTGACAGGGCCAGCTCTAGGCACCAGCTTAGCAAGCAGGTGCTTGGGGCGGCCACTCTGGAGAGGGGCAGCATGTCCAGCTATTCGGCGGCAATTCGGTGGAGGGTCCCTCACTCCCGGTCGGAGCGATGGACCTCCCGCTGAATTGCCACAGCTCGCGATTGCGGCTTTTTTTTTTTTTTTGCTTGGGGTGGCTAAACCCCTGGAGCCGGCCCTGCTTATTGAGGGTGCAGGAATAAACTATCCCGGTATGCAGAAAGAATAGCAAATATGGCAGGCGACCAGCTTGGCTTAACAGAGAAATCTTCAGTGAGCTTAAACACAAAAAGGAAACTTACAAGAAGTGTAAACTTGGACAGATGACTAGGAAGGAGTATAAAAATATTGCTCAAGCATCCAGGGGTGTAATCAGGAAGGCCAGAGCACAACTGGAGTTGCAACTAGCAGGGGATGTGAAGAGTAACAAGAAGGGTTTCTACAGGTATGTTAGCAACAAGAAGGTCAGATAAAGTGTGGGCCCCTTACTGAATGGGGGAGGCGACCTAGTGACAGATGATGTGGAAAAAGCTGAAGTACTCAATGCTTTTTTGCTTTGGGCTTCACAAACAAGGTTAGCTCCCAGACTGCTGCACTGGGCAGCACAGTATGGGGAGGAGGCAAGCAGCCCTCAGTGGTGAAAGAACAGGTTAGGGACAGTAGTGAGGCGGCCTGGCTCCCAGCCGCCCCAGAGAGGGACGAGCCCTTATGGACGCCAAAGTGGGCGGAGCCACAGGAGCCTGTGCCCGCCCCCCAGAGGTCAAGGCGCAAGACAGGAAGTATAAAAGCCCAGCCCCAGGGCTCAGAAGCTGCCTGGCCGCTGGAGAGGCCAGACGCTGGTGCCCTAGCTCCTGCTGGGGAGACTCCTGCCACCTGCAACCGACCCGAGGACTGGCCGTACCTGCGGAGCCTGGACGCCGACCAGACGCTGGAAGAGCCCCTAGGCCGGCCAGTACAAAGGGACCCTGAGGAGCTGCCCAGTTTACCCCTCGCTCAGTATTCTGAAGAGCCCATGGTGTGGGACGCGGCAGAAGACGCCGCCGAGACAGAGGTACCGGTAGAGGGGGAGGTCGGAAGTAGCCTGGGGGCAGCCGACTCTAGTCTGGCTGCAGCAGACCCCGAGCCAATGTCAGTGTGTTGTGGCCAGGATCCCCACTGACACAGCAGCAGGCTGCCTGCCGCTGTTAGGGCCCTGGGCTGGGACGCAGAGGAGTGGGTGGGCCTGCGTCCCCCCTGCCACCCCACTCATGGGTGGCAGTCTCCCCCTCGTCCCGACGCTCAGGCCCAGGAGCCTGGGCTTGAACTGCTAACTGTTTGCTCAGCCCCTGCCTGAGGGTCTGAGCCCTGAATTGTTTGCTGCCCCGCCCTGACCAAGGGCCTGGGCTTATATACTGAACTACTGGGTTCAGTCCCTGCCTGAGGCTGAGCTCTGAACTGTTGTTTGCTGTCCCGCCCTGACCAAGGGCCGGGACTTGAATACTAAACTGTTTGCTCAGCCCCTGCCTGAGGGCCTGAGCTCCTGACTGTTTCCTGCCTCACCGGGCTAATTCGCCAGCTCACCAGACTCGTGTAGTGAGGCGGCCTGGCTCCCAGCCGCCCCAGAGAGGGGCGAACCCCAACAGCGGACGTTTACAGGGACTATTTAGAAAAGCTGCACATACACAAGTTCATGGGGCCGGATGCAATGAATCTGAGGGTGCTGATGTGATTGCAGAGCCATTAGCCATTATCTTTGAAAACTCGTGGCGATCAGGGGAAGTTCTGGACAATTGTAAAAAGGCAAATATAGTGCCCATATTTTAAAAAGGGAAGAAGGAGAATCCAGGGAACTACAGACTGGTCAGACTCACCTCAATCCCCAGAAAAATCATGGAGCAGGTCCTCAAGGAATCCATTTTGAAGCACGTGGAGGAGAGGAAGATGATCAGGAACAGTCGACATGGATTCACCAAGGGCAAGTCATGCCTGACCAACCTGATTGCCTCCTATGATGAGATAACTGGCTCTGTGGATATGGGGAAAGCAGTGGACGTAATATGTCTTGACTTTAGCAAAGCTTTTGATACAGTCTCCCACGGTATTCTTCCAGCAAGTTAAAGAAGTATGGATTGGATGAATGGACTATAAGGTGGATAGAAAGCTGGCTAGATTATCAGGCTCAATGGGTAGTGATCAATGGCTCCATGTCTAGTTGGCAGCTGGTATCAAGCGGCGTGCCCCAGGGGTCAGTCCTGGGGCCGGTTTTGTTCAACATCTTCATTAATGATCTGGATGATGGGATGGATTGCACCCTCAGCAAGTTCTTGGATGACACTAAGCTGTGGGGAGAGGTAGATATGCTGGAGAGTAGGGATAGGGTCCAGAGTGACCTAGACAAATTGGAGGATTGGGTCAAAAGAAATCAGATGAAGTTCAACAAGGACAAGTGCAGAGTCCTGCACTTGGGATGGAAGAATCTCAGGCACTGCTACAAGCTGGGGACTGACTGGCTAAAAGGCAGTTCTGCGGATAAGGACCTGGGGGTTACAATGGATGAGAAGCTGGATATGAGTCAACAGTGCCCTTGTTGCCAGAAAGGCTAATGGCATATTGGGTTGCATTCATAGAATCATAGAATCTCAGGGTTGGAAGGGACCTCAGGAGGTCATCTAGTCCAACCCCCTGCTCAAAGCAGGACCAATCCCCAACTAAATCATCCCAGCCAGGGCTTTGTCAAGCCTGACCTTAAAAACCTCTAAGGAAGGAGATTCCACCACCTCCCTAGGTAACCCATTCCAGTTCTTCACCACCCTACTAGTGAAAAAGTTTTTCCTAATATCCAACCTAAACCTCCCCCTCTGCAACTTGAGACCATTACTCCTTGTTCTGTCATCTTCTACCACTGAGAACAGTCTAGATCCATCCTCTTTGGAACCCCCTTTCAGGTAGTTGAAAGCAGCTATCAAATCCCCGCTCATTCTTCTCTTCTGCAGGCTAAACAATCCCAGTTCCCTCAGGCTCTCCTCATAAGTCATGTGTTCCAGCCCCCTAATCATTTTTGTTGCCCTCCGCTGGACTCTCTCCAATTTATCCACATCCTTCTTGTAGTGTGGGGCCCAAAACTGGACACAGTACTCCAGATGAGGCCTCACCAGTGCTGAATAGAGGGGAATGATCACTTCCCTCGATCTGCTGGAAATGCCCCTACTTATACAACCCAAAATGCCATTAGCCTTCTTGGCAACAAGGGCACACTGTTGACTCATATTCAGCTTTTCATCCACCGTAACCCCTAGGTCCTTTTCTGCAGAACTGCTGCCCAGCCATTCGGTCCCTAGTCTGTAGGAGTGCATGGGATTCTTCCATCCTAAGTGCAGGACTCTGCACTTGTCCTTGTTGAACCTCATCATATTTCTTTTGGCCCAATCCTCTAATTTGTCTAGGTCCCTCTGTATCCTATCCCTACCCTCCAGCGTATCAACCACTCCTCCCAGTTTAGTGTCATCTGCAAACTTGCTAAGGGTGCAGTCCACACCATCCTCCAGATCGTTAATGAAGATATTGAATAAAACTGGCCCCAGCACCGACCCTTGGGGCACCCCACTTGATACCGGCTGCCAACTAGACATGGAACCATTGATCACTACCCGTTGAGCCCAACCATCTAGCCAGTTTTCTATCCACCTTACCGTCCATTCATCCAGCCCATACTTCTTTAACTTGCTGGCAAGAATACTGTGGGAGACTGTATCAAAAGCTTTGCTAAAGTCCATTAATAGCACATCCACTGCTTTCCCCTCATCCACAGAGCCGGTTATCTCATCATAGAAGGCAATTAGGTTAGTCAGGCATGACTTGCCTTTGGTGAATCCATGCTGACTGTTCCTGATCACTTTCCCCTCCTTTAAGTGGTTCAGAATTGATTCCCTGAGGACCTGTTCCATGATTTTTCCAGGGACTGAGGTAAGACTGACTGGCCTGTAGTTCCCTGGATCTTCCTTCTTCCCTTTTTTAAAGATGGGCACTGCATTAGCCTTTTTCCAGTCATCCGGGACCTTCCCCGATCGCCATGATTTTTCAAAGATAATGGCCAATGGCTCTGCAATCTCATCGGCCAACTCCTTTAGCACCCTCGGATGCAGCGCATCCGGCCCCATGGACTTGTGCTCGTCCAGCTTTTCTAAATAGTCCCGAACTACTTCTTTCCCCACAGAGAGCTGGTCACCTCCTCTCCATACCGTGCTGCAGAGTGCAGCTGTCTGGGAGCTGACCTTGTCTGTGAAGACAGAGGCAAAAAAAGCATTGAGTACACTAGCTTTCTCCACATCTTCTGTCACTAGGTTCCCTCCCTCATTCAGCAAGGGCCCCACACTTTCCTTGACTTTCTTCTTGTTGCTAACATATCTGAAGAAACCCTTCTTGTTACTCCTAACATCTCCGGCTAGCTGCAACTCCAAGCGTGATTTGGCCTTCCTAATTTCACTCCTGCATGCCTGAGCAATACTTTTATACTCCCTGGTTATTTGTCCAATCTTCTACTTCTTGTAAGCTGTTTTTTTGTGTTTAAGACGAGCAAGGATTTCACTGTTGAGCCAAGCTGGTCGCCTGCCATATTTACTTTTCTTCCTACACATCGGGATGGTTTGTTCCTGCAACCTCAGTAAGGTTTCTTTAAAATACAGCCAGCTTCCCTCGACTCCTTTCCCCGTCATGTTATTCTCCCAGGGGACCTTGCCCATCAGTTCCCTGAGGGAGTTGAAGTCTGCTTTTCTGAAGTCCAGGGTCTCTGTTCTACTGTAGGAACATTGCCAGCAAATCGAGGAAAGTGATTATTCCCCTCTATTGGGCACCTGTGAGGCCACATCTGGAGCATTGCGTCCAGTTTTGGGGCCCCCCACTACAGAAAGGATGTGGACAAATTGGAGAGTCTGTTGGGATATGTAAGGGTTAAGTAGAAACCTGGGAAACCGCTGGTTTGCTGGTATGGTATTAGTGAGTAAAGTCACAGGCAGGCACCATTTCTTCGCTTGATAGATAAGTGTCATCCATTGCCCTCCCCTCCAGCTTGTGGGGGATAGATAAGCTTGCAGCTGCATAAAGAGTGTGGGGATCTAAAAGATACTTTTTGTGTAAAGCAATATTATTTCCCCCTCCCTTCTTTACCCAGCTACATAAAAGAGCCCTTACTCATGGCCCCTTCCTCCCTCCCCTGAGAATTGCTGACCAGGGAGATGTGTGGCAACAAATTGTTGCAAAGAAATGTATTTTCAAGGTAAAAATGCCTGTGTGATCTGCGTAATGCTGTGCACAATCAATAGAGGTGGGTTTACTAACAAAATGGGTGTTTTTATTACTTAATAAGGGTTTTTGGGGTGTTGTAACGGATGTAGGCATGTACACACTAACTTAAACAAAAAGAGTGTACTGTAACTAATTCAGTGTTTACTCGACAATTGGGTCAAAGGGAACAAGTATCGCAATAAAGAAGCCCGTACTCAAATCTGCCTCTGGGTCAACCTGCTCCTTTTTCTTCTAAGTATCAGAGGGGTAGCCGTGTTAGTCTGGATCTGTAAAAGCAACAAAGAATCCTGTGGCACCTTATAGACTAACAGACGTTCTGCAGCATGAACTTTCGTGGGTGAATACCCACTTCTTCAGATGCAACCTGATGGGTGCCACCTGATGTACTGGGGTCTTACTGAGCATCTGAAGAAGTGGGTATTCACCCACGAAAGTTCATGCTGCAGAACGTCTGTTAGTCTATAAGGTGCCACAGGATTCTTTGTTGCTTTTTCTTCTAACCGAGTCTACCGGAGGGCAACTAAAATGATTAGGGGCTGGAGCACATGACTTATGAGGAGAGGCTCCCAGCTAAGGTACGAAACTGGAGGGGCTGAAGGTGCGCCCCCCGCCCTCCCTAAATGGAGCCCTTGGCATTAACCCTCCAAGTCCTGTATCTATTGTATTTTCCTGCACAGAAAGCTGGCGTTCCTGGGGCTATATAAATCTGCACTAGTGTACTGTTGATGTATCTGAGCTGTAATAAAAACACTTGTTTTATTTCAGTGGGACGTGACTAACGAAAGTCCCCTGGTGCCCTAGATATCAGTGTTATTCACTGGTTAAAACAGAAATGCTTTAGGTGCTCAAATACTACAGTGATAAGGGCAGTATAAGGGCTTGTCTACACAGGGTTTAGTTTGCACTGAGTTGATGCACTACATACACTGGCTAATAGTGTATCCATGGGACAGCTGTGTCCTTTTTCAGATTGGATCAGTGTGTACACGTGGTGGGGGCTTGGTGTTCATTAAGCATGTGGCATTTCAGGTGTGTATCCTGGGATGGTTTGGACCCCCCTTCCAGGGTGCCACCTGATGTACTGGGGTCTTACTGAGCCTGTCCATTCAACCAGCCTGGGCTCCCTTACCCAGTCCTGCTGTGCCAGGCCCTCAAGCCTCCTCTAGCACACACACCGGTAGGGGCACACCGAGCTGCAAAGGCACACACGCACTGAGATCAGCTCTGTGTGGGAAGACTCAGCTTGGGGATTGCCCAGCACTCAAGTACACACCTCCTTTGGGTGCAAACCCAAAATTATATTGTCTTGCACTGCCCAGAAAACTGTACAGTGTATGCTCATGAAATTCGCTCCCTCCCTCAGTGTGGAGGAAGATATGCACAGTTCCCCCAGTTATGAATTGCACAAACTGGGGTTTAGAAAACAAAACAAGTTTATTAACTACAAAGGATAAATGTTAAGTGATTATAAGGAATAGCAAACAGATCAAAGCAGAGTACTAAGCAAATAAAACAAAACGCACAAACTAAGCTTACTACACTAAAGTAACTGGTTAATAGTAAGAAATTCTCACCCTACGTGTTGTTTTAGGCAGGTTGCAAAGTTTCTTGGAGGTAAACTGCACTGCTTGCAGCTTAGATCTCCAGGTAGTCCTTTCACAGTCTAGACCTTTTTCTCGTGGGCCCCGTCCCCCTCTCCCTCCTTAGTTCCTTTGTTTCTTCAGGTGTTTTCAGCAGTCTTCCTTCTTGGGCAGAGAGAGAGTAGAAAAGAACCAAGATTAACTCACTCCCCAGCCTTAAATAGGATTTACATACGGTGGGAATCCTTTGTTTCGATTCCCACCCCCCTCCTCCCACTGGAAAAATACCAGAAGTCCAAGATGGAATCCAGTACCAGGTGACATGATCACATGACCCTGCAGTTTTAAAGAAGCTTCTCAGGAAGGAGGGAGATTATCATCTTCAAAGTCCTATTGTTCTCCCTAATGACCCATTCCAGGCTGGTTGCATTCTGTCTGGTGCGCATTCTCCAGGTGTAAATACAGTTGTAATTATTACATAGTCAATATTCCTAACTTCAGATACAGAAATGATACATGCATACAAATAGGATAATCATATTGAGTAAATCATAACTTTTCCAATAATACCTCACATGACCCATCTTGCAGTCAGGGCCAACTCCAGGGTTTTTGCCGCCCCAAGCGGCGGAGGGGGGAGGGGGAAGTGATCAGCGGCAGCTCCACTGCACCGCTTTCTTCTTCGTCAGCAGATCCTTCCCTCTGAGAGAGACCGAGAGACCCGCCGCCGAAGAGCCTGACATGCCGCCCCTTCCCCTTGGCCGCCCCAAGCACCTGCTTGCTGAGCTGGTGCCTGGAGCCGGCTCTGCTTGCAGTAATAGTGAAGTAGTGCAGTAGTATCATAACAATATTTCTATGAAGAATGTGGAGAGTAGTGTCACATATCCCAGGATCCTTACTTGGCTGCTGAGCTGTGCACATGCTGAGATTTTTCTTGCCGTGTGTTGTGGGATACATAGTGGAAGTGAGTGGTATTCTGGGACTGGGGTTAAATTCCACAAATCGCGTAAGTCGGCTCCCTCCTTCCTGTGCTTCCGCTCTTTCTGGGCAAGTTAGCACCATTTTCAAATGGCTGTTGGCCAGCATGGACGCAACAATATGTTGTGCTGCTCTACTGCCAATACGCAGAGACTATGTGGACTTTATATGAGCTCTTGGCAGTGGGTGGCTTTGGTTTTGGATTTCAGCTAAAGCTGATGTGGCCATAACAGTGGCTCCTCCAGCACCAGCAGCAGAGGCGGGAGGAGGAGGAAGAGGATGACACTGAGCAACTGCTACTACACAAGCTGTGCCTGGAGCAGCTTCACAAAGAGCTGCACTGTTCCTGGGCTTGAGAAACCAGCATCGATTAGTGGGAGAGAATCATTCTCAGCCCTGGCAGGCTGAGCAGTGGCAACAGTACAACTCCCAATTACAAGACATATGTACTTCAGCCAAGAGCAGTAGCCTTACTGCCTTTATGGGCATGCGGTGTCTGTGCCTACATCTGCCGCATGTGACCTGTGAGTATTAACCAAACTTTTTTTCATGTAACAACTATCTCAAACTTTTTAATTCCACACGACTATATAGTATCATTACTTGATTCTGCTGCATTATGGGAGGGAAAAGGAGGGAAAGGATGCGGCTGTATCATATGGCTACCATTTTGAGCATGTGAATGGGGTTAGGGCGGTGGGTGGCATTCACCAGGCTGGAGAGATGTGGGGAGGGAGAAGGAAATTAGCAGATGGGTATGCGCCCTCTCTGCGATGGGTTTGTAGAGAGCTGATGGCCAAGGATTCAGTATGAGATAGAAATCTATTGCGCAGCTAGTCCAGCAGCCATTTTGAAAATGTGTTCTGGGGTGAGAACTAATGGCCACAGCATTGGTGAGGGAGGGGGGAAGGTTGGGCTAAAGTTGCCAGGCGTCTGGTTTTTTACTGGAATGCCTGGTCAGAAAAGCACCCTGGCAGCTCCGGTCAGCACTGCTGACCAAGCCGTAAAAGTCTGGTCAGCAGTGCAGCAGGGCTAAGGCAGGCCCCCTACCCAGCTCTGCGTGGCTCCTGAAAGCCGCTGGCATGTTCCTGGGGCCCCTAGGTTCAGGAGCAGTCAATGGGAGCTGCAGGGGTGGCACCTGTGAGTGGGGGCAGCACACAGAGATGCCTGGCTGTCCCATGCCTAGGGGCTGCAGAGACATACCGGCCACTTTTGGGAGCTGCCTGAGGTAAGCACCACCCGGAGCCTGCACCCCCTCCAACACCCCAACACCCTGCCCCAGCCCTGAGCTTCCCCCTGCACACAAACTCCCTCCAAGACCCCACACTTTGCACCCACTCCCACATTCCAAACCCCTCAGCCCTAGTCCATCCACGTCCCCACATCAAAGCCTGCACCCCCATCCAGAGCCCTCACATCCCCTACACACTCCAACCCCTTGCCCCAGCCTGGAGCCCCCTCATGCACCTCAAACCCCTCATCCCTGGCCCCACTCCAGAGCCCACATCCCTAGCCAGAGCCCTCACCCCCTCCCACACCCAAACCTCCAGCCCAGTGAAAATGAGCAAGGATGGGGGAGAGCAAGCGGTGGAAGAAGGGGGGATGGAGCAAGTGGGGCCATGGTCTCTGTGACGGGATGTGGCAAGGGTGTTCCGTTTTCTGCAGTCAGAAAGTTAGCATCCCTAGGAATGACCTGAAGAATGGAAACGCTTCTAGTTCACATCCACCAAAAATGGCAGCAGCGGAACCACACAGGTAAACAGAAAAGTCGGTTATGGATGTCCGCAAAGCAGTGTGGGATAGCAGTTGGAGGACTGCCAAAGTAATTCACAGCAGCAGCGTGTACGTGAGTAGACTGAACTAATGCAATTCACACCAAACTTAGTCCACTTTAAAAGAAGACACCAGAATTTGCACCAAATAGGGAGTCAGTGTGCTTTGTGGGTTTGCAGTGTGTGTACACAGGCATTTTTAATCCGCACTAATGTGCGTTAGTACAGAACAACCCCCCAACTCCTCCTATGTAGACAAGTCATAAGAACCTGAATAGGATTGAGTGACGTTAAAAGACGTGATCCCATGCACACACTTCCAAGGGTGTCAATCACCTCCATAAGTGACCATTCTCCCTTAGACCTATTAAGGAATGGATTTCATGGGCTGGGACACCTAAATGTGTGGGGGGAGGAATGGGGAACATGGAGCTCCGAAAGAGATGCAAAATAATAAGAGCCCTTCTGCCTTGCTGCTCCCACAGCACCAATCAAAATAGAATGAGCCTCAAGCAAAGAGCAAAGGGCAGCAGGAATATGACATCTCAGTGTTTAACAGAGGCTGAACAAGCAGTTGCTTTGTTTCTTCCTAAATTAGAAGTTGACTGACTCTCTCGCCCCAAAACAGGAGTTTCCAACCCTCTCCTCTGACAAAGCCCATGTGATAAATGAAAGGAGGGGTAGTCAGCCAGCCAGTTAGCTTTAAAATCCCTCTTAGTAGCTGTTCTCTACTTGCTTTATCTGTAAAGTGTTAAAAAGTCTCCCTGTGATGCATAGGTAAAGGGAAGTGAGTGGGCACCTGACCAAAAGAGCCAATGGGAAGGCTAGAACTTTTTAAAACTGGGAAAAAACTTCCCCTTTGTCTGTCTGTGGTTGTTCTCGGGGAGAGGCAGACAGGGAGTAACTATGCTGTAAGAAGCTTGGGGCCAGGTATGAAAAATCATTGGTATCATACCTAGAAACTATTCATTTGGAACCCCAGATATGTAAGTAGATCAGGAAATGTCTAGGAAGATGTGAATAGGTTTCTCTCTTTTTATTTCTTTATGGCCTGTGGACTCCTCTGTGCTAACCACAAATGCTTTTGTTTTGCTTGTATCCTTTAAGCTGGACCTCAAGAAAGTTATTCTTGATGCTTAATCCTAATAAGTGGGGGGTTTTTTAAATCTAGCAATAGCCTGAATTTCCAGGTGTTTTTTCTTTCTTTTTGTTTTTAATAAAATTTACCTTTTTTAAGAACAGGATTGGATTTTGTGTCCTAAGAGGTTTGTGCACATGTTGTTTAATTAGCTGATGGCAACAGTTGATTTCCTTTGTTTTTCTTTCTCCGCTCTTCCCTGGAGGGGGGTGAAAGGGCTTGAGGTACCCCACAGGAAGGAATTCCCAAGTGCACCTTCCTGAGATTTCAAAGGGGTTTTTGCACTTGGGTGGTGGCAGCATCTACCCATCCAAGGTCAGAGAAAAGCTGTAACCCTGGGAGTTTAATACAAGCCTGGCCAGTGTTAATTTTTAGAATCCTTGCGGGCCCCCACCTTCTGCACTCAAAGTGCCAGAGTGAGGAATTAGCCTTGACAGCCCAGCACTACTTTTGCTTTTCTTTCCGCTGACATTGTGTTTCTGAAGAGAAAAGAGGAGGAAATGTTAATGTTTTCAGTTTAGGGAATTTCCACTTCTGGGGAAATTCATAATTTGGGTTCAGATTAAGTTTAAAAGATTAACCCTTTTATGGTTTGGAACCAAGACTCAAATGTTGGCTCCCTGCATTCAGTGATATCTTGGACAAGTGCTGGGAGAAGGGGATGATGGAGCCACTTAAACAAGTTAGCAAACCCAGAAAATGTCAACGCAGGGGCTTTGGCACCTTCCATACGTCTGTGCACACTTCACTATTGCACTCTTCATCCTGCTTCCATTGGGGGAACTTCTGGGAATTGTTGGGCTCCTGAGATCACATGGTCCATAGGTAGTTTGGGAGGCCAATCTTGCACAAAGGCATAGCAACTATGAGTGCCAATCTCAGGCCAGAGTGTCAGAAACAGGGCAGACACCCTAAACTGGTGGTATATTCTATAATCAGATTTCACCAATCCAGTAACAAACGTGAACTCCTGGATCACTATATTAGTCTTACCATGGAGTCACAGGCAGTCCCCTTAGACTCTCTAGCCTATCTTGCCACCCAGATAAACTGGACTTTGTGATAATGGTCACTATACTAAATATCACATCACATTAGGTTACTCCCAATCCGAAAGATCAGTTGCTTACCCCAGACCAATTGCTACTCTGAATGCTACCAAAAACAATGCTGACAGCCAATTCTCTAGTAAACTAACTGAAGAGCTATCAAAAAAAGAAAGAAAAAAAAAAATAAAAAAAAAAAAAATTAATAAAGTGTAAAAATTAAGTTTGTAAGTCGAAATGAAAGCAAGAGCAGAACTGTCTTTTTTCCAAAAGTCCCTCATGGTCAGTACCGGGTTTACAATGGCTCCAATGGCACCGTGGCACCAGGCCCACACTTGGAAGAGGCCCACCAGGGCTGGCTCTAGGCACCAGCAAACCAAGCATGTGCTTGTGGTGGCACCTTTTCAAGGGCGGCATTCTAGCCATCTTTTGTTGTTGTTGTTGTTGTTGTTGCTTCCAGCAGCAAAAGCCTGGAACCGGCCCTGGCATCAGCAGTGCGCCATGCACTGGGACCGCTGTGGTTCGTGTTTGGGAGCAACACCTGCACCTTGTGGCTGGGCTGGGCAGGCTCTGAGTGGGGGATACTCAGGCTGGGGGCCGCCCACGGGGCGCACGGAGCCACCTGCAGGTGCCGCAGGGTGGCCGCCCCCCAGCGCCGCAGCCGGGGCTGGGCGAAGTGGCCCAAGCCGCCCAGGGACTGCAGCAGGGCAGCCAGAAGCAGCAGCGGGGCCATAGAGGGCAGGGCGCTGCCGTGTGGGGCCGGGGGCGGCAGGGGGTGCGAGTGGGGGAGGGCACTGGTGGGGGGAGAGAGCCAGGGCCCAGGTGGGGGGCAGCCAAAATTTTTTTGCTTGGGGTGGCAAAAACCCTAGAGCCAGGCCTGGGGCCCACAAAGGGTTAATCCAGCCCTGGCCACACCCCAGCAATGTGAAGAGTCAGCAGCTTCCCAGCAATGGCTAAAACACTCTGCAGCCCTGCTCAGGATTACACAGAAAATCAAAACAACAAACAGTATTAAACTCTAATGTTTTTACTTCATTAGACTCTGTAAGTGTCATGGCTGGCCAAGCCTGTAAAGTCCCAATTCAGCTCACATTGATGGCAGTGTGAAGATTTGCACTGACTTAAATGGGAGTTGGATCAGGTCCTAAATCAATTATCCCCATAATGGGCCCATGACTGTTGGTGACTGAGGTCAGGACAGATTCTGAGCCCAGATAAGGATTTATTTTGGGTTTAATGTTTCTCCAACCTCCTGCTGCCAGATCACCAGAACTCTTGGCTGCCCACTTCTCTAGCATTACAACTTAGGGTGACCAGACGTCCCGATTTTATCGGGACTGTCCCGATATTTGCTTGTTTGTCCCGCGTGGACAAACAAGCAATTTTGCCCTCCGCTCCGGTGCATAGACGGAGCCCGGAGGGGCTTTCACCCCCCACTTCCCCCGACCATCCCCCTTCTTCCCCCATTGGACCCCTCCCCAAATCCCTGCCCTGGACCCGCCCCAACCCTGCCCCTCACTGCCCCATTGGATCCCTCCCCAACTCCCCGCCCTGGCCCCACCTCTTCCCCAAGCACGCGGCATTCCTCCTCCCTCCCAGGTTTGCACACGGGCCATGGCCGGGGCTGGGAGCGCAGCACGGAGGCTGCTCCAGCCCTGCAGCCTGCAGGGCAGCGCGGAGCAGGCAGGGGGCAGAGACACGTGTGGGGCAGACACGCTCCTGCCAGGAGGGGCCGGGCCCGGCTGCCTGGTTCGCCCCCTGCCCGGGGGGGGTGTCCCCAAGTTCCCTGCAGCTGGAGCGGAGCTGCCCGGGGCGAGTGTCCCAGGCGGGGCAGAGTGGAGCAGCCTCTGCTGTGGGGCTGGTGCAATGAAGCCCGGGAGCGGCTGGGCCGGGAGCTGCAAGAGGGGTCCGGAGCGTGGCTCGGCTGCACAGCTCGGGGCCCAGGAGCGAGGGGATGGGGGAGCTGGGAGTGTATTGGGGGTCAGAGCTGAGAGTTGGGTGGAGACGGGGCTGTGCCACTGCCACCTGGTGGCGGGGGGCGCTCTGGCTTTTTTTTTTTTTTGCTCCGCCTCCCCCTCCCCCCATCCCGATATTTCATGTTTGTCATCTGGTCACCCTACAACTAGATTCTGTCTAGTTCACTACTTATCTAGCCCTGTCGCCATAGTATCTGTGTGTCTCCTGAGTATTTTAAACTAGAAATAGCAATAAAAACTCTTTCTTCCTTTCCTGGCTGTAGGAGAAAAAGCTCGATCAAGCTGTAGGCTTTGTGTTTGTTGGCTTGCTTCTGTTGGTGGGTGAGACTGAGGAGGGGTGCTGTATGTAGAGCTGAGCAAATTTTCACAGGCAACTTTTTGGGGGGAAAACCAAAAAAAATTGGCAACAGCCAAACATTTGCAAATGCATGTCAATTTTGCCACGTTTTTCATTTTGAATTTTTTAAGTCAAGCTGAAAAATGCCAAATGGACTGTTTCAATATTTTTCTGACCAAAGATTTTTGATAGTTTAGTTGGAAACAACTTTGTTTCAAATTTTCATTTAATTTTATTTTTAAATGTAACAGCTCAAATCAAAATAAAACATTTCTTTTTTATGGAAATAAAACATTTCAATCGAGCCAAAATAAGACTTACTTTTTGCTGATTTATTTTTGAATTTTCAATTTGCTGAAAATGTTCAAGAATGTTACATTTTCATTTTGAACTGGGACCACAAGCCACAAAATCCATTTTTCACCCAGTTCTACTGTGAAGACTCCCATTTACTTCAATAGAAATTGAATTGTGGCCAAAATCAAGCTCCCACTACCAAGGCAGCAAATATCTCGGCCTTCTACTCTGGTTCTGCAAAGAGATTGTCTGTCCACTTCTCTGGATACCATCAACACATTTAAACACCTCCCACATATTTAAAACTATAAATAGCAACAATAGTCTCTTTTTAGCCTGCAGGAGAGCTGCATTAAATTACTTATAGCTCAGGGGAGTGTGAGTGTGCAAAGTGGGACACTGTACAAATTGACTTTGCTTTCTTATGATAGTCTAATAACTTAGTTTCGCATTCAGTGTGGAAAGTTTGGAAGAGACATTTGCTATTTTATCAGAAGCATGGAGCAAAGCGCTGTATCTAACCCAGGCACAGCTCAGCCAGAGGTTTCACAGTGCAAGGACTTGGATCACAGAACAGGGACTTCAGAAGAGACCAACAGGTAGGCTGGGCAACTGGAACTCAGTGGGTAATCACAGCATGTTTAATAGGAGCTATAAGTTTCTGTTTAAAAATGGTTGTGAAACGCTCATGCAGCATTCTTCCTGTTGTCAGTGTTTGCAGTCAGAGACAGCATCATTTTTTTTTTAATCCTAGCATTTGCAAATTTCAATTCAGAATGAAGACCACCAGATATTTTAAATCAAAAACGACAAAATTCTGCATGTCCCCTACCCTCCCCCTGAATGAAATCTTAAAGTGCTTTGATTTTGCACCAGTTAGAAAATTGCCATTTTTGTTTAAAGTGGTTTCCCTGCAAAATGATTGTTCCTGCACATACTGCGAGGGGAGAACAGGGTTTGCTTTTTCACTGACCACTGCTGAACTTGACCTTTCTGCTCATTTGAGTTCACCCGCAGGCACACACACATGCATCCTGACTCATCCCATGCTCAGCTGCAAAAGCTTGGCCAGTATGTGTTTGTGCAATAAGTCTTAACTACATCTGGAGTGGAGCTGCACAGTTCAACTCCAAAGCTGGACTTCCCCTAAAATTTGGAAGTATTTGGATCTGGAGTTTTGGGTCCAATCGTTGTACCGATGGAGCAAGTTTGAGCTGCACAGTTTGGATCCTGTTTCAGTTTTAAAAGAGAGGTTTTCAACAGCAGTGACACCCAGTGAAGAACCAGAGAACTGCTCCTTCCATTAATATTAGACAGCAGTTCATGAGGCAGCCCTAGAAGGGAATTATAGACTTGCAGTCAGAGGCACCGACTTCCCCTCTTTCACGTGGGTGCTCTCCCGGAGCGTGCTAACGCTGCCAAACAGTGGCTGGGCGGGAAACACTGGAAGATAGGCAGAGGAGCAGGGACGCAGCGCGCTCAGGGAGGGAGGGGAGCTTGATTAACAGTGGGTGTTCCAGGCCCGGAGCACCCACGGAATCAGCGCCGATGCTTGCAGTTACCAATGGCCCAGGCTCCCTCATCCTTTATCTGACACTGGGGTTCTGTGGCAGGGGGTCAGATCCTTACTCAGTCATTAACTGAATTGCAGGAATATCTTGAACCTGCAAAACTGAGCTGGAAATCTCTCCAGAACAATATTTGGAATTTCTGGTCCTAGGAAGAACTGAGAAACAGAGAAGCATCCATGAAACTGCAAAATATCTTTAGAATGCTACAACCTATTTCTGTCTTTCTCTTTTTCTGACACTCTCTAAAATAAAAGTATCTTAAAATATTGAAGACTGGTTTAAGCAAAATAGCAAGCCAGATTTTTCCCCCCAACCTCTGAAATGTTTTTAGATTCAGTTTAAGGTTTGTGTGGTGAGTTCTTATTTTATCTTGCCCAGTTCATCTTGCCCTAGTGATAATTGCTAATCTGTCTATTTTAGGGTTTTATACTGTCTCCCATCCCTTCCACATAAAATCAGTAGCAATAGTGAAGTCTTGAGTGGATTTCACGGAGACACTGGCACTTCACGATTTTTGGGTAAAACATCTGCTTGGGGTAGGATTTTTTGTTTTCATATTTTTAGATTTTATTAATTTCCTCTTTTTTCTGTGAGGGTACGGGGTGTATTGGGTAGAAGGTGTTGTCAGTGTTGTCACTCTTATGCTGGAAAGACTTCTAATGAGTTATCAGTCATCCTCAATAGCTCTGTGCCGTCCAGAGGTGAAAGTGAGGCTCCACAGGATGAGCTCACAAATTTGGGTGGAACCAAGGTGGAACAACGGGTGAAATATGTGGAAGACAAACTCAGGTAAGTTTGGTGATCTGAAATTGTATTCCATTTTAGACCCCTACCCTTGGGGCCAAACAAGTGTTTATGTTCCTAATGGATCTCTGAGGTTCACACCGTTCTTGTCATTTGCCCTCCTTGTCCTTTATTGAGATGCTGGCCCCTTCTTTGGCTAGAGGGACAATGTGTGGCCCTCCTTGTCTCCAGAGGCTCAGTGCTGTGCCTTGGCACCATTGCTTAGTGCTGACTCCTAGAGAAAGAGACAAAGAGAGAGTGGCTAAGATCATCACAGGTCTCCCACATTGCAGAGCAGGGCCATGGTCACCCAGCTGAGCAGATATGTTTTTAACCATATAAGTTTTGACTGTTTCGGTTTTTTGCCGAAGGGCTGACTAAAAATTTTGGGAGGGACTTCAGCTTTTGCAGATGTTATTACTTTATGGATATTTTATTAACTCTAATCCCTTTGCATTGTTCTTTGCCTGACGGAAGGGAAATGAATGCTCGATTTGAAGGCGCAGAGAAACGACTAGAGGTTTTGCAAGAACGGCTCAGGTAAGTGGGGAGGGTCAGGCCTCGATGACAGTGAAAAATATTGTGATTCTTTCTCAAATATCTACCATATCAAAGAAGTCTTGTACATTTCCAGGTGGGCTTTCTTCTCGCTTGTGGGTATTGATACTAAAATATCAACATGCCTAGTGATTGGACTAGCTCCATTTCTCTGGCTTGGCATCGCTCTCCATGGTCAGGTTCTGAGGCTGCCATCAACTTCAGTTTGTCTTGCAATGCAAATCTGACAGTGTGATGTAACACCACAGCCTTATTATGTTGTGTGATTTTCATCTTGAAATCATGTCATGTTTTGAAACACTATGATGAATTTTAGCTCCATCCCAAATAGTTTTCTGAATAGGTAATACCCCTTTGTGCATCAACGGGACACAGGATAAAGCCACCCTTCCTGATATAGAAAGAGCAGGTGGTAAGCTTATACTTGGCAGGACTGTGAGTGCAGCTGCCATGACAGTATACTCTGATCCTAGAGAAAAGGGAGAGTCTTGCATTACTTAGCAGTGACCTCTTAACAGCTATTTAAGGGGTGGCATTGACAAGCTCCTAAAGAAAGGGTGGCAGCTGGGATTCTGGTGAGAGTGGAAAGGGGTGTACTGTGGGGGAGAGAAGAGAGGCAGTACCCTAGAGATGCAATACACAAGCATAACATGTCAAAATGAATCCTCCGAAAAGATCAAGAATAGTGATGAGCAAATCCAGCAAAGGTTGGTTCCAATAAACACACAAAAGTAAGGGTCTTCTTTAGCCTTATCTGAATCCCATATAACTGGGCTAGAAATTGGATAAGAACAGGCTTTAGTGAGAGATTTCCTGCAACTTCTGTGCTTGGTCAGGATGGCATTACAATGACAGCAGCCTATCTCCATGGTATTTTGGAGCTTCCAATCTCAGCTAGAAAAAGGAAATACAGAGGCAGCCAGGATAAGGGAAATAGCTAATCAATCTTTTTCAAACCTGAAAGGTTATTCTTAGAATTTTGTCAACTCAAGTCTGGGTTGATGTAGGACAAAAGTTCTGGTTGTTAACAGAAAGTGATCCGTGATACAGAAGTTGGAACTAGATCCAAATTTCCCCCCAAATTCAGACCAAGTTGGATCCAGAGATTTTGTTCAACCAAGTACAGTAGGCTAGCTGCAAAGACTGGATCTGGATCTGGGTATGAACTTCTCCAAAGTTCAGTTTTCTGAGTTTTGGTTTATTCCCATCTGCATTTTTTATTCAACGTTGTTTTTCCCATCTCTAGTCAGGAAGCAGCAAGTGAGACTGATTGCTGTGGCTCCAGATCGCAGGAAGCCTCCAACAATAGTCAGTGCTTTGCAATTCAGAAGTGAGTAGTGTGTATTTTTGTTGCTATTCTGTGAATTGCCTCATCATCTAGGACCACTCACCCTGCTCTCATCTGTCACCTGTGAACTTGTTGGGACTCTAGAAACACAACCTTGTGAACAAACTTCATGAAGGTGCATGAAGACAGTAGCACACATGTCTGTGCTCAGGGAAAAGATTTTTGTGAGTTAGGGACAAGCAGTGTTGCTTGTCCATCAAAAGATGTTTATTACCCAAGGTTTTGACACACTGGACTGAACCAGCTCTTATCAAAGTCAATGGGAATTTTAATATTGACTTCAGTGGGTGCTGGATCAGACCATAGTTTATAATACACATTACCGTCCTCCTAAGTATAAATATTGAGGGTAGCGAATCCCTTCAGTATCTAAATGAATCCCATCAAGTGCCTTGTGTATTCAACCTGTGAAACAAGAAATCCACAATGTAATAACATTGCATTTGGCGGCAGCAACATCACAACATAGCAAGGCCATAAATCCATCTGGGACAATAACTGTCCTGTGAGCTGGGCTTGCAGAATAGATGGGTGAGAAGCTGGGACTGTCTCATAACTTCTGGAATGGGAGTGTCCTGTGCATCATTGGCTGGTTGGTGATATTTATATTGTCCATGAATCTGTTTCATGGAGCTTTCCAGAATGATCAGTGCAGAAAAGTTTCATCAGAAGGAGGAAGAATGTGAAAAGCTGAAGAAAGAAAAAAGAGTCTTAGAGCAAAAATAGGGGATTTGTAAATATTTCCTCCAGAGCTTATCTTTCTACAAGGAGCCTGATCCTTCTCCCAATGCTGTAACCCCTCTATGCCACTGTGGCAGCCCAAGTGTCCCCTCCCCAGATTCTCAGTCTCCAGGGGATATGTGTACTACTGGCTGCAGTGAGATGGGGGACTATGGCAGTTCTGTGTCTGTCCCACTACCCAAGTGCAGATGAAAGAGGCAAGCTCTCAACATAAAACCCAAGTGCTGTTTAGACCATGCTAGCTGCCACTTGTGGAATATCACTGTGAGGGTGATACTTTTCCAGACAGAATCTGGCACACCCGAATGCTCCCGGGTCAGGCGGATATCAGTTTAGGGTTGGGAAGTACAGAGTGGAGGCTGTGTCTTGTGAATTATATGGCAATTCATAAACTATTTCCAATTTATTATTAGTTATCCTTTATGAATATCCCTTTATTCTTGATGTTTCTCATTTGTATCTGGTGCTTCCATTTTAAAATGAACTTTTTAACCCCTCTTTTAGCCCTGGATTGGAGTCTGTCTTGGCCAATGCAATGAGAAGCCATAAGTTCTCTGAGTACCTGAATGACCCTTGTCAAGAAGCAGATGCGCTGGAAATGTACAACGGGCTCAGGACACATGAATGGGAGAAAGCCAAATGTGCTGCAAGTGGCTCTGCCTTCCCAATGACATATGAAAAAGGTAGCACCATAATTAAGGTTTGTTCCTATTCATATCCATCCTAGAACTCAAATGTATAAAGTCTTGAAAAAATAATAGCACTGTACGAGCCAGTCTAATGACCTGGCATTTAGTACTTGCATGATCAAGCAGGAAACTAGATGTGACCTAAGCACCTCTTGATGCCAACTGACAGAGGGCATAGGGGCATGGGGATCCCCTAGGTTCATCAAAAAATGCCATGTATGCTCTCTAATGAAAGCCTGTGTCACACATGACATCATAATCATTGTAAAAGGAATGTATAGCAAATACATGAGGAATTAAGTGTATCTGCTGAAAATTAGGTTCTGTAGGACTGGTGGTTGAAGGCAGGTCACTGAAATGTAGTGCACCATGAGACAAACTGTCCAGACAGGAAGAGAGAGATATGTATCTCTCTGGTGGGCCATTGTGTGCCTTACAATAAAATTCTATTCCCATACTGAGTCAAATGTTCATTAAGAGTTTCCAGAAACTTTAGAAGGAAATTAACTGAAAGAGATAAAGAGCCGAGGGTGCCCTGTTTTCAGGTGAAGATCAAAGTTCTGGCCTGGTATATCTGGGGGGTGCAGAGAGATGCTCTGGCATCCTTCAGTTGTGAAGACAAGTTTCCAGCTGGATTGATCTTATGAAAGAGGGATCTCAGCCATCCTGGTTGAAAATGCTGGGGAAAAGACTGGGAGTAAGCTCTCCTGGAAGAGACAGGGGAATACCTTGTGAGTTTAGTTTAGCTGAAACAAGCATGTTATGGTTTATATGTAACTATTTGTTTCCAGCATTGTTACTTATTATCATTTGACTCTCTGCATTTTGATAAAAAAAAAACTTATTCTTGTTTCACTATCCATGTATCTAAGTGCTGTGTGTTAAGCGGAGTGGTGATCCTGAGCTGACTGTAGTAAGCTGGTGTGTCCTGGGAGCAGAGAATCTAAGAGTTCTAAGAGTGTTCAATGAATTAGAGGCTGGATGCTCCATGAGGATGCATGGAGGACTCAGTATGGGGTGGGTGCCTCTTGCTAACCTGTACAGAGAAGTGAGGCCTGCGGAGACCTGGAAAGCAGGGCTTGTGTTGCCAGAGTCTGGGGGAGTCGGGGAGCTGGCACACAGCAGGTAGAGAAAAGACTTCCTCACACTAAGGGCAGGTGGTAGCAAGGTGCCTCACAATCCTGGGTAACCCTGGGAAGTGTCACAAAAGGGTCAGCTACTACGTTGTTAACTCTTATTTTCCAGCCCAGCAGGGCCTATGGAATGCCATGAAGACCAACCTAATGGTGCTGCACAGTCCTGGCATTCAGAAGAGCAGGTTCAATTCCTTGTTGCCATTTCTCACTCCAACTAGGCATCAGCTGAGAGTGTTGCATCATCTTGTCTGGTTTCCTTCTGATTCCTTGTGCTGTGCCACATAGGAGATCTAGTTTTGATTTCTAATTATTGCTTCAAGACTGGGTGTATTGGGGAAAAAAATCACCACTGTATATTAAGAGGACAGCACAGGTGCACAGAAATGGAGTGACTGCTGTCAGAAATGTCTGCACCAATTGTGCAGTGGGAGGCACCCACACTGGCACTCCCTTAATTGATTAACCTCTAGCTATTATTGAGATAACTTCAATCCCTGACAGCTACCTGAAGCTTTTTTGCACATGGATTCAAGGTGCATTTCTACTGATTGAGGGATGTTACAGTGGAATGACCTCTCTACTGAAGATGAGATTTAAGTCTTGTACGTACTGCACCATGACTCTTGATTCTCATCAATATTTACAATGATCTGTTGTTATCTTTGCACCGCAGGCTGTGTTTTCCATATGTGAAGAAGACCTGTCACAAAGACTGAAGCAAATTTTTGAACTCCTTGAGATTCCAGTTTCAAAGAAAACCACAAGCCTCTTTGACAGCCAACAGGTCATTTAACATTATAGCTCAGTAGGACTTGGGTAGCAGCAGGAAGCTGGGTAACCTTCTTAGATCTGCCACCTCTCTACAGCCTTATTCACACTAGGGAAATATCTCAAATGTCCCACAGTTGCTAAACCTGGTTCTGCACCAACTGTGTGAGCGATGCTGGAAGCAGGCCCGGCTCTAGGCTTTTTGCCGCCCCAAGCAAAAAAAATGTTGGCTGCCCCCCACCCGGGCCCTGGCTCTCTCCCTGCCACCATTGCCCTCCCCCACTCGCACCCCCTGCCACCCCGGGCCCCTCACGGCAGCGCCCTGCCCTCTATGACCCCGCTGCTGCTTCTGGCTGCCCTGCCGCAGTCCCTGGGCGGCTTGGGCCACTTTGCCCAGCCCCGGCTGCGGCGCTGGGAGGCGGCCACCCTCCAGCACCTGCAGGCGGCTCCATGCACCCCGCGGGCGGCCCCCAGCCCGAGTGTCCCCCATTCGGAGCCTGCCCGGCCCAGCCACAAGGTGCAGGCGCTGCTCCCCGACACGAACCACAGCGGCCCCAGCGCACAGCTGTGCTGCTGCTGCCAGGGCCGGCTCCAGGCTTTTGCCGCTGGAAGCAACAACAACAACAAAAGATGGCCAGAATGCCGCCCTTGAAAATGTGCCACCCCAAGCTCGTGTTTGGTTTGCTGGTGCCTAGAGCCAGCCCTGGCTGGAAGCCCTAACATAGACAGGCAGCTACAATAGAAATAACATGAGCTAAATTGTGAGCTGTGCAGGACAGGCAGAGTAGAGGGGAGAACCTTGATTCCTTTATCTTTGTAATTAGTGTGACAGGAGAATGGCTGAGTCATATGTAGTGTGGTAGGTCACATGACTGAGAGACACTAATCCTGTCATTGACTGTCTGGAATGCACTTACAAGAGAGAAACCTCCTTCCAACCCCATGTCCCAGTCTGGGCATTTGCCCAAACCCTGAGAGATGGAAGTTTACAAATCACTGTTTGGCCAATAACTAGGAATTGGATTATTCCCATTTCATATCGGCTAAGTCAGGCTGTTTTGTTCTTTGTTTGGTTTGTAGCTGCCCCCTGGGCTGGCAAGAGAGATAAAGAATCACCTTAAAAATCTCTATTTTAACTATGGAGAAGACTTTTACCAAGCCAAGAGTAGGGTGAGTAAATACCAAGCCTGGGAAGGGGGTTCCATTTCCAAACATGTCTGTGAAACTCAAGGTATTAAAAGACACACCACTGAGTTCTGTGCTGTATCGTCCACGTCTACCATGGGGGTGGGATTCACCAAACTCCAAGAATTTTCCTATCCAGCCCCTCCCTTTTACTCCTCTTTCCGCCCCCTCAAAAGGCAGGTCTACACGTAAAACACTGCAGCGGTGCAACTGTAGTGCTTCAGTGAAGATGCTACTACGCCGAGGGAAGAAATCCACCTCTATGAGAGGCAGCAGCTATGTTGATGGGAGAAGCGCTCCTGTCCACCTAGTGCTGACTACCCGGAGGGCTAGGTTGGTATAACTGCATTGCTTGGGGGTGTGGATTTTTCACGCCCCCTCAGGGATGTAGTTAAAATGCCAATGTAAGTTTGTAGCGTAGCTGCACATCCTGGTAACACCTCTGGCTGAGAGCTCTAGGTGCTCCTCCCTTCACACCCTGTTAATGCCACACCTTCCATCTGCCAGAAGGGGCTGATAGAGAATGTGCATCTGGCTTCTATGCTTGCCCATGAAAGCTGGACATTACATTGTGCTATGTGGAACTGGGATAACCGTAAGTGGGTGGAACCCTGATTTCAATACCTATATTCCAGTTCTATAAAACCAGACTGTCCTGTTTCTTGTGGTAAATGTCCATCAGGGCTGCAATGGACCTGTGTGGTCAGCCTGCAGTTTGGACATTTCAAAAATCCCTGGTTTCTCTGGTCTCCTGAAAGGCTTTGTTTGGATATGTGGGAGAAAAGGCAGCCCAGGAATTTTGTCAGGCCTCTGGCACGCTGAGTCCCATAACCTAGAACTTCTCCTGGTGCGGAGATCAGACTAAATAAAAGATCCCTGGTTGTATTTCCCTCACCACTATCAGTTCTGGCTTATGCATTCCATTACTGGTGTCAGTTACTCCATATTTATAAGCTGCAAACTGAGTCAACGGGTGGTGGTAGAATCTGCTTAACAATTAACATAACATTACAAAATCCCTATGATACTCACTGTCCTCATTTTATTTTCAGCCTTCACTTCCTCCTGATCTACAGATGTTTCAGCCATTTGTACATTTCACAGCAGAGTGCTACAAAATTTACTGTTTGTTGCTTCTTCAGAACCCACCCATTAAAGCTGTGTGGCCCACAGAGGAAAAAATCCCAATCTCGTGCATACAGCATGTGGACAATAAAAACGTGGAGGATAGGATGCCATTAAACTTTCTGTGGCCCGTGCTGGCATGTGGGAGGCTAGTATTTAAGAAAGCTGTAATCTATGATTAAATGGAATGGCTGTTTGGAATCTGATTATACCTCTGTGTTATAAAACAATTTAAAAAAAATAGTGAAAGAGCAGCCTTGCAGTTTGTATCTTTTTTTATTCAGGAAATTCTCAGGTTTTAGCTCGTGTAGCATATACTCCTGGAAGGGGATGTGACATAGAGACCACTGGTGCCTGCTGGCAAAGGGGTCACTGCTTTATAGCAGCAAATCCTAACTGGCTTGACAAGCTCACTATACCTTGCACACAGCTTTCATAGTAGTTATCCATAAAGAATGCCATGAGAGGTCTCAAAACCATGGTCACACTGGTCATTAATAGGGTTGTGAAATGTATGTATAGATATTATGTGAGGGGTTATATGCCTGTACTGGAAATATGTTTAGATTCGGTATCAAGGTATGAGTCACCAACCAAAGAGAAAGGAGATAATATGTGTCTCTCTCTGCCAAAATGTAACTTAAGATTATAGGCTAACAAAATGGAATCCCCATCTACACAGGAAGTCACCAGAGCCCCGGGAAGTCAATAGAGAAGAGCACACTGGAAAAAACAAGTGATGGGGGAGTGATACCGCCCCTGACTAGAGACAATGAACTTTGGGAGATATAGGGAGAAGACAAAAAGACACCCTTTTATCCTGAACCTAGGAAGTAAATGAACAGTAGTTTACATTTGTGAAAACAGGATCTCAGCCAACCTTGGCTGAAACACTGCAGAAAAGGCTTTGGGTAAAATAAACTTCTTTCGAAAGGGGTTTGGCTTGTGAAGTTAAGTTGAGTCTCTAGAAAGCATGTATTCATTTTCTTGTATATGTCTTATGGTTTGGTTGCTGATTTCTGTTCCCCCCGTCACACCTTTCTACTCCTGGAATGCCAGACATGGACACAATATTATCCACTCAAACTGACCTATTCACTTCTGCATTTAACTTTGGACTCTCCAAGATACCCATCTTCAAACAAATTATCTAGCATCTCAGCTTAGAATTATAAAACAGGACAAGAGTACAATTACCAAGCCACCATAATGTACTATTTAATATGGTGTAACATACCTTGATTAATAAAACAAACAAAAAAAGAAAATAAAGAGGCTGAAGGTTAATCCAAGTCACATTGTTCATTTCTATTTGATCAGTCAAAATAATAACACAGTGACTATTTGTATTTATAAAGCACCTCTCCCTCAAAGTGCTACACATTTTAGTGTCATTTAAAAAGAGTCAGGGAGGGGCTAAAACAAATCTCAAGGAGGAGTGACTTCCAGAAGATCACCCAAGTGAGGACCCAAATGCCCACCACCTGGTCTGTAGTGGAGGGATCCCTGAAAAGCTGGTGACTTCGGAATACAAATATATCCCAGAGAAAAAGGCTCCAGATTGAGATCTTGAATCTGGCCAGGTTCTGTACCACTAAGAACCCAGATCCCCAGCTGTTGTCAATTGTTGCAGCTCCACTGATGTAATGGAGCAACAATGATTTACACCAGCTGGGGAACTGACCTAAAATCTTTAAAAAAAACTATCTGGGCCAAATTAAAATCCAGCTCCTGCTTTGCAGCCAGTCAGTGTAAAGAATGCAGGGTGCACCTAACATGATCATAGCTGCCAACAGCCCTGACCAACAGAAAGTGAAATGGGCAATACCTCAGAAAGACAAGAGGTCCAGATAAATACATTGACATTTAAATGCTACTCCAAACCTCTGCCTCTGCTAAAGTGAGCTGGAAAACTCAGGAGAACTGATTTTTCTCATGTGACTTCCAGTACTTCTGGCTTCTGAGAGGTGAGAAATACCAGCAAGAACATCTTTGCTCATGGTATATGAGGGCTTTCCATTTTGGTCCTGCCTGGAAGTTCCAGGTGGAAAAAGAATAAGTCAACCAAACTTTTCTAAATCTCAGATGGTTCTTGTTTTGGTCCAAGTAGATTCCTATTATATCTGAACTGGTCCATCCATTTGTGACACTCTGTATCTTGGGGGAACACCCGGCACCCCCATGTTCATCCTTATAATATGATTGTGTGGTATCCAATGCAAACGTTGTCATGTCGGGTGTCTTCAGAAGGCTCATGATGCACAGAGGATTGTTGTTATAGTGATGTTATAGGTCATAATTTCATGTATATAGTTATGAGGCTGAAAATGTGTCCTCATAGCTTAAAACAAGCCCAGGCAAAACTCTCCGGGAACAGAGGGGCAGTTCACACCTCCGCGTGAACAGCACAGGAGTGAGGGTTCTCACAGCAGAGCAAGGTGAGGCTGGCTCCCAGAGACAAGGATTGGAGTGACTTAGCAGATCATCAGCCCAGATAACACCATGGGAACGCCACATCATTCCTAGTACAGGTTTGCAAAAATGTCTATATTAATGACCAGACATAACAGAGATACTGGCTCAGATATCTGGCTGCAGCCATAGTGAGCTTGGCATAGCCCACAATATGGAGTAGGGGACAAAGGTGACAATGCCATTTTACACACCGTGGATACTGGGGCTGTCAGGAGCCAGTTCAGTCCCCAGAATAAGCTAGAGCAGCTTCAAAGGCTGCCCTAACTTATTTCCTGGCAGCAGCTGTCCCCAAGGAACCATTCAGAAGATTAATATAACATAAGAATAGAAGAGTGGCCATACTGGGTCAGACCAAAGGTCCATCTAGCCCAGTATCCTGTCTTCTGACAGTGGCCAATGTCAGGTGCCCCAGAGGGAATGAACAGAACAGGTAATCATTAAGGGATCCATCCCCTGTTGCCCATTCCCAGATTCTGGCAAACAGAGGCTAAGGACACCATCCCTGCCCATCCTGGCTAATAGCTTTTAATGGACCTATCCTCCATGAACTTATCTAGTTCTTTTTTGAATCCTGTTATAGTCTTGGCCTTTACAACATCCTCTGGCAAGGATGCCTCTTCCCTCCCCCTGGCACAATACTAAACATGGGTCTGCAAATGGGAAGCAGTAAAGGCCCATTCTGCAGGCCTTATGTTACTAGTGAACCCTTCTTACACTGGATTGGTGGAAGCAGATTCCCCAGTGGGAAGATCTGGTTGGTTTTCATCCTCTTTGTTCTGCAGGAGCACTGTAAAGGAGCCACATAGCAGCTCAGAATCAGAGCCCAAGTGTGCCTTGCTACTGTGCACGGGACTCATTACCTTTTCAGCAGATGCCACACCTTCAGAGAATTCTGTTTTATACTTTGACAGACCAGGAAACAACATCTCTGTCATCTCATGTCTCTCTTGTAGTCCTTTGATCATAGCATTAATCTCCATCCAGAATATTTTCACTTTCAAAATCACCATCTGGGTTCTGGTTAAATGCTTGGATGCCTCTTTCATGTGCTTATTTTCCCCTGGGGGAGCTAGTGAACAATATGCAAACATAAGCCATTTCAGCAAACGATGATTTGTATAAATGTATCTCGCTTATGGAAAAAACCTTATTCAATTGCTAGTTAAAGATACTCTACCTATACATTTTTTATAGGAGAGATCTCACTCTCTATTGCAATTTTTAGGTTTTCAAAGTAATTTTCTATGAAACTTTATGGGTTTCATCCTTATTAAATTCCTTCAGACTTTTCCATAGGGTACTAAAACTAAATCAGTGCTTACCTATGTGGTGACTCAGTGTGCTTTGCAGAAAAGCAGAAAGAGAGCATTTTGCACCTTTATGAAAAAGAAAAAGAAACAAACAAAGCTGTAAACCAGAGAAGTTGTACTAAATGTTAGAGATGCAGGCTGTTAATTTAGGACAGACAAATCTCATTGCTTCAAACTTCTTTTAAACTGCATTACAAATAGATGTAAAAAGAACAGGAGTACTTGTGGCACCTTAGAGACTAACAAATTTATTTCAGCATAAGCTTTCATGGGCTACAGCTCACTTCTTCGGATGCATAGAATGGAACACACAGACAGGAGATATTTATACATACAGAGAACATGAAAAGATGGAAGTATGCATACCAACTGGAAGAGTCCAATCTCTGAAACAAATAGATGTGTTTCCATTATGTTAGATATCAAAGACGAAATGTCTTCTTTAACTTTAACCCTTCTCCT
The DNA here is from genome assembly GCF_016161935.1 of Mauremys reevesii. Lineage (NCBI taxonomy): Eukaryota > Metazoa > Chordata > Testudines > Geoemydidae > Mauremys > Mauremys reevesii. Next base: position 271,867,243 of record NC_052623.1, on the reverse strand, counting down.
GCAATGCTGGAAATGCTGGGCTAGAACTTGCCAGCCAGAAAGTGAGACTAACTAGAAAGAAATGTGAGAAGGTGATAAATAGCTGGGCCTGAGCAAAAGGAACAAATGGGCAGGGGACATGTCTGACTGAGACATGTGGTGTAGATATGGCACTTGTATCAGACAAGACTTGGTTTTTGCGAACTGCACTTGGTTATTCTAGGACTTGGCAGCTGCAGCCGCCATTTTGAAAGCCTTGTATGGAAGTGTGCATTCTCATAGAGACTTGGCTTCACTCTGCTCTGTATTGCGCAACCCCCACTAGCACAGATGAGCTGTAAAAAGTGACTTACCCCAGTATAGATTACCCTGGTGGCAGTACCTGTAGCTACCGCAGTGCCAAACACGTTTGTGTAGCCAGGCCCTGAGCTCCATGGTGTTACTACTGGGGGAAATCTGTGTCAAAAAATTAAAAATTCTGCACACAATATTTGAAAATTCTGCAAAATTATGCATATTTAATTTGTCAAAATAGCACAATATAATTATGCCAGTTTCAATTATTTTGGTAATTTATTTCAAAATATCTGTCAGCAAGTATGTCTGTAACAATACAAAGCAATAAAGAAAAAAATATTCTGGTAATATTTTTTTATAAATAGCTTTCTTACTAGGCATGTTATGCAGAACGTTGAGTAATTCATTTAAATTAAAATACAGACCTATATTTCCTGCACCTGTCAGAGGTAGTGCAAAGGCTGGGGAAGTCAGGGGTAACGGAGGAGCTGAGGGAGGGGAAAGGAACCTAGGAGTGAACTTGGAGGGTGTTGGGTGGGAGAAGGTTTTTTTTGGGGGGATGGGATTGTTAGGGAGTTGGGAAGCCCGCCCATGCAGACCCCGGTTGACCCCAAGCCTCTCCCATTCAGTTAGGCACATCTGCCCCGTCCCCGCACTCCCCATAGCCATGGGTCTTTGCAGCCCCGCCCCCCCCATCTCCAGGGTCAGTGTTGTCACCCCACTAGCTCCTGAGCCCATGCCCCAGTCTGCACCCCCCAGCTATTCTGAACCCCAGTCTGTGACCCCCCAGCTGCCCTGTGTGGCCCACTCTGTCCTAGCGTGGCTCTGCGGGCAGGGTGCTGTGGTGAACTCCTGGGGGAATTCTGCAGAACTGGACAGAGAATTTTTTTTCCCCACAGAAAATACATTCTGCCCCGAAGTGCTGCCGTTCCCCCTTTTGCCCACCAGAGGCCGTTGTGCACCAGACCAGCTGGCAGCATTCATGCAGCCGGCTGTTCTGATGCCATAGCGGCCTCTGGTGGGCAAAAGCTGGAAATGCAGCACTTCTTGGGCAAAATGTCTTTTAGGCGGGAAAATACACAATTATTCGGGACACAAGAATTCTGTGCGTCCGCAGATGCGCAGAATTTCCCCAGGAGTAATGGTGTTCAGGGGCAGTGCACCTACTTCTACACCCTTTCCGGGGCTGCAGCAAACCCCAGCCTGCATGGCCAGAGGGTGCAGAGGAGGGAATGGGAGGGGCATGACACTGCTTCAGCCCTTCTTTCTGTGCATCCCTGAGGAATATGGAAGGAACACTCCCCCATTTGCAGGGACTAGTTGTGCTAGACCCTTAAATAGGCTCCTTCTGACCCCACCCCCACACTTCCCACACACACCATATACTCATGTAAGGGCCGGAAGCAATCTGACCCTAACACATTTTAACTAGCCACCGTGATGGGAGAAGAGAAGATAATTTAAGGGCAAAGAGACAAAGCAAGGGGTGGAGATCCAATAAGGGGCCAGGCTCCTTGAGCCCCCTGCTCTTTTCTTGTCTGTCCTTTCTTCCTGCCCTTGTTTCATACTTGCTTTCATGCTCAGTTTGGAGATGTCAGTCTGTTTCTCAAATTCCTTCCTCAGGTCAGAGAAGCTGAAATACAAATGTGGTATTCTGGTGAAGCAAATATTGAGCAAGCACTTAAATAAGCAGCCAAAGGAGCAGCGGTGGGACTATACAGGACAAGTATCAGAGGGGTAGCCGTGTTAGTCTGGATCTGTAAAAGCAGCAAAGAATCCTGTGGCACCTTATAGACTAACAGACGTTTTGGAGCATGAGCTTTCGTGGGTGAATACCCACTTCGTCGAAAGCTCATGCTCCAAAACGTCTGTTAGTCTATAAGGTGCCACAGGATTCTTTGCTGCTTATACAGGACAGAGAGTGGAAGTATTCAAAACTCTTTATGCACCTAACATGGCTGGTTCAGGGATATTGAACCCAAACCTGCTACAGTGTGAGGTGAGGGACAAAGGACCAGATTTTTAAAGGTGCTTAAAGATCCAGAGCGGCACCTAGGCCAGATCCTCAAAGATATTTAGGTGCTGAACCTACATTGCTTTCAATTGGAGTTAGTCACCTAAATGCCTTTGAGGATCTGGGCCATAGTGGGATTTCCAAAAGCACCTCCAAGGTGTCCTCTAAGCACCTATCTGCATCTTTAGGCACTTTAATACCTTTAAATGTTTGGCCCTAAATGATTTACTTAGGAGGGAGGAATAGCTCAGTAGTTTGAGCATTGGCCTACTAAACCCAGGGTTATGAGTTCAATCCTTGAGGGGGCCACTTAGGAATCTAAGACAAAAATTGGTCCTGCCTAGTGAAGGCAGGGGGCTGGACTCAATGACCTTTCAAGGTCTCTTCCAGTTCTAGGAGATTGGTACATCTCCAATCATTTTTTTTTTTTACTTGTCTCTCCTTATCCAGGTGATTCTCTGCCAAAAGTTTCTAGAGAAAAAGAGACTACTTTTTCCCCATCTTCTCTACTTCTTGCAGGAAATCTTGGCACCAGCTGTCCATCTTAACAAGAACTGATTTTGCCATCTCTATCTCATTGATTTTTACCGCTCTCCTGAGCACAGGAAACAGGGAAGAAATAACGTTCTGGGTAGTTATTGCATGCTATACAGGGAAGAAATATGTCAGTATGGTTAGTTCATGCTAAAATCAATTTCATTGCATGGAGAATTAGGCAAATGTCTCCAGATGTTAATGAGAATTGAGGTGTTAACTGCATTGTCTTTCTTTGCAAATTCAGTCAACTGTGCAATGAAGATTGCTTGGGACTGCTATGTAGACAGAGATGGCGTAACAGCACTGTATGTATGTCTATTATATAATTTCCATGATAAAGCCAGGGAATTTCATACAAAAGGCAAGGCCAGAACAGCCTATATTTTCAGAAGGCCAATGAATTGCAGGTGACTAACAACCTAATTTCATCTACAGATCAGATGATCATCCAAGTGCTAATGTTTGCTGCTCCATCCCCCCCTCTGTCGCTCACTCTTCCCCACCCTCACACACTTACAACAGGTTGGGGCAGGAGGCAGTGGCGTAGCCAGACTTTCAGTGTAGGGAGAGCAAAAAACATAAAAAAGGCGCCCCCCCTTGGCTCCTCCTCTGGCCACGCCCCCTTGACTCCTCCTCTGGCCACGCCCCCAGACCAATTCTCCCCCCCGCCCCCCCCCGCTCACCTTCCCTCCTGCACTGCCGCCTGTCCCCGGCTCCTGTCCCAGCGCTGAGCTGCACGGGCCGGCAGGCGCAGCTTCCGCACCGGCCTGCAGCCCCGCGGCTCCTCTGGCTGTGTGGTTGGCAGCGCTGGCCGGCAGGCGCCGCTTCCATGCCTGCCGGCCTGAGGGGAAGCAGCTGCTTCCACTGAACCCCACCAGCTACGCTACTGGCAGGAGGTTGGAGTTCGGGAGGGGGTGCGGGCTCCAGGCTGAGCCTGGGACAGGGGTTTGGGGTTCAGGAGGGGATGAGGGGTACAAGCACTGGGAGGGAGTTTGGGTGCAGGAGAGGGCTCTGGGCTGGGGCAGAGTGTTGGGGTGCAGGAGGGAGTATGGGGTGCTGGTTCTAGGAGGGGGGTCAGGGCTGGGGGTTTGGTTGCTGTGGGCTCCCGCAAGGCAGCACTTACCTTGGGTGGCTCCCAGGCAGTGACGCAGTGGGGCTAAGGCAGGCTCCCGGCCTGCCCCAGCCCCACACCGCTCCCAGAAGGGGTCAACGCACCCCCGCGGCCCCGTGGGGGACACATGGCCACACGCTGTCCCTCTCTGCAGGCACAGCAGAGGCAGTGCTTGCAGGCAGGAGCAGCATCCAGAGACCCCTGCTCCCTCTCCCGCTGGCCCATGGGGGGCGTGCTGGTGGCTTCTGGGAGAGGCGTGGGGCCAGGGCAGGCAGGGACCCTGCCTTGGCGGCAGAGGCAGCCCCACTACACCGCTGGAGATTGTGATGAACTGGTTGGTGACCACTGCTCTAAGCAGATGGGACAGAGTTTTCCCATTGGCTTAATAACTCCACCTCAGCGAGAGGTGGTAGCCATGGTGGCAGAAGCTCTCCCCCCAGCCCCGACATAGCACTGGCTACACAGAGGGTTAAGGTCGGTATAACTACGTCACTCAGGGATGTGGACTTTTCACACCCCTGAGCAACGTAGTTATACTGAAGTAAGCATGTCGTGTAGACCTAACCTAAGTGAGCCAGATTGCTCCCTGTTTAATGATCTGTCTTCTTCATTATTTACCACTCCCTCAATCTTTGTGTCATCTGCAAACTTTATGAGTAATGATTTTATGTTTTCTTCCAGGTCATTAATAAAAATGTCAAATAACATAGGGCCAGGAACCAATCCCTGCAACACCCCACTAGAAACAAACCTGTTTGATGATGATTCCCCCTTTACAATTACATTTTAATACCCATCAGTTAGCTAGTGTTTAATGATTTAATATCTACCATGTTGATTTTGTTTGTCTAGTTTCGTAATCAAAATGCCATGCAGTACCAAGTCAAATGCCTTACAGAGGTCTAATTATATTACAGCAACACTCTTTTATCAGCCAAACTTGTGGTCTTATCAAAAAAAGATCTCAAGTTAGTTTGACAAGATCTAGTTTTCATAGACCCATGCTGCTTGGCATTAATTATATTAACCTCTTTTAGTTCTTTATGAAGTCCTGTATCACCCATTCCACTATTTTCTCCAGGAGTGATGTCAGATTGACAGCCTATAATTATCTGGGTCATCCCATTTACCTTTTTAAAATATTGGCACATTAGCTTTCTTCCTGTCCTTTGGCGATTCCTCATTGTGCCAAGACGTATTGAAAATCAACATTAATGGTCCAGTGAGCTCATTGGCCAGTTCTTTTAAAATTCTTGGATGCAAATTAGCTGGACTGGCTGATTTAAAAATATCTATCTTTAGTAGCTGCTGTTTAATAGCCTCTTGAGCTACTGTTGGAATGAAAAGTATTTCTGCACTGTATAGGAATAATATTATTATTTATTACTTGTATTACCATAGCACCTAACAGAGATGGACCAGGACCCCATGTGCGAGGTGCTACACAAACACGGAACAAAAAAAAGGTGGTTCCTGCCCCCAAAGAGTTTGTAAGTTAAATAATACATCAGCTGGCTTCTTCCCGAATACAGAACCAAAATATTTATTGAACATTTTTGCCTTTTATACATTATTGTTGGCAATTCTATCATTTCCAGCTAGTAACTGACCAATACTATTGTTAAGATTAACTTTGGTCCTAATATACTAAAAATCTTCTTATTGTCTCCATGTGTCCTTTTGTTTCCATTACCAATTTTCTACAATTCCTAGCTTTTAAATTATATTAATTGCTATTAGCATCCCTCTATGTATTTACTTATTTATTTATTTATTTATTTTAATAGCTGCTTTCACTTCCCCTATAAGGCAGGTTGGCTTTTTAACTAGTGTATCCTTCTTTCTTCATTGTGGGAGCATGGATTGGCTCTGCATATTTAAAGGGCCAGCCTCGGAAAGGCACGATGGGAGGAAAAATGCTCCTGTAAGAGAGTGACCCTGCTCTGGAAAGAGTTAGCAGAAAGCAGCAAGTCACCAAGGAAGGTGTCCTAGGGAAGAGGTTCCTTTGGTGCTGTGCCTGTCATCACTCTCTCCCAGGGAGTGTAGGGGGAATGACACTTCAAAAATGGGAGGAGTTGTGGAGGGGACAGTCTCACCTACATGATTTCTGGGGACTGGGACTGATCCCGCTGAAATGTAACAGAGCAGGAGCAGAAGCTGACCCCGGGGGCTTTAGAGACCCCTGAAGCTTCTAATAAACATTGGGGAAGGAAACCTACTCAGCAAGGTCAGGCTCCACTCATAACTCTCCTGTAAGGGCTTTCTGACCAGGCTCCAGCAGAGCCCACTGGTGAAGCAAACAGCCATCTCTGCACAGGTCACCTCACCAGCCCCTGAATCTGCAAATTCTAAGAGAACAGCTGGACACAAGTTTTTCCAAGACTCTTAGGAGTGAAAGATCATGTGTCATGTGTCATTGGAAATGCAATGTCTCCTAGATTTACAGTAAAAGCTTGCAGACTTTGGATTTACATGTATGCTTTGCACAGTTATCTCCTTTTTTGTCTGATTGTGAGTGGTTCCTCTCCCCCACAACTTCCTCAAAAATATTTAAATGTTTATATTGCATCCATTAATGTTTTGCAGTATCTTTCTAGCTGCTGTAACTTATTGTAGCCTGGCTTGCCTAGACACACTGTATGACCAAAACATCAACACAGCATTGGTGCTGGAACTAAGGGTGCTGCCACAACCCCTGGCTTGATGTGGTTTCCATTATATAGTGGGTTTACAATTTGGTTCAATTGCTCTCAGCCCCTCACCCCCACATACAAATTTTTTCAGCACCCCTGTCACACAGAGCTGATTTTCTCTTTCTTTCTTTTAGTGGGAGCTCTGAGTTTGCACTAATAGGGTCTGTAGGTTATTGATGAATAGACTGAAAATGCTAGGGCTGAGCTTAGTATTTTGTTAGCATATTGTTTATGGTATTTGATAGACTAGGATCTAGATTTAATTATGTTACCCCCTAATTCCTCTTGATCTGAAGTTCAGTCCGGGGAGAAGGCAAATGGAACTGACACACTTTTAACTGGCAGGCAAAGATCTTCCCGTTTTGCTCATTGATCATTTCATGAGACTCACACAACACGCGTTCACGTATAAAACGGGACAGGTCTGTTCGTGTTTTGTTTTTTTTAGCGCTGCAAAATGTTGCCAGTTCAGCCCCCGCGGGTGTCCGTGCCTGGATACGAGGGAGCCAAGATAATGAGCTCGTTTCGTTGGCCCCATAGCTGGAAAGCGCCCGGATCGCAGGAAAAAAAGTTTTTAAGGGGCTGTGCCCGGTACTGCGCTCTGTCGCCGCTGCACTGAACCACGCCAAGCACTCAAGGCCCGTGCAAGGAGCAGAGCGTGCAGGGAACAAGCACAACTTCTTTGTCTTTGCCACATCAGCAGGTGGGTGGGATCGGGCAGATCACGACACCCGGGCATCTCGCTAAGTAGGCGAGTCACCCTGGGGGCGACCTGTGCCCGCGCAAAAATTCTTCTCACATTAGCAGTGAGGACCCGGGCGTCACCCCGGATCGTTATTTTCCTTACTCATAAGTTTAAGGCATAACGAGAAAGTGGAGCAGCTAGAGGGGGGAGCCGACACGGATACTATTTCAGTCAGGGTGAGCAAGGCTGCAGTTCCACCCCGGATTCAGATCAAGCCAGGCCGCGGTTCCAGACCCTCCTGACGCTTCCACCCGTGTCTCTTTTCAGCGTGAGCTTTGTTTTCGGGGTAGAAATCGTCCAGGGTAATCGCCGTCGCGTATGCAAATATGGGGTCTTCGGACGCACAGGATTGTGGGAACCGCGCGCCTTTCCTTCTCGTCCTCTTTGCGGCGCGCGCCGTTGCCGCGCGGAGCTGGGAGGGGAAGCGGAAGTAGTTTAATCTCATGTCCGGGCCTCGCTCGCTGCGTCTTGTCTCTGGGCCCCGCGACAAGATGGCGGACCTGTCCCTGGACGAGCTCATCCGGAAGCGCGGTGTGACGGTGAAGGGGAGGTGAGCGGCCGGGGGCCCGGGACGCAGCGCGCCGGGGAGTCACCGGCGGGACCCCGAGCCCCACTATCGCCCCGGCCCGGGCCTGTTCCAGCGGCGCCCGCCTTCTTCTCACACCCCCGACTTCCCATTGGCTGAGTCGCTGTCCCCTGGGACCCCTCTCTAGATGCTAATTGGCTGGCCTTGTTGTCAGTCAGAGCGGATGGGGGGGATAGAGATTCGGGGCGGGGGGCAGCTGGGCGGCGGCGGCTCGCCCCCCCCCGGGCGTGCGGGACCGGCCTCTCCCGCCTGGGGCCGGCAGCCTGGCAGTGCCGCGGGGGCCGCTGAGCCCCTAGCACGGGGGGCGCCCTGCCCTTTCCCCGTGCTCACCTAGCCCCCCTGTAGCTTCCTGCCTCCGCCTGCGCAAGCCCCCTCCCTGCCAGGGCAAAGGGCTCCTGTTCCCCTGCTGCCTCCCGAGACTGCTGCTCCACCGCTCTTCTCTCGGCCTCCCCTACTGCGGCTTTGTCTACACTGGAGAACTGAACCAGGCTAAGCATAAAGGGTTCAGCCAGTCCACACTAGCTGTGCTGAAAGATTCAGTAACTATTGCAGGTTTGCCCTGCAGCCACGCTAGCACACACTGCTTTATGTGTAGGACTCCACCTTTTCTGTGTTCTTGGGTACCCTGCCTGCAGTTCCCGGCACAGCTCCCAGAAGCAGTGGGACATGGAAGGCCTAGTTTAAATATTTGGGCTAGTCTGCAACCACACTGGCAGGAGTTAAGGCTGAAATGATTCAGACTAAACAGATCTGAAAAATCATAGTCTCCTTCTTACCTGCAAAACTATTCAGCGGACTTGTGGATGTGAAGTGTGTTATAAGGTAGTTAGGAGGTGAGAATGATTCTTAGCATAGCAAGTATATATCTAGTGTAGACAAGGCCTATGTGCCCTCTTGATTTTCCTGCCCAGCTACCTTCTCCTGTGGCTGCTTTTGACCTTCCTTTTAGCCTCAGACACTTGATGCCCCTCAAGACCCTGTCCATGCTTCACTTCTCTCTCTGCTCTTCCTGGGCAATCCAATCTACTCCCATGGTTTTAGTTTGGGGAGAGGTAGGTTAGACTTGAACACGTGCTAAGGTGGATGAGTTAAAGTCTATACTGTCTTGTCTAGCATCATCTTCTACAACAGGTTAGCTTACGCATATTGACTAGTGCAGCATTTCTCAACCCATGGGTTGGGTTGCAAGAAATTGGGTTCCGAGAATGTTTCAGAGGGACACGTGGCAGCTCCTGTCCCACAGGGCTGGCTGGGCTTGCCTCCCTGCTCCAGGCACTACAACCTCTGTGGTCCCAGGGCCCAGCTGTCATGATGACGGGAGCCTCAACAGTCCAAATTTGAGTGAGCCATGCTGTAACCCTATGAGCCAGGTCAGAACTCCACTCACAAATTTGGTCCAGTCATGGGGGCGGGACCAGACCAGACCAGCACTGCAACCCCAGAGGTTGCAATGCCTGGAGCGGAGAGCCAAACCCAGCCAGCCCCACAGCACAGGAGCTGCCACTGTGGGTGAGTGCTGGGCAGGACCCAATACACACACACACACCCCCCTCGGGCAGGATCTGACTGAAACCACCCCAGGACCTCCACCCCCAGACTATTTACTGGGTTGTGACAAGTCATAAACATTTACAAATGGATCCTGAGCCCCAAAAGATTGAGAACTACTTGGCTAGTACATTTTAACACACTTTTAAATCCTAGTCTAGCCAAGGCCTTGGCTTTGTCCCTTCATTCAAGCTTTCCTGCATGCTTGGGACAGTCTTATGCCCTTTATTACACCAAGCACTTCCTCTCTCTTTCAAAACCCTTCTTAACCGGAATCCTTACAACCTTCATTTGCTCAGCAGTAATCTGTCAACAGCATCCCTTACGTGAACATTTGTGCCTTGTCTATTCCTTGTTCATGGTGGCTGACATAGATTGTAAGCTCTCTGATCCAGCTAATATGCCTTACTTAGTATTTGGCAAGCAGAATTAATTTGTATTACTATATAATGCTGTTTAATACAGCCTTGCAAGATTGTCATGAACATTCAAAAGTCTAGGCATAAAATCTGCTTGCCCACTCAAACATTATGAAAGTGATAACTCTTATTTTATTTGTCACAATCAAGCTGTTAAGTAGAATTTGTACTAACAGGAACAGAGTTATATGGAGTGATGTGGTTACTGATTTCTCCTGTATTAGGGCATCATTCAGTTACTACAGGAGTGATTCTCTACAGAAAAGTGACAGTCATCATACCACCTACTTTTTCCTTTAACCCTTGCTCTCTCGAAAACACTGATTTAACTTAATCTTCAATACAGAGAATCCTGGCTGATTTCAACAGCGTTAAGTAGATAGCAGTCTGTATAATTCTGCTCTGATGCTAATACTGGAATTGGGTGAATTGAAGTGAGAATGGCATAAGCCACTCACACATCCTAACATCTGAGGGTCACGCACTTCAGGAAAACATAACTTGTGTCTGTCTGACAGGAATTCTTGAAAAGATGTCAATACAGGTTAATTTTGTTTTTCTGCCAGGGCATAGTGTGTTACAAAGAACATGTTGAAGGACGTGTAGAATCCAAAAGCATGGAAAGCTGTTTCTGTCCTTTTGGTCCTTGCATGGTTCCCCCAAAATAACAACCCTTGAAGTCATAAGGGCTTAGATGGGAGCTTCTGTATGTTCAGCATTTATAGCTGCTTAAGTATGGACTTAGGAACCCATTTTTTAAAATCTTGTTGTTTGCCTTTTGCATATCATATATATAGTTTATAAATCAGCTTATAAAACACCTAGGACCTTTAGATTAAATAGACTATTGGAATATCACTCTGCTGCTGTTCTGTATATGCACATGCATATGCGGGGTTCTGTTTGGGAATACAGGGTTTTGTTTGCACCCACAGAAATGCTACCATTAATGTTATAACCTGCTTTATCAGTCTGAAATTTCTTTTTCCAGACTGAACAGCAGGCCAGTATTTGGAGGCATTCGATCTCGAATTGGGATCCAGCAAACTCTTCTAAGTAGACCAACGCCAACCATCAGCTTCCAAAGGACGTTTGATGCCCGGCAAAAGATTGGCCTCACAGATGCCCGACAGAAACTGGGAGTTAAAGATGCTCGGGAGAAACTGCTTCAGAAAGATGCTCGGTTCAAAATCAAAGGGAAAGTGCAGGATGCCCGGGAAATGCTGAATTCCCGCAAGCAGCAGAGTGTGCCTGCTGAGAAGGTGACCAAAGTGATAGATGCCAGAGAGAAGATCAGCTTGAAAAGGAGTGCTCCTACTGCTGCAATTGTAAGTCCATCTGTGGGGACAGTGACCCCAGCCATGAAGATCACCAAGACAATTCAGGTAGGTAGTCACTGCTATCCTATCACTTGATCCCCACCATCTGTGCTATGACAGGCCAGTTACAATCATAACGGTTGGATAGATGAATCCAAATGATTACAGAGGAGGAGTGTGGGAACCATAGTGATGAATTTTAACCCAGACACTGAAATAGGCATGCTGGGTTTTATGGTGTCTGTGGATTTTTGGTATTTGGAGTGTTTTTTGCAAAATCTGAGCTTTCATGTAAGCAAAAGTGATTCTGGTCCTTCTAGTGGCCAATAAAATCTTCTACATGTGACTAAGGCAGCGTTCTGAGTCTTCAGACAGACTGAAGTAGTATCAGTGAGAGGTATGAAGCACCCCCATCTTGCCCAGAAAAAATCTGAGGAAAATATAAGTATCATCATTAACTCCTACACTGCTGATCATCAGCAAAACACCCATCTGGACAGCATGGTTGGATGTTCTGTTAATTGGATAGGACTGTCTTCAAGAATTAGATTACAAGTTAGAATATGCAGTTATTTGCATTTATAACAGATATCCACATTTTTGGTCTTAATTTCATCATCTACTCTTCTATTCCAGCCCTTTTCCAGCACAAGCTGATGATGACCTGTTTTAGCAGGAAAGTTCTCGTTTTCAGGAAGTGGCCTAGTTACTTGACAAATTACAAAACTCAGGTTTTGTCCCAGTTTCAATATAACCAACTGATTCGCCTGCCACCTTTCCTCTGCTCACTGAACTCTGACTTTACCCCCTTGCCATGGATACAACCTTTCCCATCCACCCTCAGGCAGAGGTGGATTAAGATTTATTTGGAGCCCTGGGCACAAAGAATATTTGGGCCCCCTCATGCTCCTCCCTTTCCTCCGCCAAGGCCCTGTGACCTGGCTGAAATGGGATAAATGGCCGGTTTTGCCAAAAAGGGATTGGGGGGGGAGAGAAGAGTGGTGGTGCTTGGGGGTGAGCAGCAGCAGGGCCCAGGCCAGCCCCGCACAAGGAGGCGGGGGGAATATGATCACTGGGCTCCAGCTGCCAGTCTGGCCAGCGGGCAGGGCCTCGGGAAAAAGGAGGAGCAGGGTGGCAGGACCCTGGGGGGAGAGGAGAAACAGGGGTGGAGGGCCAGAGTTCCAGTGCTCCTGCAGGGGCCCCCACATTGGATGGGGCTCCTGGGCACAGGCTCTGTGGGCCTGTGTGGTAATCCAACACTGCCCTCAGGTAACGTGAATCTCAGCTAACTCTCCCGGACCTCAGTGCCACTTATCACCTGCCAGGCTACCCAATGAACTACACGTGCACTTAATGCAGTGAGTAGACCCAGATGTCACTGTAAAGGAGGAGAGGATGCTGGACAGCTAAAAGGAAAGGTGCCGGGGGAGAGCAGCAAACCTCCGCACATGATAAAAGGAACTTATAACCTGATCCTGACCCCTTCTGGCTGCTAAACTGTCCTCCTCCCTAGGATGAGCACTACAGCTACCAAAACCTTTTGCTGAATCTCTTACCTGACCACTCTTTTCAGCTGCTTCCCATGTCTGCTAGGAAAAGCCATTTCCCCCTTGAATTTGGAGGACTGAATAAGACTCTTTTTGGAGAAATTGCACATTACCTCTGCATAGTTCCCAGTCCTTGCCAGCCTGGGGAGTGAGAGACTGGACCAAAGGATAGAAGCTGGCTCTCTCACATGGTAGTGTGATGCATTAATCACAGTACAGTAAAGCTTCCCATAGTCATTGATTATTCAAATAGTTGACACTTACAGCAATCCTTGGCAGTTAAGGTAAAGGGATGTGTACAGAGCTCTCGGCTGGGAGGTGTTAAGACGCTTGCAGTGCACACTATAAGATTTAAGTGGCTTCTGAAAACTTGGTCTACTTTAATGCCCTTACTGATATTTTTGACAGACTCCTCTTGCCCTACTGAGCTGACTGAGGAGTAGTGCAGGGCTTCTTAAACTTCATTGCACCGCGACCCCCTTATGACAACAACATTACTACATGACCTTAGGGGTAGGAGGGATGGAGCCCCAGCCCCAGCCCCGCTGTCCCATGTAGGGGGGTGGGAGCTCAGACTTCAGCTTCAGCCCTGGGTCCCAGCAAGTCTAATGTTGGCCCTGGTGACCCCATTAAAATGGGATTACAACCCACTTTGGGGTCCCAACCCACAGTTTGAGAACTGCTGGAATTGTGCATAGTCGAGTTAAAAACAACATGAAATCACATAACTAAAACCACAGAGGAAACCCTACATGTGATCTAAGATTCTTCACAGGTTTTGCCAAAATTCCCAGCTGTTTGCAATGCCCCTGTTCACAACCCACAAACTAAACTGTCCTGGTCCCATCGAGCAGACAGCCATGTTGCCTTGGGATGCAATCTTGTCAGATCTCTGACATGAATGGAAAATAGATCTTGATCATTACCTGAATGAGAGGCCTCCAAGGAAACCTCAGGGTGCTGCAGGAAGTGGTGTTGGTGGTTTAGTAGGGAAGACATTCCCTCTGAATCTGAATCAGTGGCAGAGAAGGAGCCTAGAGGGAGCTGTGCTGCAGGAGATGCTGCCTTCTAGAAATGCAAAACTGAGGCTCTGACTGGTTGTGATTATTAAAAGTTCCCATGCTACTTTTGCAAAGGGAATATTAGCCCCACTGTCCTGGACAAGTTACATACTGCTTTCCAAGATGGCTGCTAAACTGTTAAGAGACCCAATATTCCAGAAAAGGAACCTTCAGTTATGGAATGGTGAAGTTGTAGACCAGGGGTCTCAAACTCAAATGACCATGAGGGCCACATGAAGACTAGTATATTGGCCCAAGGGCCGCATTACTGACACCTGCCCCCTGCTGCCCTCGGCCCTGCCCCCACCCCACCCCTTCCATGAGGCTCCGCCCCACCTCTTCCCACCCCTTCCCTGCCCCCATTCCAACTCCTTCCCCGAAATCCCCACCCCAACTCCATCCCCTCCCTGCCTCCAGGGAGTGCAGGAGGGGTGTGGGGTGCAGGAGGGATGAGGGGTGCGGCAGGGGGCTCAGGGCAGGGAGTTGGGGTGTGGGGTGCAGGATGGATGAGGGGTGCGGCAGGGGGTTGGGGTGCAGGAGGGGTGCAGCAGGGGGCTCAGGGCAGTGGGATGGGGTGCGGGGTGCGGCAGGGAGCTCAGGGTATGGCAGGGGGTTTGGTGCGGCAGGGGGCTCAGGGCAGTGGGTGGGGGTGCAGGGTGCGGCAGGGGTCTCAGGGTACGGCAGGGGGTTGGGTGCAGCAGGGGGCTCAGGGCAGTGGGTTGGGGTGCAGGAGGGGTGCGGCAAGGGGCTCAGGGCAGGGTGTTCGACTGCAGGCGAGGTTCAGGGGGCGGGCTCTGGCCCAGCATGTACTGGAACGTGGGTGAGGAGAGGCGCAGGGGTGTATTGCTGTTGCTTCAGGCACCACCCCCAGCATCTCCCATTGGCTGGGAACAGGGAACCGCGGCCAATGGGAGCTGCTGGGGGCGGTGCCTGAAGCAACATCAACACACACCCTGTGCCCCTCCTTCCCACAGGGCAGGCAGGAAGCCTGCCCTGCCCCCGGTGTGTGCTGGGCCAGAGCCGCTCTAGGTAAACACTGGGGTAGGGCGGGGGGCTCCTGTGGGCCGCGTATTTGAGACCCCTGTTGTAGACCCTGGGTTTATTCCAGTCGCACAGGGTGGTAACTGGTCAGACTGCTGAAAGGACCAGCTGTACCATCTTGTGCAGCATTAGCTTCAAGCAAAACTTCATACTAGGGTAGGGATAAGTTCATGCTTGATATAGAACAGAACTTTTGAATTACTTTGATCCTTAGGGTGTAGCTTTCTGGACAATACCATAAAATGTGGTTATATGCACTGTTGCTTCCCACAGCACCAAAGAAGGGCAGTCTGCAGATCCTGTCACTTAGCTGTATTTAATATTTGTATATGCATAAGTCTGATCTTAGCCTTGCAGGTTTTAAATTCATCTCCCGCTGATCTTAAGTCAAAGCTCACGTAATTGGCAGTTATAAATCCTTTACCTAGGCTCTTAATTCCTTTGTTGTTTTGGGCTGGTGTGTCATGCTGAACACTTACTGCAGAAAAAAAAAAGATTCTGCATTATTCTGTCTCTTCTGTGCCTTCTAACTGAGGCTTTGTCTCTATGTCCTACCATGTCGTGCCATGGTATATATGAGAGCAGGGGTGTGAGTCTTGTTTAAGTATTCTTGAAATGAACAAATGGCTGCCCTATTTTGAGACTGGGACTGGCAGATTCTGGTGTTAATACTTTGGCTGTTTCTTTCCTCTGATACCACAGCAGAAGGCTGCAGTCCCAGGACACTCTCATCCTGCAGGAATGAGGATCAATGTAGTGAACAACCACACACAGAGACAGGTGAGTTCCATTCATTGGCAGTTCTGGTACTATCCACTTGTTGTTATGTGTTTTCCCCAAGGATTAGTAAATGTGACAGGGGCACCTTTCATTTTCCTCTGGGTTCCAGTATCCTGGAAAGGGAGGAATTTGAAAGTTCTTTCACACCTTGACTCTTGTGAAGAAGGTAGAAGGAGGAGAGGTCAAATAAAAGGGACCTTTTATATTGTAGCTATCGTACATGACAGTTCTGAGAATACAGGGTGGTATTTACAACCTTTGCCTTTCTGAGTTTTAAAGTTTCTTTGCAGAATCCTCTCCTGTGTCCCTTCCCTCCAGACTCTTGTCACAAAATCGTTGGTAATATCACACCAGATCATGCAGTTGGTCCATTTAGTCCAACATCCAGCCTGCTAGGCTGGATCTGATTGTGGTCTGTTCACAAATGACCAGGTGCATTATGTGGGGGGTTCCCCCTTCTCAGAAGTTCTGAATACTGGACCCTGATGAGGCAGAATGCTGGATTACGTTGACCAGTGCTGTGATTTAGCCTGGTAGTTTCTGTATTCATTAACTGAGCACACCTCCTCTAGAGGTCTGAGGGAGACATCTGGCACTCTGTGCTGTCACTTTCTTTTACCATATTTGCAT
This sequence comes from Mauremys reevesii, assembly GCF_016161935.1. NCBI lineage: Eukaryota > Metazoa > Chordata > Testudines > Geoemydidae > Mauremys > Mauremys reevesii. The sequence goes on along the minus strand of NC_052623.1, from coordinate 271,850,936 downwards.
TTGAAAGCTTTAGCACCAGCCAGACTTGTAACATTCTCATCCCCTTTGATTCTTTTCTCTTTCTTCTTCTGTACCCAGGCTCTTGTTTCTTTTGGGGTTTTCCTCTACAATATCTCTCAAATCTATTTTTTCCTCTTCATAGCTATGGTAAAACCTTTTTCATGTCTTGGTCATCTCTCGCCTTGATTAGTGTAATTACCTTCTCCCTGGCCTTCTTTGGTCTTACCTCTTAATTTACTCCCCACCCCTATCTGCCCAGAATGCCATTGGTTAGAACACTTCTTTCTTCCTTTCTTCTGGCAATGTTGCTGCATTCCGTGAATCCCTTCACCAACTTTCTCTTTCCATCCATGTCAGATACAAGTCTCTTGTCCTCATCCTCAGTGTTCCTCACAACTCCATCCCTACCAACACTTCTGCTCTCATTTCATCCAACTATCCCTCTTCTTACAGTCCTGCTGCATCTCTTGCCTTCATGCTTTCTTCATTACTGCACCTTATGCTTGGAACAGACTCCTATTTCCTATGCCCAACCAGAACCTGTGTCCTCCTCAAACCTACTTCTTTTGCAGATTCTTTCTTCACTGATCTCCACACTTTGTGAACTGTTTCCCTGAGTATAGAATTATAGAACTGTAAGGGACCTCGAGAGGTTATCAAATCCAGTCCCCTACACTCGTGGCAGGACTAAGTATTATCAAGACCATTTCTGACAGGTGTTTGTCTAACCTGCTCTTAAAAATCTCCAATGATGGAGACTTCACAACCTCCCTAAGCAATTTATTCCAGTGCTTAACCACCCTGACAGGAAGTTTTTCCTAATGTCCAATCTAAACCTCCCTTGCTGCAGTTTAAGCCCATTGCTTCTTGTCTTTTCCTCAGAGGTTAAGAACAATTTTTCTTCCTCCTCCTTGTGACAACCTTTTCCATAGTTGAAAACTGTTATCATATCCCCTCTCAGTCTTCTCTTTTCCAGACTAAACAAACCCAGTTTTTTCAATTTTCCCTGATAGGTCATGTTTTCTAGACCTTTAATTATTTTTGTAGCTCTTTGGACTCTCTCAAATTTGTCTCCATCCTTCCTAAAATGTGGCACCCAGAACTGGACACAATACTCCAGTTGAGGCCTAATCAGAGCAGAAGAATTACTTCGTGTCTTGCTTACAACACTCCTGCTAATACATCCCAGAATGATGTTCACTTTTTTTGCAACAGAGTAACTCTGTTGACTCATAATCAGCTTGTGGTCCACTATGACCCCCAGATCCCTTTCCACAGTACTCCTTCCTAGGCAGTCATTTCCCATTTTGTATGTGTGCAACTGATTGTTCCTTCCTAAATGGAGTATTTTGCATTTGTCCTTATTGAATTTCATCCTATGTACTTCAGGCCATTTCTCCAGTTTGTCCATATCATTTTGAATTTTAATCCTATCCTCTGCAGCACTTGCAGCCCCTCCCAGTTTGGTACACCTCTACCCTATTATAATGCGACCCGATATAACACAAATTCGGATATAACATGGTAAAGCAGCGCTCTGGCTGATCAAAGCAAGTTCAATATTATGCGGTTTCACCTATAACGCTGTAAGATTTTTGGGCTCCCGAGGACAGCGTTATAGCGGGGTAGAGGTGTATTGTCTGCAAACTTTATAAGTGTACTCTGTATGCCATTATCTAAATCATTGATTAAGATATTGAACAGAACCAGACCCAGAACTGATCCCTGCGGGACCCCACTCGTTATGCCCTTCCAGCATGACTGTGAACCACTGATAACTACTCTCTGGGAACGGTTTTCCAACCAGTTTTGCACCCGCCTTATAGTAGCTCCATCTAGGTTGCATTTCCCTAGTTTGTTTATGAGACTCTCATGCAAGACAGTATCAAAAGCTTTACTAAAGTCAAGATATACCGTACATCTTTGTGTTTGAGTTGAATTATAAGCTCTTTGGGCAGGTATCTTGGCTTTGTGTTTTGGAAACAACCATATGCATTTATGTTTCCCCTTAAAAACAGTATTGGCTACAATGTAATGAAAGTATTTGGGAGTTCCCTGCAGTGTTGAGGGTAGGGATTCAAAGCATCTAACGAAGCTTGGAAATGAATTGTTCATTCAGCAACAAAGAATGTCGACCTCCTCAGCACAGTGTTTTCTGGGACCAGACAGGCATCTAGTGTGTTGAAGAACACAGTTTATTCAAAAGGAATTTTGGGCTCGCATGCATTTTGCAGCCATCTGCTTACCAAAAAGTCATGTACATATGCTTTAGGCTGATAGCTGGCAGGATGCTAAGGAACAGCAGGCACTAAATCTTCACTGTATTAATGTTGTCCATGAGTCCACATAATGTCCAGGGATTCAGAAATCTGTATGTACTGCAGTATTTTTGGAGAACTCTCTTTGCTGTGACATCCCTGAGGAAGAAGTGTCATTGCGAGAGCACTCTTGTGTTCACTTGCTTTTCGAATCAGATTTATCCAACCTCAGCTCTTTGTCACTGAGTTGTGAGGGCAGGAGCAAGGCACAGACTGTGGTTGTTGCTACCATCTCTCTGACAGTGAGCAGGTCTGTTCCTCAGGCGGCTGGAGTTGGGGAGGGGAAGGTGATGGGCATGGTGCCATCTAAAGTAAAACCACGCCCTTGTGAGACTATTGTTTGCTTGCTGTTTGTCTTTAGGGCCTGTATGACATGGAAGATGATGATGAAAGCGTATCTCCCCTTCCTAGCAAACAGATGAAAATCACCACCACAAACAGCTTCCTGCACAACGCGGTAAGGGAGTGTCTCAACAGTCCCCACCACACCATGCTCACCTTGGGTGGACACGCAGGCTGCAGCTTTACAGGGCTTATGTTCTTTTAAAGTATGTAAAAGATCCCCTTGGAATGTGTTTGCCCTCAGCCCCTCCCTTTCCTTCATGCCTGTGCTTCCAGCTTTACCTTGCAGGTCAGAGGAGTCCGCTTTGGCCTCCGTACGTTGTTACAAGCCTTTTGCAGCCAGAATGACTGTTTACCATCACTGGTAGGAGATTCCTGCATGTTGGCTTTCGGCTGTCTTCCCCTTGTGGGGAATAGTTCCTTGAACCTGGCTCATCGTTGCCTGAGCATGCGAGTAGTGGAAACTTGCTGGTCCCACTGATCCCAGACTGGACAACTAGAGAGAGAGATCCTCTTGCATTGCAAAATTGCAGCTGGCTGCCTATCCGCAGGCACCAACCATCTGGGGGAGAGTGGAAAAGCAGGCAAATAGATGTGGCTGTCCTGGCACAATCTGGTTTGGTCCATCTAAGTCAGTGCTGAATCAATGCCACTTAGCTCCTGGAGTTGCCAGCATCTGACTAAGATTTAAAACTGAGCTGCTGACCACTTGAGATCATTAAAAATTCCTGGATGTTTTTTTGCGAGAGTAGAGATGTTAGTTCCAATATACTGACCACATTCCAAGCATGATCATTATATTCTGCTGACCGAAAACTCCCCAAGCAGCCCCCAGTTGGAGATGTTATTCTTCACATCTCTTCCTGTGATACTAGGTTAGTGTTTCTGGAGAAGAATGGCCACTGCATTCTAGCCCATAGATAGATAGATGAATCTTAATGGATGAGTGATCTCTGCAGGCAGTTTGAAAAGTGCTTTGGGATCTTCAGGATGAATGATGCAAAATGAAAATCCTTCTTAACTGAGCTTTACTACTGCAGTGTGAAAACAAGTACCTTTTAACAGTGCTTGTCCGCAAGGAGCGGTGATGATTGTGTTTAGGGCTAAATGCATCCCTAAGTGCTTTAGCTGATTTCCCCAGCCAGGGGTGGAGCTGCTGAGAGTCTCCAGTAGCTCATAAAGTCATCAGACTGGGAGGGTGTGACAGCACCTCAGTGTGTGTTGGTAACTCTCCCTGGCAATTGCTGCTTGAAAAGGGATTTCTGCTTGAGAAGGTTACATCTTTCAAGGATGCTGTTATTCACCCTTTGTTTAGGCTGGGCTGAGTGGCAATAAGTTCTCTCTTTCCAAGACCGTCCCCCTCACCAAAGTGGTCCAGAATGACACCTATACAGCCCCCCCAGCACCTCTCTCTCCCATTCGGACAAAGGCCCTGACAAACATGTCCCGGACCTTGGTGACCAAGGAGGAACCACCAAAAGAACCAGCACCTGTTGAGGTGAGTACAAGATAAGGGGTCTGCCTTCTAGTGGAGACCCTCTACACCTCTAAAATCTGTCTAGATGGGCTGGATGGAGAGCTTGCCTCCACATCTCCCTTCCACACCCTCAACATGGGATTTGTTAGAGGGTCAAGCCAATCTAGGTGACTAGAACCCACTTCCAGGCATTTTAAAGCTGAATCTGTCTATGAATCCTCATTTATTGCTAAACAGTAAGAAGGGGGAACGTTTGGGCTTCCTATCTTGATGTTTTTGTTGAATTTTCTGTCCCCCAGAAGTCCTGGCAGAATCCATGTTGCTAGGATAAAAGATAAGAAATGGGTGGTTACTTTGACACCAGTGGTGACTTCAGGAACCAATGGGATTTGAGATTTAACTGACTGTTTACATGTGCAGGGCTAAACTAATGGTCACACTTGGGGTTGAGATGGAAAAATAACTTCAGAGACCTATCAGCAGGAAAGATGGGTTTTATCTGTAAAGACCAGTTGGGCTAGGTTTGAGGGAGCTTAGTACTGTCTTAGCTTCTCAGCATTGTTTTTCCCTCTCCCTTCTCCCATTTGCCTTCCCTAGGGCCCTATTTGCTTCAGTTTATTCATGCTTTCTCTGCCATGATGTCTTCTCTGATGTCTTTTACTCTGTCCTTCTGCATATGATATGCTCTTCTTTGTGTTGGCAGCCGGTGTTCAGCCCTTTGGAAGGTACAAAGATGACTGTGAACAATCTGCACCCCAGAGTCACAGAGGAAGACATTGTTGTGAGTGACATTTATTGCTGGGTTCTGTGTGGCTAGAATTTCCCACATGCCCCTCTCCATAGATTTGATTGCACTAGCCACATTTTGTGTTAGTGCAGGGGTTGGCACTTTTTTTTTTTTTTTTTGGAAGAGTTCTGAGAGTTCCCTACCGTCCACTTCTTAACCTTTACGCTGAAGAAAAATCCCTTTTAGGGTGCATTGAGACCATGTCTAGTTGGCTGGAGGAGTTGATTTCAAGGGATACATGGCATTGTTCTCACCCTTCTACTGCCCACCCTCCACACCCAAAACCTCCACAGTACTTGCTCATAGTAAGCCTCCCTTGTGCTCCCAGCCCCTGAGCACTAAACATAGGCCCCCAGCTGATTAGAATTTTAATTTGTGTTCCTTTGAGAAATGAAAAACATGGAAATCCTTTTAATCCCACTTTGGAAAAACCTTCCTCTCTCTTTCAGTTAGACAGAGAGGGGTTACTGGGTTTAACTCCAGTTATTTCCTATGCTATGAATTTTTTCAGTTATTTCCTATGCTATGACTGAAGTAACCTTGAACACTTCATCCTGCAGTAGTGTTACACCAAGTTCTTATACCAGTGGTGGGCAACCTGCAGCCCATCAGGGTAATCTGATTACGGGCCCTGAGACATTTTTCCTGCCATTGACTGTCTGCAGGCACGGTCCCCCCGCAGCTCCCAGTGGTCGCTTTTGCCATCCTCGGCCAACGGAAGCTGCAGGAAGCGGCAGCCAGCACATCCCGGCAGCCCGCTGCTTCCTGCAGCTCCCATTGGCCAGGAATGACGAACCGCAGCCACTGGGAGCTGCAGGGGGCCATGCCTGTGGACGGTCAACGTCAGCAAAATGTCTTGCGGCCCACAGTTACATTACCCTGATGGGCCGCAGTGTTGCCCACCACTGACTTATACCATAGTAGGTATCTCTAGACTGCTAGCTATTTCACTCCCAGAGTCTTGAACTACTCAGCTGTGGATGTGGGGGCCCTCTTTCTGAGCCTGGCCCACCATGGTAAGACCGTCAGATCAAAGCAGTAACTCTAATGTGGCACTGACAGCAAGCACAGCCTTGACCTGCTGTCTGTCCTCAGGAGCTGTTCTGTGTGTGTGGCGCTCTAAAGCGAGCCCGTCTCGTGCACCCTGGAGTGGCTGAAGTGGTCTTTGTGAAGAAGGAAGATGCCATCACAGCATATAAGAAATACAACAACAGATGCTTAGATGGTAAGTTTGAGGCTGGAGTTGAAGGTCGGGTGCATGAATCAATCAAAGGCTTTCCAGCTCGGTGCAGATTTCAGAAGGTAATTCAGAGTCTTGTGCTGCTCAAGGAGGGAGTGTGTCAGGGAATGCTACTGAGAGCTGAATAAAGGGGGTTGGGGTTCAATGCTACAGGTTTTATGTAGGTAGTTGAGTATCTCTACTGTCCATCAGTGTTGTTTTCAAAATCTATTCCCCTAGGGGAGCGGTCTAGCTCAGAGGTTGCATGTGGCTTCCGCTGAAGTTAAAAACACAAAATTCTCCCCACCAGATAAAACTATTGGTGCATCTAATCCAGTAGCCTGCCTCTGACCCCAGCCAATGCTGGACACTTCACAGGAAGGCATAGTGTCCCTGCTTGGGCAGTATGACGAACCCCTGTTTTTTGCAAAGGCCTCAAGGCACAGCCAAAGCATTTTTGAAATCAGGGGGCTGCAAAAATGAATATCAGTCTCTGTATGGATTTTGAATAGTACAGTGATTCAGCTAATACAATTTACCGATATATTATTGTAGATAGAAATTCATTGCTGACTCTAGATGGTTATTCACTTGCTCTTTGCCCTTGAACTTGAGGATTGATGGCTCTTGTAACTTTATCCTAGCGAGCAAAGTCACTTAAGGTGCAAGCAGCTCAGAACCGGAGATTCTCCTGCATTTTTGCTAAACCATTACAGCCTACTCTGTAATTGCTCGGCCAGCTGTTATGATGGTGCTAGAGTGTTGTAATTGCATTAAGCTCTTACGGTAGCTCCACTGCTGCTTGCAAGTGCTCTGACTTTGCCATGACTCAAGAGTGAAGCTGCTGTCTCTAATGGCTCCCCACAATTCCCCAATATGTGGGGCTGCATCCGCTCACCTCTGTCTGCACGTCAGTGTAATGCTTCTGGGTTCTTGCCTTGTTGGGGATATGAAATTTGGTTTTGGGTTTTTTTAGGGCAGCCAATGAAGTGCAACCTTCACATGAACGGGAACGTCATCACATCAGATCAGCCAATCTTGCTGTAAGTGCTCAGGGTGGAAGAGCCAAAAGAATTTGTAGGTTCTGTTTTGGGGAGGACTTTTTGAGGTGAGGTGCAGGAGGAAAATTTTTCTATGGTAAATTCATCTCACAAGAAAATCCTCTGTAGCCCTTTCTCACCTACACCCCTTCAGCTGCACCTAGCGCTGGATTGCAGCTGCTGCCTTTCCACTCAAGGAAAACAAGATGAGACTCCTTCCACAGCCCATCAGTGCTAGCCTGACTGGCTGCAGGATTGCTCCTGAGCAATGCAATGCGTTCCCTTCGCATGCACCTGAGTTGAGTGTGCTGCAGTCTGTTTCCATGGCATCCCTAGCCCCTGCTGGCTCAGGAATGAGGGGCTGGGATCAGGAACCCTTCCATGGCTGAAAGCATATCTGAAGCCACACACCCAATGTCTTGGAGGGGGAACAGTGGCATCTGAGGCTGCTGTAGTCTTATTGTAATGTGAGATTAACTATTGTGTCTGTTTTTCATCATGCAGTCGATTAAGCGACACCCCCTCTGTGAAGAAGGAAGTAGAACCACGGCGGTCGAGTGCAGGTGCCTCTTCAAATCCGCCTGCTGAGGTGGACCCTGACACCATTTTGAAGGCGCTCTTCAAATCCTCGGCGGCCTCTGTCTCTGTGCAGCCCACAGAATTCAAAATCAAACTCTGAGAAGAGTGGAGGCGAGCAGTGGACTGGAAAACTTGCTGAAGGCTTGGAATGGGGAGAATCACGTGGGAGCGCAGGTGTTACTGTGTTTGCCCACCTTGTGTTTTTTGTTTTCTATGATCGCTACCTTCCTGTACAGTAGTGTTCCCTCTCATGTGTGTATTTTCTGTTTTCATAGTTGGAGTTTTCTTCCACATTTTTCCAAGAGAATAACCTCCCCCTTCTGCCAGTGAGATATATTACCAAGCATAGACTCATGTAACTCCCTCATTTGCTCCACACCCCCTTGTGGCCAGCTATTAAAAGTGCACCTAGAGACTTTGAGGGAAGGGGAATGATAAACAGCACCTCTTGTCCTCCGGCTAACAACCTCTGACCGAAAGGTGAAGCCCCTCTGTTATTGTCGCTTGATACCAGATTTAATTTTTAAAGCTGCTGCATTTGGGGTGGAGCCAGGTGTGATGCTCAGAAGCAAGCAGCGTTTTGACAGTTTTATCTCACGTGCACCTGGTAGGATACAACTTCTGCCTGGCTGTTAGATGCTTTGCTAATCAGCAGCTGTGACACTTGGAGGCTCTGAGAAGAATCCAGCTCCCCTGTTTATCAGCTGATGGAAGAGTTTGGGCTGTGGGGAGGATATATGCACAAGTGCAGATATACTGCATCTAATCTGCTGTCACAGTTAAGCCTCTGCTATTGTCCTGGTGAAGTTCAGCATTCAGTAACACACTGAGGGGGAGAAAATAGCCCAGGCTTCTGTGTAACGTGAATATATCTGCTCCTTAGGGTACCCCAGGGTGATCTGCCTTTTCCTTCTTCTTTCTGGACTAACTTCATGTGAGAGCAGGGATTTTGACCAGAAACACTAGAAATCGAGTGTTTTCCTTTCAATTAGGTTGAGTCATATCATGTTCTCCCAACCCCCTGCTGTCCATGTAGGGACATGAGCTTTTTTATTGGGTGGGGTTGGGACTGGGAAGTCCTTCTAGCATCTCCAGTCCAATTTTATGGAGAGGAGTGGGTTGGGAAGTAAGTCATGTACTAATATGCAGGAATTAATCCTCTTGTCCACCTGCTCTGAAGGAGTATCAATTGTAAAAGGGCTCCACGTGAGCTATGCTTGGCCGCTATGCAGAACAGCTGCTCATGTACATGGGCTGGAAGGATCGTGGATGCACTTCATGGCCTCAGAGGGTTGGCCGGTGGGAAACCAGTGTAAGGTATACAGCAGAGAGGAGAGCATGGAAACCAAGCAAGCCCCAGGTAGAGCCACAAGAATGTACCTTCCAAGGAGGGACTGTTTGTCTATGATGAGCGATTGGCCACTAGGTGGCACTTGCTGTGCTCCCACTGTTAGCATAGCATTAACCCAGTGAAAATTGGGAAGTCCAGGTAGCTCTAACTCTATTAGTTTCAATTGTATTATGAGAAAAGAGGGAAGTGAAAACCACCCCAAAATCTGGCTGAAGTTTGAACTTGATACTTCCAGCTATGAAACTAACCAATTCTGGTCAGCACTGCTGATATTCTTTAGTGAACTCCGTCCAGTACCATTGTAGATTCAGACTCCATTTCTTGGTGGACCCTATGTTTCTTTTGCACTCTTGTGCAAACTCTTTGTTCTGTCCGGCGGCATTCCTCTCTCATGCCATTTCACTCGTAGTCATGGAAAGAACTGAGGACTCAACAGAACTTGCTTTTCTGAGTACTCATTGAATCTGGAAAATAACTGCAGTTGTCGGGGATGCTTCTTATGAACTGCAAGTGTATGGGGGAAGGGCTTGAGACACCAATTGTTCCTCTTTTAGATCACCCATCAGACATCTGTGTTTTAATAAAAGGGGGTGGGAGAAGGGAGTGTTAGGGTTTGGAGAAGACTATGTATTATCTGTTTCAGAATAAATGTTTGTTATACAGAGATTGGATTCTAAACTTCTTAAGACACTAAGGAAATTGACAGAGGCCAGGTCAGTTGAACTTTGAATCAAGCCTGCTGCTTCACTGGTAGAAAGAAGTTGGGAAGTCTCAAATCAGTAGTGTTGGTTCAGTGAATGCCATACATAGTTAAACACAAGGTGGGGCAGTGGGAGGAGAGTGCATGCCTGGCTCAACTCGGGCAATTGGTACTAATATGACAAAGCCTTACAGCTTTGGTGCTGAAGTTCAGCCCAGCTCACTATGTCATCAGAATTATTACCAGCTGATAGCTGGCTGCTGTCCTATGATGTGAAATGAGATTGGTAGTCTTGGTCTAATTTTTAGTAGCTAGGTATCCACACTATCAAAATGGACACTGTCAGTCCACATTATTGGCAGCTTGAAGGCAAAAGAATGAATGGAGCTTTCACACTGAACAACCCTCAGGGTTGAAATATATTGGTGAGATGATGTGGAGAAGTTTGCATTGCTGCTGTCTTCTCCATACCTGTTCTGAGAGAGGCATTCAGTTTACAGGTCTTTTAGGTATCTTTCAGGAGCACTAAGCTCACAACAAACAATTAAAGAGTAGATCCTAACTATGCACTGTCTGAGCCTTTTGGCAATTCTCACTTCATGAAGGTCTACAACAGTTGTAGCAGTGGAGGGGAAAATATGTTCCAGTGTTCATTTACACGGTAATCTTTTTGGAGCAGGGACAGCACCGAGCCCAATGGGCCCTGAACCTGAGTAAGGTCTTTCAGTGCTACTGCAATATAAATAAGGCAACAATAACCTGGGAACCTTACACAGTAGCACAACTCTCCTGCCTGCCTCGGAAAACTTTGTCCTTTCTCCCAGTAATATTTCTATCATGACAGATGAAATGTCTATAAGGCCACTGACCTTCCAAGTGGTGGAGTGTGTGTGTTTGATGATAGCCACAAGAATTCCTGTGCTGCATCCTTATTTTTAAACATCCATATGCTCTGTGGTGAATTTACCCAGCCCATCATGGCCTCCTTAGGACAGGAGACTTGAGTTGTCTGCATTGCAAAGCCTCTTTACGTGGATGCTTACCTTCCTTTTCCCATTTGACAAGAAACATGGTGGTCTTCAGCCTGGCTAAGACTATCAGGACTGTGTGGAGCAACAAGCCCTAGAATGGCCACTGACCACTTAGCAAGCATGTAAACAGAACCTACATGAGGACAAGCTTTCAAAGTTTATCTTCCTGATAAAAATGCAGCCTCAAGGCTCTGAAAGGGTTTGTCACTACTATAAGTACTGGTCCATGGAGACAAACCTGCAGTAACACTAATCCTTTTAGAGGACTGTTGATCCACAGTTAGTTCCAAAGGCAGAAAGGCATGGTGCGTTCTGGTGTCTCTCTGTCTAAAAATGTTCTCCATAGTAGATTATTATGCAGTTAACAAGGAGCTTTCTGATTTTATACACTAAGCCTCAGCCACAGATGGAGAAAGGATACAGGTCTAGGTGGGTCACTAATCTCCATATTTTTGGCACAGGAAGTTCCTTTACCGTTAGGATGATGTGAATGTAGACACATGCATTCATGGTATTTGTTTAAGGAAGAGATGGTCACATTATTAACATTGTGATCATAAGTCAAACCTGGGATAATTTAACTGACATGGACATTTATTTAGGAGGCCATGGCACACTTTTATTTCCCCACAGCCCAGGAGCTCAAGTGTGACCATTGAGAATGTTTGGATTATACATATACTGTAATGGAGAGCCTGGGTCAAAGGTGAGTTCTACTAACAGACCTTATTTGTAGAATTATAATATAATTAGTAAGTTACCCCCAAAAAAGTGCATTTGTCATGTGTTACCTGTAACGGTGTAGCAGTGGGGGATCTTGACCTTGGTCATTTCTGAGACTTTAAATCTAATGGTCACCTTTCTCATGATATCTACAACGTGTTCAATCATTTATCCATATCCATTTTTATTCATAATTTAAATAAACCAAATCTTGCCATCCTTACTGGATCAGCCTATTCTGTTAATCTTGCTAATTTAGAGAATCTACCCAACTGCTTTAGACTTTGGGGGGGGGGGGGAGAGTGGTTGTTTTTTGGCTTGCTAAACCCAGGGCTTGAGTGCCAATTGAGGGGGGGGCTAGGGGGGGGGGGCAAAAATTGGTCCTGCTAGAAGAAGCAGGGGGGGGACTTGATGATGACCCTTTCCTCCTTCCAGTTCTAGGAGATTGGTATATCTCCAATTATTACCTATATAATTTTTTTTTCCTATCACAGCTCATCCCTACCTCTCCAAAGAGCTCTCATATCTGTGGCGAGCAGAAGTTAAAATGGTTGAGAGAGAGCTTTGACTCAGTCAGCTGAAAAAAATCTGTCTCTGAAAGAAAACAATTTGTTCCATGGGAGCTGGGATTCTCATGTTAGAGTGAGGGAATGGGGCAGAGCCTTAGATTCAGCTGCTCATTTCATAGGATTCCATCTTTTTTATTGTCTTTAAGCATTTTGCCACCTTAGTGATTTTGTATCTTCCAATGATAGAGACTTAAAATCAGTGGTTTGTGTGAAATTAGATGGTGGTTCAAGTTCAGTTTCCAGTGGCCCACCCTATCACAACTGTCAGCAAAGATAGGTAATGGAGATACAATTTCTCTCACCCCTCACTGCATTTTGCTGTGGGAATTGGATAGTAGTGGGGAAGACAGAGGAGGAGTGATTTGGAAAGAACTTGTATTATGTGTGGCTGTGCTGCACCTGTTCTGGGTATAGAGAGGTGCTTTCAGACTCCAGGGCTTTACATTTACCTCCTTTCACCAATGAGAATTTTGTTTTTTTAAATAAAACTAACATCTTAGAAACAGAAGGAAGGGAGCATTCTGTGCTGCCCACACCTAGAGCTCTAGTGTCTTCCAAACTGTCACATCTTTCCTATGCAAGTTTGGCCACAATGATTAACCTTCTGCCTTAATTTCCCCATCTGTAAAGCAGTGATAATACTTGGCTATGGCAGGATTGTTGTGGGGCTCAGCGGCGTTCGCCGAAGTAGCAAAATCCCCTGATGAAATTGCCCTAGAATGGAAATTGCTCTAATTAGGGAAAGGGCCATGCCAACGCAATCACTGGAACAGGGTGGATGAGGTGGTGTGGGCAGGGCCAGCTGTTTTTGCCCCCAAGCAGTGTGCTGAATTGCCACTGCTGATGGTGGGGGCAGTCCCTGCGCCGTTAGGGCAGCAACACGCATTTCCGGGGTGGCGGCAATTCGGCGGCAGCTTCTGTCTTCAGCCAGAAGCTGCTGCCGAATTGCCACCGCCGTGGAAACATGCGTGCCAGCCTAACGGCACATGGACTGCCCCCGCCGTCCAGCAGCAAGTTGGCGCGCTGCCTGGGGGCAAAAACACCCGGACTGCCGCCCCTTGCAGCTTGCCGCCCCAAGCACCTGCTGGGGATGCTGGTGCCTGGAGCCGGCCCTGGTTGTGGGGCAGGAGCCTCTCCGCAGCCCCCTCTAGGGCACAGTCAGAAGCACGGCAGCCACTGCCAGGCCTCTAGGGGGTGGGGGGCGAGGGCCCTGTATTTACTCGACCCCCCGGTGCACGCTCTGACTCCACCCCGTCCGGCGCTGGCAGAGGCCTCCCTGCGAGAGGGCAGCGCCTGACTCCCCCGAGCCGCGCCTGCGTCAGCAGCGCCCGAGCTGCGCGCGCAACCTCGCCCTCCTCCGGAAGCCCCGCCCCCTACCCAGTCACTGCGTGACGCCAGCTCCCCCGGCGCCAAGGGGACGCCGCGAAGGAACTACAGCTCCCGGCGGCCCCTGCGCGCCCCGGCTGCTGAGCCGACGTCACCGACCGGGAAACTAAGATGGCGGCCGGCAGGAGGAAGCATGTGACTACGGCGGGGGCCGGGGCACCGGCGGGCTACACAGGTAACCAGCTGGGGAGGGGCCTGCGGCGGGGACGGGGCACGGGTTTAAAGGGGGGAACCTCTAGCCTGAAATCCCGGGGTCCCCCCGCCCCCAGCGTAGCCACAGGGGCTGATCAAGCCCAGTCCCATCCCCCCCCCTCGCGCGCCCCCTGGGCCCGGTTCTAACACGCGCCCGTTGCCGCTGGCTGGGTCGGGCGCTGGTTGCGCCGCACGCTGCTGTCCTGCCCCGAGCCGAGCGCGTGGTGCATCGCCTGCGTGCAGGGCCCCGATCCCGCGGCACCTTCCCTGGCCTGCGCCGCAGCACGTCCAGCAGCGCCTGTGGCATGAGCAGGGATCCCAGTTTTCTGTGATGACACCAACCCACCCCCCGCCCCCGCCAAAAAAAAATATCTTGGTTAAAAAACCCATTAAAGTCCGTCACGTATCAGAGGGGTAGCAGTGTTAGTCTGGATCTGTAAAAAGCGACAGAGTCCTGTGGCACCTTATAGACTAACAGATGTATTGGAGCCACGAAAGCTCATGCTCCAATACGTCTGTTAGTCTATAAGGTGCCACAGGATTCTTTGTCACTTTTTACATAAAAGTCCATGTTTTTTTCCCCATGATGAACATTAAATGCTGAACTTAATTTTCCCTAGCCACATTATGTACAGGTATCAGTTGAACACAATGTTTTACTGATATATTTACAATTTTTAAACAAGCTTGAAGCCTATCGGTACCATCAGTTATTATAACAAAATTAATAGACTTGCTGTCTGGCTACCGAGCTCTGAAGGCAATACCATACCCAGCCAACTTTACTTCTGTGCTGCTGCTGGCAGCAGTGCTGCCTTCAGAGCTGGGTGCCAGGCCAGCAGCTGCTGCTCTATACTCTGCCTTCGGAGCTGGGTGGCTGGAGAGTGGTGGCTGCTGGCCAAGCACCCAGCTCTGAAGGCAGCGCTGCCGCCAACAGCTTTCCATGCTCTCCTCCCCTCCAGAATACATTCCATTCACCCACTCACCCTCAGTTTGAGAACCTGTGGAATAAGTGATACTGGTACTTTCCGTAAAAGTTAGTTAATGTTTTTATTTTTTCACAGAATGTAAAATTTAAAGAGTCTCTGTAAAAATGCAAATTCCATGTTTTTCCATGACAAATGGATTTCTAGGATTCCTGGCTGAGTAAAGCACTTTGCACCTTGACACACTTTCCTGAGTTGTCAGGACTGGTGGGTGTTGAGATCCGGAGATTTATTTGTGGGAGCCAGATAGAATGTGATTAGGCAATGAAGTCAGCAACTCATGGTGTTGCCTCCTAAAATGTTTTCTGGAACTTGATGCTCAGCTGAAATCAGTTGCTGTAAATTGATACATCTCTTTAAAAATTGTCCCTTTTAGCCATTCCAGTTAAGCTTTCCAAGAAGCAACAGTCGCCTCACTACCTGTATGTGAAGGAGCACAAAGTCCGAGAAGGCACCGATACTACCCACCCTCCAAACCGTACTCTCTTTGTCCTTAATATCCCCCCGTATTGCACAAAGGTGAGTTGTTGGTAGGGTTGCCAACTTTGCTTGGATAAATTCCTGGAGATTTCATCACATGACATAATCTTTAATTCCTGGAAACTCCAGGACAATCCTGGAGGATTGGCAACCCTAGTTGTTGGGCTGGAAGAAGTTATGAAAGAAATATGTGAATGTGGTCTTTTTACTGGGGGCTGGAGCATAACTAGAAGAGCAGAGAGTGATGCTGTAACAAGTACAGTAACTCCTCACTTAACATTGCCCTGGTTAAAGTTGTTTCATTGTTACATTGCTGATCAATTAGGGAACATGCTAATTTAAAGTTGTGAAGTGCTCCCTTATAACGTTTAGCAGCCACTTGCTTTGTCCACCGCTTGCAGAAAGAGCAGCCCATTGGAGCTAGCTGGTGGGGGCTTGTAACCAGGATGGGCAGGTGGGCAGCCTCCCTATCAGCTCCCCACTCCCCTAAGTTCTTTGTGCGGCAGCCGCCCAGCAGGCTATTGATTGCTGGGCACTTCAGCTGTCCTTCCCCCCACTGCCGTGTGCTGCTCCTGCCCTCTGCCTTGGAGGTGCTCCTGGGAGCTTCCTTGCTTGCTGTGCAGGGCGGGGGGAAGAGGGGTGTTAATGTCAGGGTGTCCCCCCTAGCTCTGCCCCCCACTCCTGTACCCCATCTCCACAGAGCGGGGCGGGGCGGGAACAACACAACAGGGCTTGGGATGGAGGGAGCTTGCTGGCAGCAGCTGCTGTCTCAACTTGCTGATCTACTTAAAAAGGCAGTGTACTTAGAGGGGCAGTGGCATGTCTGTCTCTCTCTCTCTCACACACACACACCATGTGTATCTCTGTCTTTCTCACACACACACACACATCACACGCTGCCCCCTCCCCCCCCCGACACTTTGGAAAGTGGAGGGAGTGGTGCGCTCCAGTAGAATAGCGTGGGTTCAGTTTCCGCAAGGAATGTTTGCAGCCACTGCCGTGCGTTTATTGTATCTCCTCCCTCCATTTGTGCTGCCTTGTAGAGTGAGGGACTACATTAACAACAATGTGTTAACCCTTGAGGGCTCAGCCAAGTGCTATTTCATCATTTAGCAGTAAGGCATTCCCTGGGAAATATCCCACCCTCTTCCACCCTCTGACTTGACCTCAACCACATTTCACAATCATTATTGCTGTGTACAGTATTAAATTGTTTGTTTAATACTTATACTCTCTATGTGTGTGTGTGTATTTATTTATTTCACTGGAACCTAACACCCCTTCCCCCCTTTACATTAATTCTTATGGGGAAATTGGATTCGCTTAACATCATTTCGCTTAAAGTAGCATTTTTCAGGACCGTAACTACAAAGTTAAGTGAGGAGTTACTATATGTTAGTACTTGTATGGGAAAGCTGCACGGACTAAACAGTGGTGCAGGGAGAGGGTGATGATGACTTAACAAAGGCCGTGCTTCCCTCTGAGGCTTTGTCTAGAATAAGGAAAAATGTGTTTTGTTTGTTAGCTAACCCCACTTGAAATGCCACTTGGGATCTAGTGTAGGTGCAGTATAATACCTTTAAACCCACGTTAGCTAGTCAAAGACAACCATAGCGTGGAGCCAAAAGTTCACCTTGACTGACTAATGAGTTTTTGTAAAATCACCCTTTGTCCTCGTTACAAGTTACAGGGGGATCGCTGAAGCCCATGTCTTCCTTCTTGCCTGTAGGAAAGGTAAATTTGCCTGGTGCTCCTCCCATCTTGTGACATATCCAGTAACCATGGGGAGTTGCCACAGATTTGCCCACGCAACCTCCTTAACCTCAAGGGAGCTGCAGTGCTTCTGGAGCTTATTGATCCTACAAGGCAGAAGTCTAGGGACTCTGTTACACCAGTTCCACAAGGAAACTGGTGTAAGTTTGTTCAGTTAGCCCAGAGTTCTAGTTAGCCCAGAGTTGTAGGATATCATTGCTTTTAAAGGTACAACTGATAGACCATCTCACTGACCAAAGAGCTTCATAGGAGCTGGGTTTGATCTTCATTCCAATCTCACTCCTAAAATGTGTCTTTGCTTCAAAAGTTTGTGCATGTTTTTAGGCCATGATGCAGCTACACAGAAGTAGAAGCTGATGCAGACGCAGCTCAGGCGTTCTTGGCACTGTGTTCTGAAAATCTGCTGGGAGCAGATGTTTCCTAACAGTGATGAAAACACGTGCGCCCTGTGCTCACTATAATTTATCCCAGAGCAGTTGCACCACTATTTGAAAACAGGTACAAAACTTGAGTGTAGACAATCCCCTGTGGGCTGAGAGCCTAGATCTGGCTCCCTCGTGGTAGGTACGCTACCAGATGGGGGACCCAGGCAAGGGTGTCTTGCTCCTTGATCCACCAGTTGCAGGAAGCATTGTGAGGCGTCAAACTCTGCATGTGAGGGGAATGGCAGAGGGCTTCCTTGTCACTCAGCATTGACGGCTGCAGATGAGTACAGAGAGAGGGTTATAAACCATTCTCAGCTGGGAGGATGGTGATGGCTGCAGTGTGGAATCTTTGGAAGTAGGGGGGAAATGGGGTATCTACAGCAGACTGTAGCCCCCATCTCCCAAGGGAAGGGCACACAGGTGAGCCCTGGTCACTTTTCTCTCTCTCCCTTGTATTAAGGCATGTCTGTCCAGGCTGTTTTCCTGCTGCTCGTCTGTCCAGTCTGTGAACGTGTGTGAGAAACCGGGGCCACGAGAGAAACCAGAGGCACCCAAGTCCAAATTCTTCAATCTCAAGACAGTTCCGGTAAAGCTCAGGGAGACTCTGAGAAGAGCAGAGGGAAAGGGGGCATGTAGGGGCTAGGACAGGAAGAAACCTGAGGTGTTGGTGGGGAAAGAGGCCTTCTGAGGGATTCTTTAATTTTTTTAACTCTCTCCTGGCAACCCCAGTGCTGGCTGCAGCCTTATTTCTCTAATAAAGCCGCTCATTCTGTGGTACTGCTCGTTCTGAGGGAGCTGATTGGTCACTGACTGTACCAACGCACTGCCTTTTCCCTAGGGATTCCGAGTGGCTTACGTGGTGTTTAAGAATCCGGCTGGGGTACAGGCAGCCAAGTCCCTATCTCTTCAGGGCCCTCATGTGATATCTTCAGAGAGTCACCCCGTGAAAACCGGTATCCGCAGTAAGTCACCTTGTGCTCTCCAGACTTGTCGATGGGAGGGTGTATCAGAGGTGTCTCATCCTGGCTATACCCCACGCCATAACAGTGCCATCCAGGTTGTGTGTCCATCACCCCTCAACAGTGATTCTCACATGCTGGACAACTCCCAGCACAACATGGGGCATTTCCCCTGTCCCTTCTCCTTTTGTTCTGCATTCCCTGTATTCCTCACTCACCCCACATGGAGCTTCTCACACTAGTGGAAGGACCCAGTTCCTGATCACAGGCTCCATAACCAGCTGCTCTGGAAGGGGTGGGGAGGTCCACAAGGGAGTTGCAGTTGTCACCCCTATATGGTGCCTTGGTCATTCAAGCGGTTGTGTGGCCCTTATCCATAGTCTTTCAGTATCTTCTGTGGTTTGGGGGAGTTGGCCTTGACTTGCTTATAACCGAGAATGAGACTAGTCCCCATTCCTATGGCACCATGCATTGAAAGATCACAGTGTGCTTTACTGACAATGAACTATCCAGCTGGGAGCACAGTCCATGGCAGAGCCAGGATTTCCTGTGGTTTGGCACCTCCTCCTGCTGATGCTGACATCCTTGCTTTAGGTTTAGAAGGATGTGATGCACTTTAAGGAGATGCTGGGTCCTCACAGCAGAGGATGTTAAATTTGAACTCTGAATGTTTAGGGCCCTGGCTGGCTTGTGTAGCGGGGCATGGAGCTACTCTGCTCTGACACTGGCTTCTCCCCAGCCCTAGACATGAGTGGCTATCCGCTATTCTCATCACACAGATGTTCATTGGCCTGCGGGAAAAGAGCTGGCAGGCATCAGCCCAGATCATGGTGAGAAAGGTGCCTGGGTCCCATGAACCACTGTGGCCACATTTGTCACTCACTGGATCCCTTGCTGGCCATCTTAGCAGGCAGGCTCTGGAGTGATGACATGGAGACTGACCACCTCTCTGGTACCTAGAGTTGTTCTGTCCAGGGCTGCATTGAGGTATCTTGTTGCGAGTAGGCTCACTGCAGAGGCAGCTGCTAACCTCTTCCCTCCTTGTCTCAGAGTGGATCGCTAGTTATGCAGCTTCAGTGGTGGATCCAGCAGAGCTGAAGGCTGAAGTGGACACCTTCATGCAAACCTATGATAAGAAAATAGCAGAGGTAGGAAGGGCTGATGAGATAAACCAGGCATGTGCTTTCTTAAGGGATTCTCTGCGCCTAGCAAGTCCTTGGGGATTGTCATTGCTGACTGGCCTGTTCCTGTTGGACAGAGCAGCTCTTTGCGCAGCAGCAGGAATGCCTGAGTCTTCCAGTGTTTCACATGCTGTCAGTTTGTCCACGCTCTTTATCGGGGTGACTGGCTGGGCAAGGCCTCCTGTTTGGGCCCAGGGTTGCTGTCTCCCAGTTGCTGGCAGGCAGTGCACAGGCACTAGGTCTGACCAGGTTCCATTATCCTCCCCACAAGCTGTGGTATAGTTACCACAAACACACCAGCTCTTGGATGCCCACATCGTCAGCCACTTTGTATCACAATTCTACAGCTCCCTCAGAACACCGCCATGGGCCTTCTCGCATGGCAGAGCAGCAGGTGCTGGGATTCTCCGCGCCCTTGGGGTGTGAGGGAGGTGTTTGTTGGGTGACAGCCTCAGGAAGCTGTTGTGGAATGGAACCAGTTGGCTCATGACAGGTTTGGACTAAGCTGCATTTTCTCCCTCGTCCTCCTCACCTAGGAAGAAGCCAAAGCGGAGAAGGAGGAGGGTATTCCGGATGAAGAGGGTTGGGTGAAGGTGACACGGAAAGGCCGAAGGCCTGGACTCCCCCGGATAGAGGCTGCCAGCTTGCGGGTGCTGGAGAGGGAGAAGCGAAAAAGAGCACGCAAGGAGCTGCTCAACTTCTATGCCTGGCAGCATCGAGAGACCAAGAGAGAAAGTGAGTTGTGTAGGCAGGGGTGACTACCTCCTTGTTCCCCAGCATCACAGTCTGAACACCCCACCAGTCCAGGTTGATTGTCACCAACACTGTGACAGGTGAGAGTGGCCACCACTGCTCTTGTGAATTCCAGGCACAGCTGCAGGACAGCCAGCCACACCACTTCAGGCTGCGATCCTGTCAGATCTTGGAAGCTAAATGGGGTTGATTCTGGTCAGTATTTGGATGGGAGACCTTTGTGGAGAAGTGGTGTTGATTCAAATGGTTGCGTTTTCCCTTTCTGAGTTAGTGCAGAAGCAATACCCAGCAGAGTGCTGTGGGGAGCTTGGGTTGTTATCTGAATGGTACACAATCATGAGATCCTTGTCTTGTCCTCATTAATTTGATTCCATGCCAGGCTTTGTAAGAACACATTTGTTAGCCCCCATATCCTTTCCAAATTTCCACTACATGCATTGGACGAAGTGAGTATTCACCCACGAAAGCTCATGCTCCAATACGTCTGTTAATCTATAAGGTGCCACAGGACTCTTTGCTGCTTTGTGTTCTCTCTGTTTCCCTTGAATTCCCAGTGAATATCATTTTCACTGGCTGCGTACAGGCAGCTGTGTAAAAGTAAACAGTGTCATGTTCAACCCCAGATGGAACTGCAGCACAGTGGTAGATGAGTGAGTCCCTATATATGCAGCACTAAATTCAGCACTGATGCAATGGGAATTGTACCACTTAACTGGAGTGGCTATTGAGCCTGCTTGTGCTGGGATTGAACTTGCTTCCCAGTAAGTAAAGCGCTTTTGAGAGCCGCCAGGGTACAAAGCTCTCAAGCAAGGTAAATCTGCTGCTCTTGGTAACGTGGCCATGCCCATCCTGGTCCTGCCATACCCAACCCCCATCTTTGTCCTTTCAGACATAGCCCAGCTGAGGAAGAAGTTTGAGGAGGACAAGCAGAGGATTGCGCTGATGCGGGCCCAGCGCAAGTTCCGGCCATACTGAGCCACTCTGGGCGCTGCCACATCCTTGGATGTTTCCGCAGGAGGGTGCATTGAGAAGTTTACAGACAGAGCCCGCTGAGGGGCCTCTAGGAAGTGCAGTGACACCAGTTTGTTCCTTCTGCTGTAGCCTGGGCCCTCAATAAGAAATCCCCAGTGGTTACAAGTGGAGGGTTGGGTGGAGCTCTTCATCTGCTAAACATGCCTTTAGTGGCAGCGAGCCCAGCACAGAGACTCCCATTAGCATGACTCATGTGCAGTTCACAGGGTGCAGCCCCTCCTGTGCTGAGTGGGATGGGGGCCTCCTGTAACCAGCCTTCACCTTTTATCTTACTGCACTGTCTCCTCTGGACACCCATCTTAAACCAGATCCTCCAGCAAGGGATGGGACCCACCCCCACTCCTGGACAACCGCAGGAGGGCTGCTGCTGAATCAAAGGCAGCAGAAGTCCACTCTATGTGAATTGTAAATAAACTTCCCGTTTCCTATGTGCCGCCTTATTGCCCTTGTCAGCCCTCAGCTAGCAGCTCTCCACATGCCTGCTTGAGTAGATAACATGCAGTGTGTGCTGGGTAGAGCTTCTGCCCTAATCCAGGCCAAGCTAGTGTATTGCCTGCTGCCGTGAGCCCCTCCTTTCCCCCCCCCCTCCGGGGAGGGGAAGTGAGGCCCTGTGGGAGGAGGGGAGAATGCTCCTGTCTCCTTGATGCCCCCTGTGGTAGTTTTTCAGAGCATTGGGCTGGTGCTTGCAGGCTTACAGGGCAGGTGTTCATGCTTCCCTCTCTGCTGTCAGGGATGCGGAGCCCTAGGGTCCACCATGGGCCTCCGGCTTGTTGCCTTTAGGGCACTGAGCTGCTCTGGCTTATCCTCTGTTTCAGTACATTCACAGGAAGGCAGTGTCAGTGTCCTGTGTTTCTGACTGCAAGGGTGGTACTTGCAGGGGCCTGTCTGTAGCGCTTTGGCCGGGGGAGGGAGTCCCCGCAGGCCCATGGTTCTCCCAACAACCCTCTCATTCCCTTTCTCTCAAATAAGGGTGAATCTGTTTTAACAGTCCAGCTCTCTTTTGGAGTAAGTGGGCCCCCTTTATTACAGTGATGGCAGCTAGGCTATTGCTTGTTTAGCACATGGGAAGAATGTGACCTCTTTTGATGGCCTCTGGTGTCCTTTACAAGCCAGCTGATCACTCTGCTTTGAGTAGACACTAGAAAATGTGTCTCAATGGCTGCTGTTCATGGTCCAACTGTGAAGCTCTGTGTATTCCTACACGGTTGTCTGTCTCCCTCAAGCAATGCCACCTTTTACTCCCCTCCTAATACCAGACTGGCTTTTTGCTCAAATGCTGTGCTCTCCTTGGATGCCAAGTCTCCTGTAACCTGCTAGGGAGCAGAACCTGCACTGTGCACCGACTAGTGCCAGAATACATTCATGTCACTCCTGGCTAAAATGCTCAATGAAACGAGAGATGCAGAATTGTTATAGGAGGCAGGTACCAGGTGAAGAGAGGTGAAGTGTCATACAGTATCAAAGAACTCACTTCTCATGCATATATAAACATATCTATTATAAGCTGTGGGTGGTGGGGAAGTGCCTGGCTTACCCCTCCCAGTCCCTTCCAAGGCAGCACATCACCAAAATGAAGCAAGGGGGTTTGCTTCCTGCTGCTGAAACTGCACCAGGTTTAACAGGGAAGTGGGCCTTAAATCCGGAAGCTGCTGTTGTAACATGTAAAGTGGAGGTATGAGGTGGGACTCCTCCCTGTCGCCGTTTGAACAGCTCTTCCTTGAGAGTCCTCTGTGCCTGTTTGCTGAGACAGGTTCTTTTGCCATTCCAAGCCACTGGGCTCAAGAGAGGGATGAAAATCATGTAATGAGCAAAACTTCAGGGCCCAGCCAAGTAACGGTGCTGTCTCGTCTCGCATGCGCGGCTATATTAAGCTCCTTGTCCTCTTTTGTCACTGCTGCTGTCTGCCCTGGAAAGCTGGTAGCCAAGCCCTGATGCAGGAATCCAGGCTACAGCCTGGCTTTGGAGCTCTGGTCCCTTTTCAGGAAGATGTTGATGAGCCCAGCCACTACTTCAGGCTCATTCAGGTGGACAAAATGATTCCCCGTCACCTCAGCTAACTGGAAGTGCTAGAGGGAGAGAACACAGGGAGATGTGAACTGGAGGAAATACTTCTCCACGCAGACTGTGGAGTTCACTGCAACAGAAAGTCATCAAGCTAAATGCTGGGGCTAAATATTTTTCTTGAAGAGTGGGATAACTTCATCAGCAGATGCTGTAGACGTGCAAATAAGCATAATCTCACCTCATTCTGCAAGGTCGTAAAATGATCAACTGAGCTGGGCAGGCAGACGTGTTCTACAATGAGCAGTACTGAGCATGGGGACAGAGGCTGCAGTAGGGACAGGCAAAAAAGGCAGCTGCCTAGGGTGGCAGATTCATGGCACACTGGGGCAGACTCTGCCCCACACTAGCTGCTGCGGTGTGGGCTGTCTGTGTGGATCCTGTATCCATTAATGGTTCCTTAAAGTGCTTTGATTTAGTCTGGTTTCAAAGAGGACTAGATCAAAGCGTATTAACAAACTGTTAATGCACATCAGTGGTACCCTGGGCACATTAGCATGTGAGGCAGGGACCATGTAACTGGAGGGCTCAGCTTAGCCCCTGGTGGCCTCCCCCTGGATGAGCCAGAGAATGAGCCCCCCCCTCCCCCCCAGTGGCAGGTATGTGGCACCCCCAGCCTGCCCCTCCTGTCCTAGTCTCCAGTTCCTCTCTATCCCTGGTGTCCTACTCCAACTCCAGATACCCCTGCCCCACTGGGATCCTGCCCCCGCCCCCATCCTAGCCTTCCTGCCCCTGATCTCCCTCCTGTGTAGCTAGCCCATCTTCCACCTGGCATCCTGCCCCCTGTCTATCCCACCTTATCTGCCCCATAGGCATTGGAGACAAAAAGGGCCATTGCCCCCTCCCCCAACACACTTTTAAAACCTGTCTGGGATGGAGCATGCCACAGCCTGGCCTGGCTGGCCTCTGGGTCCCACTCTGCTTCATACCATGATCATCTCCTGATCCCTCACCTACTGGCTGCTGAAAGGCCACGCTGGCTTGTCTGGGAAGCAGGCTGGACCCATCACCCAAGGGCCTCAGGATTGGCAGCTGGGAGGGTAGGATTGGAGGGGAGGTAGGGGCTTCAGACTGGGGGCTCCATCAAGGGGTCCAGGAGAGTCACGGCTTCCCTCCCCCCACTTCTGCAGTCCTTCCAATTTCCATGCCCTTGATCCCCTGAGGTCTGTCCCTTTCCCCAGTCCTACCTACCCCCTGGGGTCTGCCCCACCCCACCATGTCCTCCTACTCTCCCCACTCTCCACCTGTCCCAGGAGCTGCTCCCTTGCCCTGTTTTCCTACCTCCCTCCATACCCCATTTGTCTCCTCTGTATCCTGGTCTTCACACACTCCCAGGTCCTGCCCCCCCACCCCAGTCCCACTCATCCAGTCTCCCTATATTATCCCCCACATTGTTCCACCCATGTATTGCATGCCCCCACTGCCCCGCCTTCATGTCAGGAGTCCCTACTGGCCTGGTGCAACTCCCCCTGCGTCGTAGGGTTCCCTTTGGATTGACACCCAGAAGGGTTTGCTTGGGGGAGGGCGGACGGATGGACCCCCTATGCCACAAGTCTCAGCTAGATCCCTAACACAGGGCTGCTGGTTCCTCAGGATGGGGGATCCCAGTGTGGGGTCCTTCCAGGGCAGCCTATTTATGGAGGAGCACACTGCTTTACTTGCTGGACTGTGGCCCTGAAAGGGGAGTCAGTCAGGAAGTTGCAGGGAGTCACTCCTGTCTGTGCATGGGGTGTCCCCTTTGAAATGTGGGTGCTGTTTTAAAGGAGTCCTTTAGGTCCTATACATCTTTATATCAGACCCTGGGCTGGGGCGGGGTCACTTACCCACCCACCCAGTCCAGGGCTGTAGTCAGGCTTAGTCCCACGGTTTTATCCAATACGTGTGGACCAGACTTTCCCTTGTGCCCTTATTTTCAATTTTTGTGCCTACATGGGGGTTTCCCCCTCTGCCCCGCCACAAGTCCCCAGCATGGGGGAGGCTCCACCCCTTATGCCTCTGCTGGGGGCTTTGCCCCATCGGCCTCATCAAAAATTGTACAAACCTGGCTCTGCCTATGTTACGGAAGTGTAAATGCGGGGTAGGCAGAGCACTGATGTAGTGCCTAGGGTGGCAAGTTGTCTGACGCACCCTCTGAGGGGGGCTGGGGATCTCCTTCATTTGAAGCATCAGGCTGCTGGGGTAACTGGAAGTGGAGAAGGACTTGGCCTAGCAGTTGCTAAGTGGGGCAGCCTAATGCTTCAAATAAAGGAGACAACCAGCATGATGAAGGGTGTGAACTTAAGGCACTAAAGCTAGTCCAGTAGGACTCCCCAGGTGGATGCTTATTTTGAAATAATTGCTATCTCCCTGTGTGCACAAACGGGCAGTGACTGGGCATGTCAGGCTGGTGCTTGCTCTCACCTTCAGGTTGGATTGGAATGCTTCCTGCAGGGGTTTCACAAAGTACCGGCTGGGGTTTTCAGCTTCAGCATTAAAAATTCCATCCTGTGCTCTAGAAAACAATCACAAAGTTCCATGTAACACACACTGCGTCTTGGGCCACAGCTCCACAGATCTTAGCTGCTCTCCTTCCCTGAGAGGTGAGACCAGACACAGACAGAGAAACTGAACTAGCTCATCTTGCTTTCCACAGTCACATATGTGTAGGCTGGGACTGGACTATATGACTCTGTTGTGGACACCAAGGGTTAGACTCACTTAGTTGCGTGAGAGGAGGAAGGACCACACTCAGGGGTCCATTATCTATCAAAGCCCTCGCTGAAAGAGTGGATTGATCATGGTGCATAAGCTCAGGAAATTACCCTTCACAGAACTGAGCCCTTGGAAGGGTAAGTTCTTAGGAGAGCCAAGGCCAGGACAGCTTTGCCTAGGGTCTGAAAACCAGCTTCACTGGTGCTTTCACCCAACCAGCCCCTCCATCTCTCCCTGGTGGCTTTCCCCCTCCCCCTTTGAACATGTACATGTTTGGTTTTAGCCATTAAACAATCCCTGGCATTAGCCTCCTCTGGGCAGTAGGGCACGAGGGGCTACAAGAGCAGCCACTCAGGAAATGCTAAAACAGACAAATGAGAGAGAACAAAACAAACCCCACAAACAAGTATGTTGCAGTTTCCCAATTTTAACTTTTATGGGAGGCTGTAACACTGCATTTCTTCCACACGGTGGTGCAATGTGCGATTACAAGTCCTCTCCCTCCCCACATTTTCAAGATGTCTCCAGAAAATGTTTGTTTCTACTGGATCCAGGGCCGGCTCCAGGCACCAGCTGAGGAAGCAGGTGCCTGGGGCAGCCAATAGAAAGAGGCAGCGGGTCCTTCACTCTTCCTCTTCGGTGGCAGTTCGGCAGCAGCTCAATCAGATTTTACTTTTTTTTTTTCCCCTTCGCTGCTTGGGGCGGCAAAAAAGCTGGAGCCGGCCCTGACTGGATCCAGAAGAAACAGCTAGACACTTAAGAACATGTTCTCCTAAAGTAAAAGTGCCCATGGTTCTATTTCTGTAACAGATGGAGGCTACACCAGCTCTGCAGGTAGTTTCTCCTCCATTTTCCCCTCAACTTCCAGTGGGGTTTTATTTTATATTTTATAGAGGTGCTCTAAGGTCCCAATCAGGATTAGAGACAGGTTAAGTGGACATGACATCAGCCCTGCTTATCTTGTCCTTTAAGAAGAGGAGCTACATACAGAAGTGAGCAGGGGAATATAATGTTTATAATTTACTTGTTTTGCCTTATTTAAATGATCATCAATTTATGCCCTGCTGCCTCTTCTTGGAGGAGTTGTGATAAAAGCGGGCAGTTGAGAAGGGCTTTGGGGGAGGCAGTGGTAATGGGTTTAGATTAGTTTCGGGGATGGGTTTTCCAACTCTGGGAGGAGTGGAGAAATGGGTAAGCCAGGCTAGCATCACTGGTGGAGAGAGAATTAGACGTAATGAGAAGTAATTAAAGGCAGAGCTTTAAAGACCTTCACAGGTTTCTTGATATTATGATACTAAGTTCCTTCGTAAAGCATTTAAGATCTACTGATGAAGAGTGCGTTAGAAAAGAGGTAGGTATTATTACAATGAGATCCACTTCTGAACTAACTCCTTAGTGTCTCCTCCTTGAGTTGCCTCATCCTCCCTCCCTTTTAGTTGGTACAGTATAATCTATACATTTAGGGCCCAGTACGGCTGCCAGTGACATGAATATCTCTGCCATACACTTCACGGGGAGCAATGCTAGGTCTTCAATGTGCTGTTTGCCACCTGTTCTACATCTGTGTTTAATTTAACACCAGCTCTTCTCCGAAAGCCTCCCTTGTGAGATGTTACCATTGATCACAGCAATAAGCCATCACGGGGAGCACCATAGCAGGTTATTGTACCAGCCTTAGGTGTCTGTGTATGTGACCTAACCTGAGAAATGCACTGCCACCCTTCTCTCATCTGGGGTGGCTAACTGCTATTAGTGTAGGGCCCAGTAGTGTTATTTAAGTTAATCGACCCCCACTTTGTGTCTGCCTTGCTGTGTTTAGTGCTGCCTCCCCCTATGAAAGAGATCCCCGTAGAAGGATAAGAAAAGAGAAA
Organism: Mauremys reevesii; assembly: GCF_016161935.1. Classification (NCBI taxonomy): domain Eukaryota; kingdom Metazoa; phylum Chordata; order Testudines; family Geoemydidae; genus Mauremys; species Mauremys reevesii. The sequence continues at coordinate 271,823,010 of NC_052623.1, read as the reverse complement.
CACACTTTTCCCCTACTATTTTGCAAATATTAGTATTTATATGACAGTAGTGCCTAGAGTAAATTTGATAGTTCATTGCCATAATGCTCTAGGATGCATGCAATCCAGACTGGATGAGAGCTGTGTGCTTATTTTTCTTGTTAAAGGCAGATTTCAGAAAGCAGCTCTCCTATTCAGCCATTTTAGAATCTTTGGTCATTTCACATATGCACCTGCTCTTTTACAATCAGGCTTCTCCCACTGTTATTCCAGCCCACTCATGCGGTGCCAGGGTGAATTGGGAGTTGGGTTGGGTTGGATTGAGAGGAGAAGCAAGCGAGCAGCAGGTGGGAGTGAAACATACACTCAGCAGGAATTGAGAACTGTTATACAATGGGTCTTTCCACCATGAGAGCTCCACTACAAGTATTTCTCTCCCCCTCTTCCACTTCTGAGCAGGGTAACAAAGGTTACAGCATAGGGCACACATTAGTGACCCCTTGGGAGCCTGTGCACACAAGTCCACAGATACAAGCTTTGAAAGACCCAGTGAGCAGGAGTCTCCAAGAAAGGGAGGAGAATCCTGCAGAAGGGGAAGAAAGTCTGAGCCTGGGGACAAAGGACAAGAAAACCCACCTTTATCTGGTGGGATCGTGGCAGCCCCTTGCATGGGCTGGGGAGTGGAGGCTTCCCATGGGGGAGATGATCAGAAGAAGCATGAATACTGCCCTGGGGGTTCTCTCTGCCAGCCTAGAGACTCTTCCTCCCTGAGCATCCAGCAGCGCTAGCCAGTTGTGAAGGGCTCCTTGACTCAGCTTCTTCCGGATTCCATGACTTTCCGTGACTTCTGCAGTAGCTGGTGCTCACAGCCCCTGGGCCAGCAGCAGCAGTTTGGGTGTATGGGAGGGCGCTAGGGGCAGGGGGTTGGGAGGTGTGGGTGGCACTTACCTCAGGATCAGAGGGTCCCCAGCTCCTGCTGGCATGGCCCTGCAGCTCCTAAGCAGAGGGGTCAGGGGGCTTTGCGCACTGCCCGCAGGCCCTGCCCCCGCAGCTCCCATTGGCTGCGGTTCCCGGTCAACGGGAGCTGCGCAGCCAGCGCTTGTGGTGGGAGCAGCGCACTGAGCCCCCTGGCCCCTCCGCCACCTAGGAGATGCAGGGACACATGGAGCCTGGTAGGGAGCCTGTGAGCCCCGCCAACCCTCCCCCCGCCCCCGCACTAGCAGGGGACCCAGGCTGCATGCCGCTGCCTGCCCCCTCCCCCAGCATCAGCAGGGGTCCCAGGCCCCCTTCCCCAGCACCCATGGTGCCCCCTGGCCTCCTGCCCCCCCAGAGAGCCCCGGGCCCTGGGCCCAAGTTTTAGTTAGGGGTATATAGTAAAAGTTATGGACAGATCATGAGCTGTGAATTTTTATTTACTCCCCGAGATCTGTCCATGACTTTTACTAAAAATACCCGTAACTAAAACATAGCCTTAGTTATGAGGGAGCAGCAAGCAAGAGAGAACCGGTGTCCATGCCCTTTTCTGTAGGTGAACACACACCTGCCATGGGTTAAGTGAAGGAACCCGTGGAAGGGGAATGGGGCTTGCTGCTGAAAGTGGCACTACTGCCCCGTCGAAAGCTGAACAGGGGGCTAGCTTTGTCTGTGTTTGGCTGTGTGTCCCGGAGCGGTTATACACCAAGCTTATTTAGTTCCTGTCAGTATTAAATCCTTAAATCTACCTTCCACACATGGAAAGGGTTTTTATTCACACCTGCCCTCCAGTGCACCACCCACCCTGGGCATGGGCACATGGAAAGGGGCGGACGATAGGTATTGTCTATGCTTGTGCATCACTCACATGATCATTAGGACACTGGCCTGGATTTTGTTCAAGAAGCTCACACACTGCTCCAGAGTCAGGGAGTCTTGATTGTGCTGCAGATGCAAAGACAAATGGAGACACAGACATCCACAGAAATTCCGGGGGGGGGGGGGGGCAGGGGTGGGAGGCCGGGTTGGGAGGCAATGCACTCACTGGTTGGCCTGGAATCTGACATTTGACACTACATCCTATGGGCTATTCTGGGGCCTAGATGGGACTTATCAGTGCAGCAGGGTGTTGCAGTGTAGGTGTAGACTGCAATCACAGGGATGAGTACATAGACATGCACACTAGCTTTAATCTAGCTAGCATGGCTAAAAATGCAGTGAAGATACGGCGACACAGTGGCGCAGGCTGTACAAGCCTGTCTAGACCCTAGGTCTGTACTCGCACCCTAGCCCATGCTGAGACGGCATCACAGACCCCTTCACTGCTGTTTTTTTGCTGTGCTAGCTGGATTAAAGCTGGCCCAGACAGCTCTATCCAAGCTGCAGGCCCACCGTGATAAGTGAAAAACCCTTGTGATCTTATTAGGGCAACAAGGTGTCTGGAGCTATGAAACAAGGCACCTCTTTCTACCCATAGGGTTTCAAAATTGCAATAACACCAGTACATCAAAGCCAAGTGCTGTAATACGTTCAAGAATGAGAACGGACTCAGTTCTGAGCATTTCTAGTGGGTGTCTGACACACAAGGCTACGCAGAGTGATGCTGAGAGATCGCATGACTAGAGTTACCCCATTCACACAAAGTTGTGAGTAGAGAAAGGTTTTAGAAAGCCTCCCCTAAAAGAAGGCTGGCTGAATCTCTTGCTTGAGTCCCTACCTTAGGGCAGACAAAATGAGGACTGAGGGCAAGTCCACACTTAAAATGCTGTGTCAGCGCTTTGATGAAGACACTCTGAGCTGACAGGAGAGAGCTCTCATCGGTTTAGTTAATCCGTCTCCTGAGAGGCAGGAGCTACGTCGGCAGGAGAAGCAGCGCTGTCTATGGGGTGGGGGGTTAGCGTGGTATAACTGCGTTGCTCAGGTATATGGAGTTTTCACACCCCTGAGTGACGTAGTTATTCCGATATAGGTCTGTAGTGTAGGGCAGACCTGACTCGTTTAAAGGTAGGACAGTCGGACAAGGTGTAGATATCTGATCACCCCAACTCCGGCCCCCGCTCTTCTTCCAAGGCAACCCCACAGAAGGGAAACAAGCTGAAAAGCTGCCCCTAAGCACCCTCCCACTCTCCCCGGACTTAGGATAGGGAGGGAGAGGACTCGTTCAGGATGATCTGGAAGGGTCTAACTTGCTTTGCTTAGGAAATCCCATTAACTGCAGTGGGGTTTCAAAGCTGTATGGTCAATTCAACCTATTAGAGTGTAAAACAGTCGCCCAGAGGAAGCTCTGCCATTTATATAACTTAAGACTTGCTGGGGGGGCACTGAACAAGCCTGGGGCAGGGGTGCTGGAACCATTTGTAGAGTGGGGGAGCTGAGAGCCATTGAACCAAACTGTAAACCCTGGATATGATGGAAACTGCACCCCTAGTTCCAGCACCTATGGCCTGGGTTTTAGGTGGTGGGAAATGGAACCCGGATGGGATGTGACCTAAAACGGGATGGTTTTTTCTCTCTCAGCAAAGGGCCCCATCAGAGTAAGGGCCAGGGGAGAACGTCAGTACTCACCGTAAGGGCTCTCATGTCTCTGTTATACACCAGACCTGGGAAGAAAGGAGAGAGAGTTATTTACACCCCACAGGGTGGGAATTCACACTGGGGTTCCAGCTCCCCCTCTGCTTTTTAGCTAACCCAGGGTCATATCTAGGGGGAAGGGGAGGCACAATGGATTGGGGATTTCTTCTTTTTACTCAAGTGTTAAATGAATTAAGCCCCTTGGCCTGAGGGGAAAGGTGGGCTTGGACCTCAGTTGTCGGGTACAGGAAGCTCCACCTTCCAAATGTAGTCACTCATTCAGATCTCAGGGGCTCGTCACACCCGGGCTGCCCCAGGCCTTGGGCCTAAGCCAGGGAGCAGGTGGCACTTTAAGCCCAAAGTCAGCATGGCTCTGTAGCCAGCTGGCCATCACTTCCCGGAGCAGCTAAGGCACCTCACCTCCCGGCACCTCAGTCGCTCCTCGCTGCAGTAAGATCCTCCCACTCTCCTCTGTCAGGTGGCTGTTGGCTTGTAATAGCCTGGGGAAGAGACAGCATGTGGTTTTGGAGAAGTGGGGGGTGGAAGGCATCAACAGAGAAGATGATAGAGAGAGGGGGTGGAAGGGAAAAGACCTAACTAGTTCAGTTCTTGTACATTAGCCAACCTATTCCAGCCCAACAGGAGGCAGGGGGCTGGCAATGGGGTACAAGCCCCTGCTCAGATTCTGGAAGAAAATGAATTGCTGATTCTGAAGGGAGGGGAAAGTACAAAGGGGTCAGCTGCACCTCATGGTTCTTGCCCCCACTAATTCTATCCAGGAGAACATGCACCTACTGCAAGAGCTCTGCAAGGGCAGAGATGGCACCATCTCCCACAGAGACCAAAGATGGGGCCGGGGGGGACACGCACCTCTGCAGCGCTTCTTGGGGGCTGCGTACTTTAGGGGACTGGTGCTTGTTCTCCTCCAGACTCAGGAGACTTTCAATCATCTTCCTCTTAGAATTCAGCCATGCGTCACTTTCCTAGAAATCAGAGATGCAGGCAACAGAAGTGATTGTATGTTTCTATAGCACCTTTCACCCTCAAGGATCTCAAAGCACTTTACCAACTATGTACAGCTCATCTGAACAACAACCATGGATGCTGGGGAGGGGTGAACAGCAGCACTACACAGCAGTGGAGGTGGTACTCAGGGGAGGACAAAGTATTGCCAAGGACACCACTACTCTTACAAACAAAATACTACAAGTTCTTTAATATCTCACCTCTGACTTGGATGGCCCATCTCTAGAGGGAAGAGGGGAGTTCAGCTTCCTTTGCCTACCTAATCCTGGGCCTTTGTCCTGACCCTGCCAACAAGACAGCCAATTAGTGGTGACGGTCATTGGGGTGGGATGAACGCCTGTCCCACTAGGAACTGGAATGAGATCCACCAAATCCTTTCTGATGGCTATTTTGGTGACCTACATGAAAGGAATGGCCCTAAGGTGACATTGTCAAAGGGCCTCAGAATATCCCCCATCTGTACAAGTTTGTGCATGTATAGACAAGTGGAGAATTTACACCTTCAGATTACCCATTTGTGATTAACCTGCACTTCACTGTTGTGTCCAAATGGGTTTGGAACAAGCAAGTTCTGCCCTGGCACAAGTGACTGTGAAATTTGAGCATGCAAGTGATTGTGTGCGCAGAGGCTTGGTCTTCACTTAAAAATGATGTTGGCAAAGCTACAGGGTGTGAAAAAGACCACACCCCTGATTAGCATAGCTATGCCAACAAACCGCCCAGTGTGGATGCAACTATGTTGATAGAAGAGGGCTTCTGTCAACATAGCTAATATTGTCAAGGAGCTGGTTTTCCTACTTGGAAAGAAAAACTCCTGTCAGTGTATGCTACGCCTACACTAAGTGGCTGTGCTGACATAGGCTCTGTACTATAGACATACCCAGAGAGAGACTATGTTTAAAAAATGTTGCCAACTCTCACGGTTTTGTCAAGAGTCTTGTGATAATTCTTGCTTTCCTTAAAGCCCCAGCTCCTGGAGCCAAGTGGCTATGTGAAGATTTCAATCTTTGTTCTTAAAGAAAAAATAAGTTTCTAGCTCTTGTGGCTGTGGAGAAAGCTTCAAAATGTGACCCCCAGTGCAGCCAAAAAGCTCAGAAAGCAGAAGGCGAATAAAAAACACCAAATCTATTATTTTACATCATCTCATGATTCTAAAGCCAACCTCATGGTTTTTGGTGACTCATGATTTCTGAACATTTGGGGTTGGCAATACTGAATCTGTGATCAGATTGGAACCACTGAACTAGAAATGAAAGTCTTCATGCCCTCTCATCAGTCACCTGAGTCATCCAGCCCTGGGATGGTCTGCTACTGTGTTTGTCCGGTGCCTAGCACAATGAGGCCCCATTTCTGGTTGGCCTTTAGGTACTACCCTAAGGAACATGATTACGAATAACAAACAAGGGCATTGTTTCTTCACTATGAATTCCCGAAGCCCCAAGTGGCTCCAGATATTTATTGTTCATTTAGATCTGTTCTGACCAGCACTGTGCCTGGGGAAGAGACGGGAACTATTCTAGTTGTCTTACGTCTCTCAACCTCTTGTTCCTTTACCCGCTGCAATTGGAAATGAGTCCATGCCCTCCAGAAGGGAAGACCACTGAGAAACATGCTCCCCTAGTGGCAGTACAAGGAATAAGCCTTCTGAGGGTTTTTTCTTTATCCTGTCGTCTCTCTCTTCTGTGTCTGCCAAAGGGAAAAATCTAACCTGAGGAGCTGGGAAGAAGCCATAAGATTCCACCAGGATCAGCTTATCCACCATCTCAGGGAAAATGCAGGAGAACTGGAATGAGGCAGAAATATTGTGAGAGGGAGGAACAGAAAAGGGTTATGTTATTAGCTGGCCCAGAACATACACAATGCTCTTAAGCATCCTGTATCGGGAGGGGCTTCCTCTCATCTTAGACACAAATTTGTTTCTGTCCCATGCAGGCTGCCCCCTAATTCCCCCAGCCTATAGGGGCCATCACCCTTCCATCTGAGGCAACCCCATAAATAAAGGCTGCTGTACTCACCATTCCTGCAACAGTCCCACCTGTGAGAGAGAGGACGACACTTGGCTTATATACAGTAAACACAGTACAGGGCAACACCCTTCCCCAGAGTGACAGCTACCAAGAGGATGCTGGGGAGTATTGGCGGGGTGGCCTAGAAGCGCTCACTTGACAAGGAGAAGGAGGCAACAATCTTACCTGAGATTTGAATCCCAAGCCACAGGTCAGTGAGTGTCCCAGCAAGGGGCACTGTAGGAAATAGGGCAGGGATACTGGCTGTATGGGGAGATCCCTTCAGACATCACACCCAGTCTGCCTCAGCAGGAAGCCCTGGCTAGTGGGAGCTGCCAGCAAAAATGGTAGTGTTTTGGGAGCAGGGAGATGTGGTCACAGATGGGATAGATTAGATCTGGGGCATCAAACCCACTGGGGAGAGGAACATTTTTAATTATGGTCTGTGGCCCAAGTGATAAGTTTAGGGGTACCTGATCCCCTCAATTCACAGCATTTCTCCCACCGATGGCAATCAAGGATAGAATATGGACTGTATGTAGAAACAGTGAGGATATCAGGAAGTCCTGTTAGTTACATTCAGCATCACTCAGGGGGAGAATACGGTCACCTTTAGGCCTCCATGCTTTCCTCTGTGTTCCCTCCCTCCCTTCTTATCTCCCCTTCTTTCTTCAGGGCAAAAGCGAGAAGGAGGGAGGAGAGGAAGCCGTTCCTTTCCTGCAGCATGTCTCAATTCCCCATGGACTCCATACCCACCCCATTTCCCATCCTATCTGACAAAGTGATGAGCAACTAAAGAGTTAGTGACATGTAAAGTGTCATCCTTAGGATTTAAAGTTAATGTCCTGATGAGATCAGTAAGAGGGTTCTGGGAGATTACATCTCACAGAGCCATGTTTCAGGCTCTCTGCCAACTCAGGAAGACAGCACTGCGTTGATTGAAACCCACTTTGCATTTGGACTGTTTTTCTTGTTCTCAAGAGGCCGAGACACAGTTCTTTTTAAAGGTGTGCTAGATGATTGTGTGTAATTTGAATGGGGTGTGGGCCACATAGTTGCATCAAATGGTTGGGGTTCTTGGCACTTGAAAAGAAAATACTGCAGTCTATTCTCTGCCAAAAGAAAGTGACGCAAGTTAATCATTCACCAATGTTTGCTGGTGTCAAACTGCCACTGGGACAACAGTCACTTACCCAAACTGTGGCCCATTAGAGTAAATCGACTCCACTTCAAGGCTAAAAAGCAACAGATAAAACACTGGATTAAATACAGCAGCAGTGATGTGTTGCCACTCACCCCTTCCCGACACACAGGGACCTAAAGAGAGCCTTCACTGATGTTTTGCTTCCTAATCAGGAAATAGGATGGATTAGTAGGCCAGGCTTACAGGGACCAACCTCCGCCTGCCTCAGCTTCTCACTGCCTGTTTGCTGGTTCCAGGCAGTTCCCTACTGGCTCATAGATCTCACCTGCCACAGCCGTTCCCATTCAGGGCAAGTCCTTGGGACCATCAGTCAGACAAAGGAGCCTGGCTGCATTCTGCACTGTAGGAAAGTCGAACCTCTGAATGCTCTGCTGTGGAGCATTCATAGGGAATAGGGCAGACGGGGCCATGATCCTGGGGAAGGACTGTTATTACTCTTAATGAAAACGTGTGGCATAATTCAGCATGCCAGGCTCCTAAATCACATGATGCATTTTCATAACAGCCCTTTAGGTTTGTGGAAATCAGCCTGGAAGTTACAGCTCCATCCATCCTGCTCCTATAAATGTGCCCTGGCATCTTCAAGACAGGGTTTGCACTGCAGCACTTCAAAGGAAAGGGGTGTGCGCTCCTTTGGCTCTGGAGCGATGGATGGTGGTACTGAGCAGCGGACAGCTGCTTTTCCAGTTTCATTACCAGGCAGGAAATCGGACCAGGTGGTGCGGAGGATTTGCAGAGGCCTGGTCAGGCCTGTTTTTGTTTATGGCTGACCCTGTTGTAAAGCACAAAAACTGACTCCATGCACCCACTGATGAGTCACAGAGAAAGGTTAGATAGGAAGAATTTAGAGACTCTTCTAACACTGGTCTGAGGGGGGGAGCAGAGCGCAGATTGTTGAAGCCTGGGGGCTGGTTGGTAAGAAGGAATGAGCCTGGCAGCACACAGATCCATTGGACACATCAGCAGGTCACTAACTGCTGCTCTTACAGGGTTTCATTTCTATCACTTGGTTTCATGTTTCTCACTCTGGAAAAAGAGTCAGAAATTGGGCTCTTCATCCAGGCTGCGGGTGCAGAGTGCTGCAGGGCCCCCCAGAGGGGGTGCGTGGGGGGGGGCAAGTGGGGCAATTTGCCCCAGGCCCCGGGCCTCACAGGGCCCCCCACAAGAATATAGTATTCTATAGTATTGCAACTTTTTTTTTATGGACGGGGCCCCCAAAATTGCTTTGCCTCGGGCCCCCTGAATCCTCTGGGCGGCCCTGGAGTGCTGCTCTTGGGTGCTGGTGGACCTGCAGCTCTGGAGAAGCCCTTGGTTCCTAAGAGGTCTGGCTCCTGCGGTGGTCAAGGCTCAGCTCCTGACTGGGGTCCCATGGTGCCTGAAGCCCAGGTAAGCAGCATTATCCCCTCTCTGCACCTAGCACACTTTCTGGATGAAGTGCTCTTTGAGGGAGCCTGGGGCTCAGTCTGGCTAAAGCCAAAGTCAAGAAGGAGTCTGGCCTAGGGGGCTACCCAGAGTATGGATCACGGTGAGGCCAGGAGGAAGCAGAGGATAACTGGTAATGGGAGGCGGGGGGAACAGGGGTGTGAGAGGAGTCCTGTCTGGCTGTGGAGCCAGGAACACAAAGCTCCCTGCCCTGCGAGTCCTCCCAGCCTGCTCACCTGCTGTCACCCTGCGGATCTCGCTCACGTAGTCCAGGAAGTGGTAAGGAAAGCCCGCAGGCCGGTGGGATGACAGGCCGTGGCCCCCAAAATCCATTGCCATGTAATAGTAATCTGAAAGAGAGGCAGCAGCAACAGTAAGTCACAGAGCAGCCTCCCTCCCCGCAGCAGCAAACCAGAGGCTCTACCATAAAAGAACTGCCCCACCTTTAGGGAGCAATGGGATGAGTCTGTTGAAGGTGTTGGCATTGTCCAGCCAGCCATGCAAACAGAGCACAGGACGGCCTTGCGGGGATCCCCAGCTCTTGGCTGCAATGTGGCCCCAAGGAACTGGAAACTTCAACTCCGAGACCATGCCTGAAATACAACATACATCAGCAAATTACCTCACCCGAGCGCTGCAGCCTCATTGCTCAGTTAGGGCGCTGTGAGAGTCATCACATTGCGCTCAGAACAGGTGCCAGCTGTTAGTCACCTAGCAAACTCCAGCCTGTGCTTATGTAGTAACTGTTTGCCACCCCCACCCCTGGGCCTGACCCACGTGCTCCTGGCCTCTCACTAGTCCTTGCCCCATGTACGGCCTTGCAATCACATCCCTCCTCTTCCTCCCACATCCCAGCTCCCCCAGTTTCACCAGCTGTCCAGTGAGTGATGAGCTGGACCCAGGATTTTACTCTCTTTAATCACAGAGGTTATTTGCTGAGATGTTTTGGGGTTTCTTTCTGGTAAGTGCTGACCCCCCAGAGACCTTTCCTTTGGGATTTCCCCACCCCTAGGTCACTAGCAGCTGCCCTCTCTGGTAGCTAGCACCATCAGCACGACTGCACCTTCCAGGGCAACATGCCACTGATGCTCCTTAACTGCCAGGAAGGGGAGGGCTTTCACAATAAAGCAACAGAAGGAATTCCCCTCTCCCAATCCTTTCCTGGCTCCGCAGCACCTGCTAACCCTGCTGGCCACAGGCACAGAAGATCCAGAGTGGGACTCAAACCTGGATCTCAGCAGCAGATTCCCCTTGGTTAGCAACACAGACACCTACCTGCCACTGGCAGAGAAGACCATTTCAGCAGTGAGGGCATCTTGTTTTCTACCTCCTGGAGCCTTAGAAGAAAAGGGGAACACAGTCTATTAGAAACAGTAAGCAAGGAGAGGCAGACCCTGACCTTTCTCCTTCAGCACTTTAGTCGCTCTGTAACCTGATGCCAGATTGCCAGAGTCTGGTCCACCTTGTCACAGAAGACACTCCTCCTCTCACACAGTATTTATTAGCATCTCCAAGGAAACAGCTCCCTATTCATCATCCACCAGGGGCTTCTCTACCATAGATCCTCTCCCCACGCCCTTCATGGCAAAATTATCATGCCCCGGGAACAATGTAGGATGCTTGGCAATATCTGTATAGCTTGGCATGCCAATGAAGGCTCATTTAATTGAATTCAATCAGCTGCTTCTGCAGAATGGCAGGAGATGCTGCAGATCATGAGAGATGTCAGCTGCTGCATGAAAAAAATCCCACAAATAGAATAGCAGGGAGTAGCGCCTGTAAGGATTGAGGGGTATTGATAGAGCCAAGGCTGGTATTGGCCAGTCAGAGATAGGATATGGGATCAGATTACCTCACTCGGCATGGTAATCTCCATTCATTTCAGAGGCTCTTTTACCTCTGCTCTCAAGATCCCCCAATCATTGTTGCTCCCCCAATTGCTGCCACCTCATCCTGGCTCTATGCGTGGACTGGGAAGACAGAGGCTTTCTGCTCTTTCCACCCATTCAAGAGCATATAAGAGCAGAGGTTGCTCTTGCGTGAGGAGCCCAGGACTTTTAGGCTTAGCTCAGGCCCCACACCAAAAAGTTATCTCGGCATAGCTACACTGGTCAGGGGGGTATGGAAAAACCACACCCCCACCAACATAGCTATACCAACAACACCCGCAGGATAGACGCAGCTACGCTGACAGAAGGTGGCCTCTGTCAATGGAGCCAATGTCATCCAGGGAGGTGATGTTCCTACAGTGATGGGAAACTCCTTCTGTCGGTGTTGGCTGTGTCTGCGCTAGTGGGCTATACCAACGTAGTTACATTGGCATAGTATAGACATATCTTCAGTCTGAGAAGTCAGAGAGTGGTTCAGCCCCACTTACCAGCAAACAAAACATTCTATAGTATTCTTGCGGAGAAGGAAAGCTTACTGGTATAGGGATACCGACACACTGTACCAGCAAAGCGCTCCTAGTGTGGGAGTAGCTATACTGGCAAGGCTGTTACCAGTATAATAAAATCACCCCCATGAGCGAAACAAGCTGGGAAAGGCACAGCTTTGCTGGCATAGCTGCACCTACCCTAGGGACTTCTCCTAACTCGGCTATGTCAGATCACAGCTCTTCACACCCCTGACTAACAGCTGTGCTGACAGAAGTCCCTAGTGTAGAACTGCCCCTAGAGTAAGACACGTAAGGCCGGAACTTTTGCTGGTATAAAGCAAATATGCCAGTTTACCCTCACTGCAGACATGGCCCTTAAGTTTCAAGAAGCCAGGCAGCTTGAGACAAGGGACACAGCCTCTCTGCAGTAGGGTGTTGGTCCAATTCCAGCCCCTGGTTAGATGTGTCCTTGACCAGGGCTGTACTAGAAACTTTTGCCAGCCTAGCAATGTCAGTTAGGGGTGGGATTTTTTTCACAACATTTCTTTTCCAACAAAAGCCCTAGTATAGAATCAAGTATCAGAGGGGTAGCCGTGTTAGTCTGGTTCTGTAGAAGCAGCAAAGAATCCTGTGGCACCTAACAGAAGTTTTGCAGCATGAGCTTTCGTGGGTGAATACCCACTTCTTCGGATGCAAGCAGTGGAAATTTCCAGGGACAGGTGTGTATATATAAGCAAGCAAGAAGCAAGCTAGAGATAACGAGGTTAGATCAATCAGGGAGGATGGGGCCCTGTTCCAGCAGCTGAGGTGTGAAAGCCAAGGGAGGAGAAACTGGTTCTGTAATTGGCAAGCCATTCACAGTCTTTGTTTAGTCCTAAGCTGATGGTGTTAAATTTGCAGATAAACTGGAGCTCAGCAGTTTCTCTTTGAAGTCTGGTCCTAAAGTTTTTTTGTTGTAGGATGGCCACCTTAACATCTGCTATTGTGTGGCCAGGGAGGTTGAAGTGTTCTCCTACAGGTTTTTGTATATTGCCATTCCTAATGTCTGATTTGTGTCCATTTATCCTTTTCCTTAGAGACTGTCCAGTTTGGCCGATGTACATAGCAGAGGGGCATTGCTGGCATATGATGGCATATATTACATTGGTGGACGTGCAGGTGAATGAACCGGTGATGGTGTGGCTGATCTGGTTAGGTCCTGTGATGGTGTTGCTGGTGTAGATATGTGGGCAGAGTTGGCATCGAGGTTTGTTGCATGGGTTGGTTCCTGAGCTAGAGTTACTATGGTGCGGTGTGCAGTTGTTGGTGAGAATATGCTTCAGGTTGGCAGGTTGTCTGTGGGCGAGGACTGGCCTGCCACCCAAGGCCTGTGAAAGTGTGGGATCATTGTCCAGGATGGGTTGTAGATCCTGATGATGCGTTGGAGGGGTTTGAGCTGGGGACTGTATGTGATGGCCAGTGGAGTCCTGTTGGTTTCTTTCTTGGGTTTGTCTTGCAGAAGGAGGTTTCTGGGTACACATCTGGCTCTGTTGATCTGTTTCCTTATTTCCTCGTGTGGGTACTGTAGTCTTGAGAATGCTTGGTGGAGATTTTCTAGATGTTGGTCTCTGTCTGCGGGGTTAGAGCAGATACGGTTGTACCTCAGTGCTTGGCTGTAGACAATGGATCTAGTGGTGTGCCGGGATGGAAGCTGGAGGCATGAAGGTAGGCATAGCGGTCGGTAGGTTTTCGGTATAGGGTGGTGTTAATGTGACCACCACTTATTTGCACCGTGGTGTCTAGGAAGTGGACCTCCCGTGTAGATAGGTCCAGGCTGAGGTTGATGGAGGGGTGGAAGCTGTTGAAATCATGGTGGAATTTTTCCAGAGTCTCCTTCCCATGGGTCCAGATGATGAAGATGTCATCAATGTAGCGTAGGTAGAGAAGGGGCGTGAGTGGACGGGAGCTGAGGAAGCGTTGTTCCAGGTCGGCCATAAAAATATTGGCATATTGTGGGGCCATGCGGGTGCCCATAGCAGTGCCACTGATCTGGAGATATATATTGTCATTAAATTTGAAATAGTTGTGTGTGAGGATAAAGGCACAGAGCTCAGCAACCAGTTGTGCTGTGGCATCATCAGGGATACTGTTCCTGATAGCTTGTATTCCATCAGTGTGTGGGATGAAAAACAACATCGCTTGCCTCACAACCTAAGTTGTGCAGAACGCAATGCCATCCACAGCCTCAGAAACCATCCTGACATTATAATCAAAGAGGCTGATAAAGGAGGTGCTGTTGTCATCATGAACAGGTCTGACTACCAAAAGGAGGCCGCCAGACAACTCTCCAATACCAAATTTTACAGGCTACTTCCCTCAGATCCCACTGAGGAATACACTAAGAAACTGCACCATCTACTCAGGACACTCCCTACACTAGCACCGGAACAAATCAACGTACCCTTAGAACCCCGATCAGGGTTATTCTATCTACTACCCAAGATCCACAAACCCGGAAATCCTGGACGCCCCATCATCTCTGGCATTGGAACTCTCACTGAAGGACCGTCTGGATATGTGGACTCTCTACTCAGACCCTATGTTACCAGCACTCCCAGCTATCTCCATGACACCGCTGATTTCCTGAGGAAACTACAATGCATTGGTGACCTTCCAGAAAACACCATCCTAGCCACCATGGATGTAGAGGCTCTCTACACAAACATCCCACAAACTGATGGAATACAAGCTATCAGGAACAGTATCCCTGATGATGCCACAGCACAACTGGTTGCTGAGCTCTGTGCCTTTATCCTCACACACAACTATTTCAAATTTAATGACAATATATATCTCCAGATCAGTGGCACTGCTATGGGCACCCGCATGGCCCCACAATATGCCAATATTTTTATGGCCGACCTGGAACAACGCTTCCTCAGCTCCCGTCCACTCACGTCCCTTCTCTACCTACGCTACATTGATGACATCTTCATCATCTGGACCCATGGGAAGGAGACTCTGGAAAAATTCCACCATGATTTCAACAGCTTCCACCCCTCCATCAACCTCAGCCTGGACCTATCTACACGGGAGGTCCACTTCCTAGACACCACGGTGCAAATAAGTGGTGGTCACATTAACACCACCCTATACCGAAAACCTACCGACCGCTATGCCTACCTTCATGCCTCCAGCTTCCATCCCGGGCACACCACAAGATCCATTGTCTACAGCCAAGCACTGAGGTACAACCGTATCTGCTCCCGCAGACAGAGACCAACACCTAGAAAATCTCCACCAAGCATTCTCAAGACTACAGTACCCACACGAGGAAATAAGGAAACAGATCAACAGAGCCAGATGTGTACCCAGAAACCTCCTTCTGCAAGACAAACCCAAGAAAGAAACCAACAGGACTCCACTGGCCATCACATACAGTCCCCAGCTCAAACCCCTCCAATGCATCATCAGGGATCTACAACCCATCCTGGACAATGATCCCACACTTTCACAGGCCTTGGGTGGCAGGCCAGTCCTCGCCCACAGACAACCTGCCAACCTGAAGCATATTCTCACCAACAACTGCACACCGCACCATAGTAACTCTAGCTCAGGAACCAACCCATGCAACAAACCTCGATGCCAACTCTGCCCACATATCTACACCAGCAACACCATCACAGGACCTAACCAGATCAGCCACACCATCACCGGTTCATTCACCTGCACGTCCACCAATGTAATATATGCCATCATATGCCAGCAATGCCCCTCTGCTATGTACATCGGCCAAACTGGACAGTCTCTAAGGAAAAGGATAAATGGACACAAATCAGACATTAGGAATGGCAATATACAAAAACCTGTAGGAGAACACTTCAACCTCCCTGGCCACACAATAGCAGATGTTAAGGTGGCCATCCTACAACAAAAAAACTTTAGGACCAGACTTCAAAGAGAAACTGCTGAGCTCCAGTTCATCTGCAAATTTAACACCATCAGCTTAGGACTAAACAAAGACTGTGAATGGCTTGCCAATTACAGAACCAGTTTCTCCTCCCTTGGCTTTCACACCTCAGCTGCTGGAACAGGGCCCCATCCTCCCTGATTGATCTAACCTCGTTATCTCTAGCTTGCTTCTTGCTTGCTTATATATACACACCTGTCCCTGGAAATTTCCACTGCTTGCATCCGAAGAAGTGGGTATTCACCCACGAAAGCTCACAGTGTAGAATCAGTTATAGTGGCAAAAAGTGACTTTACCAGGAGAGCTGATTTCATTAGTGCCAGTGGCATACTCTCCTGGCAAAAGAACTCTCTCATCAATATAAGCTAGGGCTGTGCAAGGAGGGTTTGCTGGCATAGCTATAGTAGTGGCAAACCTTTTCTAATGTAGATTAGGCCAAAGTCATCCCAACTTGCTTCACAAAAGCTCTTTGGTAGGATCTGTTCTGATTCCCAGCAGGATGGGTCCAAATACCAAAACTCCGCATCCTGCCCATCTGGCCCCTGCCTTTGCAGCCTCAGCACACAGGCCAAGGACTGGGAGCACCAGGGAGAATGAACTGACCCCTTAGCTGTGGGCCCCCTGGGCTGAGGCACAGCTGGAAACTCCATTGCTACCTACCCAGCCCGCACTTATCCCAGAAACTACAAGCCAGGCTTTTGCTCTGGCACCCTCCCCAGCACTAGCCTCACTCAGTCAGTACAAAGGGGAGATGTCTAAAAGGAGGAAGCTAGGTAAGAACCACACCAAGGGGAAAGGAGATCAGAAGGCACGAGGGCACCTGTGCAGCAGCTGCTCACATACCTCCAGGAGTCCACACAGCTGCGTCAAAGCCACAGCTGCACACACTGAGTCCTGAGTCGGCTTGATGCAGAGAGCAGGAGGGGAGGACTCAGATAGCCACTTCCTAGTAGCTGCAGCCGGAACTACAGAGAAGATCCTCCCCCTGTGGCTGCAACGCTTAAAGGGTCCTAATACTGCCCCTTCTCCAGCTCTCCTCTGTAGCCTCATTGCTGTACACAATTTAAGGATGGTGAGGCTGTGCCCTTTTAAAACTGATGTCCAGCAGTAGTGATTATAACTGTACCTTACATTTCTGTAGCACTGTCCGTGCTGAAGGGAGCCTGCTTATCTGTGCACTGCGTAGAAAGGGAGTGTTTCTTCCACTGCTGAAATGCAGCCACTGTTGCTCTGGTGTATTGCAGCTGCTCTTTAACAGCACTTAGCAAACACTAGGCCAGTGGTTATACAACATCTGGTGACCCCGACGTGATCCAGACACAGGACCCCCGACTCATCGGCTGGCTTAGCCTTGGTGCACCACAGCGCAACGCGCTCCCTCGTGAGTATGGGGGGGGACTTATCCATTGAGCAAAAAGATCATGCAAAAGAGTTATTGAAACTTATCAAACAGGACGGGTGTACTGCAGTATCGTTACGGCACTTGGAGGAATTGCTCCGAGTGATTGAGTATAAGTGCCCATGGTACTCGAACCGAGGCTCCCTAGATCACTCCGATTGGATAAAGATCGGAGAGGCATTGTTTAGGGAACCTCGAGCCGAGATCCAACATATTCTGTTGTGGCAGCACTGTTCAGCTGCGGTGGGGAGATTACGAAAAGAGGCGTCCCCCTCCGCACCTCCCTTGCTCTCGGTGGAGGCACCTCCTGCCTATCCCCGAGTGCTCCCTCCAGCCCCTTTTTTAGCACCAAAAACTTCTACACCAGTGGTGGACACCCTGGGGCAGAGGTCCCTTCATCAGGGTGCTGTCTGTGCCGCCCTTGCGGCGCGGCAGGCGGGCAGGACCCCTTATTGGAAGAATGGGAGGGAGAAATCCCTTTGATGTTTCCCCTGTCTTATGACCCTCCCAATGAGGCAGGTGAGGTGGTAGCTCGACACTCCACCATCCCGTACTCTATTCTTAGGGAACTTAACAAAGCGGTACGTGAGTCTGGGCTGCGTTCCACTTATGTGCAGGGTATGATAGAAGGGATCGCTAATAGTTATACTATGATCCCGGAGGATTGGAAACATCTATTTCGTATGATCCTTTCCCCTGCACAGTACGTGGTATGGGATAATGAGTTTAGGTTGGCAGCCCTAGCACTCGGTAACGCGCAGAATACTGCTGAGCAAATATATGGGACAGGAGCTTTTGCCACCATGGAGCAACAATCTATATTGCCCATGGAATCTTTTCACCGCACGGCAATGTGCATTCAAAGAGCCTTTAGGCGCGTTCCAGCCTCTGGCAAGCCCCTTCGATCATTCACAAATGTTAAACAACAAGCTACTGAACCTTATCATCATTTCGTTGATCGCCTCAAGGAGGCTGTTCAACGCCAAATTGACAATCCAGATGCTCAGACGGAACTCCTTTTACGCTTAGCGTATGAGCAGTCCAATGCTGACTGTCGGAAAATTCTCCAAACTATCATTCACCGCCCTAAATACACACTCGCTGACATGTTGCAGGCATGTGCCGAAGTGGGCACTCAGACCCATGCTATGGCACTGTTGGCGGGAGCAATCCGTCAAGGTAACAAACCTACAGGTAACTGCTTTAACTGCCAGCGACCTGGACACTTCAAAAAGGAGTGCAGGGCCCCAGGAGGTGGTGCTCATAAGGGCGGAACTAACACCACCGGGGGCCGTCCTTCTAAAAAGTGCCCAAAATGTAATAAAGGATATCATTGGGCTAATCAATGTCGCTCCTCAACCCCAGATAATTCGGGAAACTTTCGACCGGGCCCCCCTCCAGCCCCGGTTTAAAGGAGGGAGCTTTGCCTGCCACAGCTGCTAGACCAGCCACAAAAGGCAGTGCTGGTTTGGATCTTATTAATGCAGTAGATATGCAATCCCCTCTCCCTGGTGACGTACTCCTCATGCCTATGCAGCTTTCTGGTCCGCTTCCCCCAGACACATTTGGGTTAATTTTGCCTCGCTCATCTGCCAGTAGTCAGTCTATTATGATTGTGCCTGGAGTCATCAATTCTAATTACACCGGCATTATCTATGTTCAAATTTGGAGTCACCTTCCCCTCAAATTAAAGGCGGGGGACTCTTGGGCTCAACTGCTAATCTTACCTTACACAGCGCCGGCCGGACCCAGCCAAGCGAGTCGTGCCGGCGGATTTGTTTCTACTCGC
Organism: Mauremys reevesii; assembly: GCF_016161935.1. Lineage (NCBI taxonomy): Eukaryota > Metazoa > Chordata > Testudines > Geoemydidae > Mauremys > Mauremys reevesii. The sequence goes on along the minus strand of NC_052623.1, from coordinate 271,804,316 downwards.
GTTAATCTGGAGCAAGGTCTCCTTTTTCATCCACAGATTGCTGCAGTATTACAACACATTCGAACCCACAAGCCGACCCGTAAGTATATCATCAACGGTAAGGAGCTCTATGGGTTGCTAGACACTGGAGCGGATGTTTCAGTAGTTGCACAAAAGCATTGGGACCCTTCCTGGCCTTCCGAAGTTTCCCCCTCTGTTTGGGGAGTGGGAGGCCCGCAATCTTCTCGACAGAGCACCAATTGGCTCTCAGTATGGGATAGTGAGGAGGGGCGAGAGGTTGCAAAAATTCGTCCGTGCATTTTGCCAATTGACATTAATCTCTGGGGGCGAGACCTATTGTCTCAGCTGGGAGCCTCCCTAGTTGTGCCATGACACGTCAATGCTCTTCACACACTGCCCTCCCCCTGGAATGGAAAACCCATGTCCCAGTGTGGGTTGAACAATGGCCACTCCCTCAGGAAAAATTAATAGCCCTTAAAGAATTAGTTCAGGAACAGTTAACCGAGGGACATATTGAACCTACTACTAGTCCATATAATACTCCGGTCTTTGTTATTAAGAAAAAATCTGGACGCTGGAGATTATTACATGATCTCCGAGCTATAAACAAAATTATGGAACCTATGGGAGCCCTTCAATGTGGGACCCCGAATCCGAATGTTATACCACATGATTATCAGTTAGCAGTAATCGATCTTAAGGATTGTTTTTTCTCTATTCCTCTCCTCCCCCGTGATCGAAAGTACTTTGCCTTTACTATCCCTGTTTTGAATAACAGTCAGCCAACAGAACGCTACCATTGGAAGGTTCTTCCCCAGGGTATGCTAAACAGCCCCACCCTCTGTCAATATTACGTAAATCAGTCTCTCTTACCCTTTCGCAAACGGTACCCTATGCTTAAGGTTTACCATTATATGGATGATATCCTCATAGCAGGACCAGAACTCCCTCCCTCGTGGAAAACTGACCTGCAAAATATGCTCCAGGAATACGGCCTTCAGATAGCCCCAGAAAAGGTACAATGTATAGAGCCCTTCCTTTATCTGGGACATAAAATGATGGCGCTTATTCCATTCCGATTATCCATAAATTGCCTTGAAAACCAACATTAATTACGTCACCCTTCAACAAGTCCTGGGCATTATTAATTGGGTACGTCCCTATTATCGCCTTGATACCAACATGTTAAGTCCATTATTTGATGTTCTTCGGCAGGGGCGTCACCCCTCCGATATCATTTCTCTCACAAAAACACAATTAGATGCCATTGAGCAGGTAAATCAATCTCTCGCAAAGGTTTGGGTGGATCGTGCCGTGGATAACGAGCCTCCACGTCTCGCTTGTCTTCAAGGGGTGACCCAACCTTGTGCCGCCCTCTTTCAAGCACCCGAGGCTGGGACGGTACGAATCCTTGAATGGCTTTATCTCGCCCACACCCCAGCAAATACCCTTACTCCCCTTCCCTCCATGCTTGCCTCCCTTATCACCAAGGGACGCCAGCGAGCGTGGGTCCTTTTAGGCATTGATCCTGTTGAAATAGTACTTCCGATCCCCTTGCATTTATGGCAAACTCTTTGTGAAACTATCCCGAGGTTCAGTGTGCATGCTCAGCCTTTACTGGGGTCTTCTCCTGTCACACTTTGAAGGACCCCCGTTTCAGCATGACGCAGCGATTACCCCTTAACTTTTGCTATTTACTCTCCCCAACCCCGCTGCCAGATGTGCTTACAGTATTTACGGACGGAAGTCCACACCGTGGGGTTCTCTCTTGGCGTGACCCATCTACTACCCACTGGTGTTCTCTGTTTACCCTACCCCAAAGCTCCGCCCAGCGTGCTGAGCTGGCTGCAGTAATTTTAGCCTTTAATCGTTTTTCTATGCAACCGTTTAATATTATCACTGACAGTTTATATGTAGCCAATGTTGTTTCAAATATTAGTGGTAGCTATGTATCACCAGCGCTAGATAAAAATTTGCTAGCTTTGTTTTTAGCATTGCAACATCTCATTCATTCCCGTACCGATCAGTTTTTTTATTGCTCATATTCGAAGCCACCAACCATTCCCTGGCATGTTGACAGAAGGCAATGCCCAGGCGGATGCCCAACTTAGGGCATTCCCTTGTACTCCTATAGAAAGTCATGCCCTACATCATCAAAATGCCAAGGCATTGGCTAAACAATTTCAGATCCCTCTCTCTGATGCTCGAGGTATTGTTCAACAATGTCCTCAATGTACCCTTAACCCACAGGGTCCTCCCATAGGGGTAAATCCCCGTGGTCTCGGAGCCAATCAACTTTGGCAGATGGATGTTACCCTTTTTCCCCCTTTCTCCCCTTGGTAATACCTGCATGTTGTCATCGACACATTTTCAGGCTACACTTGGGTAACTGCCCAAAAAGGGGAGGCTACCAAACATGTTTGTAATCACTTGATTCGCAGTTTTGCGGTAATGGGCAGCCCCACTGAGTTAAAAACCGACAATGGCCCTGCTTATTGTTCCTCCGCCATGGCCGCATTTTGTGCCCGGTGGGGCATTCTCCACAAATTCGGCATTCCTTATAATTCCCGGGGTCAGGCCATTGTTGAGCGGGCTAACCGTACCCTGAAGGAGGCCCTTACTAAACAAAAACAAAAAGGAGGAGTGCCCCTATCCTTGCCAGATAAGGAAGAATGGCTGGCTCGTGTCTTGTTTACTCTGAATCATTTGAATTTAACTTTGTTTAATAATCAGTTTTTATCTAGAGCCCAGCGCCATTATAGACAGACCGAGCCCCTTCCGGCGCCGAAGGTGATATATCGCAAGTTGCCAGGACCAGAGTGGAGCCTGCCTGTGCCACTCATCACCTGGGGCCGGGGCTATGCAGCAGTGTCAACTGAAACCGGCCCTGTGTGGGTTCCCGCTCGCTTTGTGAAGCCGTGGAGAGATGGCCTGGCATCAGGGGCTAAAGAATCCCATTCCGGACTTCAGTCTAACCCTGACGGATAGGGTGGACAAGATTGACAAGGCCCGAAAGCGTGGCACACCTAACACTGCCATAACTTGGGGGCAGGTCAAAGCTTTATCACGGCAGGCTGAACATGTATTAGAGCGGCTATAGATTATTTACTTATGCTGCATCATTATGGATGTGAAAAGGTTAATGATATGTGTTGCTTTAATATTTCTGATCATCATCATTCAGTTGAAAATCAACTCAAGATAATTAAAAATTTAACAGATCAAATCAGATACAATCCAGACCCCTTCGGGGGATGGTGGGATTGGCTCTCCTCATGGCTTCCTAACACTGGGTGGTTGCATCAGCTTGTCACCTTTCGGGGACTCACTGTACTGTTACTCGTGCTGTTTTGCTGCGGCATTCAGTGCGTCCCCTCATTTGTTTCTCTCTTCATTAAGGGCTGTCCGTGGACTAACCCAGGGCCCCTTCGTAAGTATTAGTCATGTTAACAAAACAAAAAAGGGTGAGATGTAGGTACAAGTGCTGGCAAGCCACACTGTATCTGCATTGAACCGTTCATTAGAACAGTATAGTATGCACTTTCTGCTATGCTAGCTTAGTCACACAAGACAATGGCCCGGTGAGGCCGGTGAGGAAAGCCAGCCTTAACCAATCAGAATGAAGTAAACAGGTGTATCAATCATATAGTAATAAGTAACCTGTGTGATGTCAATCATGTAATGCTGAGAACCAGTCTGTAAGAAAGAGAATAAAAGCAGCGGTCTGGGACTATACCAGGACGCCTCACTGCAGCCTTGTCTCGTCTCTGTTTCCCGATACAACAGTTCCCAAACTGTTCTGCTGCTTGTGCAGGGAAAACCCCTGGCAGGCTGGGCCGGTTTGTTTACCTGCCCCATCCGCAGGTTCGGCTGATCGCAGCTCCCAGTGGCCACGGTTTGCTGCTCCAGGCCCATGGGAGCTGCTGGAAGTGGCTTGGGCCGAGGGATGTGCTGGCCGCCGCTTCCAGTGGCTCCCATTGGCCTGGAGCAGCGAACCGCGGCCACTGGGAGCCGCAATCGACCGAACCTGCGGATGCAGCAGATAAACAAACCGGCCCGGCCCGCCAGGGGCTTTCCCTGCACAAGCAGTGGAACAAGTTTGGGAACCACTGCACTAGGCAACAGTGTAAGATAGGACGTGAAGAAGGATGCTGTAGCCAGTGTCAGCTTCAGGGGAGACAATCATCACCCAAACAAGAATTTAATCCAGACACCAGTAATAAGACCCCCTTGCATTTGCAAAAGTAACATGATCCCTTTTATACAGTGTTGTTGCAGCTATGTCAGCCCTGTGATATTAGAGACACACAGGGGTGAGGTAATATATTTTATTAGACCAACTTTTGTTGATGAATAAGAGCTGTGTGTAAGCTTGGAAGCTTGTCCCTCTCACCAACAGAAATTAGTCCAGTAAAGGATATTACCTCACCCACCTTTTCTCTGTAATTATCCCTTTTGTGACTAGAAGGGATCAGTACCTCTGCTTCCTGTGCCGTGCAAAAGGCAGGACCACTGCGTGTGTAGGGGTGTGTTCTGATTTTAAACTCTTTCCAGGAGAGTTCCCCATCTCCAAGGAGCAGCGACCCCTGGTGACTATAAGCACAATTGCAGACAAAGGACAGCTTAGCCTGCAGCACCCCATCCTGAACACAGCTGAGACCTGCAGCTTCACTGCTCAGAAATTTCTGCACTTTGACAGCAGAAGACTGTGGCCTGGTCTGTGCTACACGGTTAGGTCAACATAAGCTTCCTTAGGTTGACCAGGCCCTAGGGTGACCAGGCATCCCGATTTTCTAGGGACAGTCCCAATATTTGGGGCTTTTTTTAATATGGGCTCCTATTACACACACACACCCCGATTTTCCACACTTGCTATCTGGTCACCCTACCAGGCCTTGGTCTACACTACAAGTTTATGTCGAATTTAGCAGCGTTAGATCAATTTAACCCTGCACCCATCCACACGATGAAGCCATTTTTGTCAGCTTAAAGGGATCTTATAATCAATTTCTGTACTCCTCCCCCACAAGGGGATTAGTGCTGAAATCAACATCACCGGGTCGAATTTGGGGTAGTGTGGATGCAATTCAATGGTACTGGCCTCCAGGAGCTATCCCAGAGTGCTCCATTTTGACCGCTTTGGACAGCACTTTCAACTCAGATGCACTAGCCAGGTACACAGCAAAAGCCCCGGAAACTTTTGAAGTTCATTTCCTATTTGGCCAGCGTGGCGAGCTCATCAGCACAGGTGACCATGCAGTCCCAGAATTGCAAAAGAGCTCCAGCATGGACCAAACGGGAGGTACTGGATCTGACTGCTGTCTGGGAAGACGAATCCATCCTATCAGAACTCCATTCCAAAAGTCAAAATGCCAAAATACTTGAAAAAATCTCCAAGGGCATGATGGACAGAGGCTACAACAGGGACCCGCAGCAGTGCCGCGTGAAAATTAAGGAGCTGAGACAAGCCTACCAAAAAACCAAAGAGGCAAATGGCCGCTCCTAGTCAGAGCCCCAGACATGCCGCTTCTATGATGAGCTGTATGCAATTCGGGGGGGGGGGGGGGCTACCACTACCCCACCCCTGTCTGTGGACACCTGCAAGGGGGGAGTCTCATGCAACAGGGATGAGGATATTGGGGACGAGGAAGATAAGGAGGTGGAGGAGGATGAGGATAGCGCACAGCATGCAAGTGGAGAAGCCATCTCCCCAACAGCCAGGAACTGTTTATCACCCTGGAGCCAATACCTTCCCAACCCTCCCAAGGCGGGCTCACGGACCATTAAGCTGGTGAAGGCACCTCTGGTGAGTGTACCTTTGTAAATATAATGCATGATTTAAAAGCAAGCATGTTTAATGATTAATTTGCCCTGAAGACTTGGGATGCATTCGCAGCCAGTACAGCCCGTCCTTTTAAATGGCTAACCCAACGGGTGCTTGGTGTGGGAAGGGAGGGTGCTGCTGTTTGAAACCATTCCCACATGTTATGAAGGTTGAAGAAGCCAAAAGACTGTGGCTTACCATGGCTGCCTGCAAGCTGAATTCTGTTGCCCGGCCCTGCGTGTGTGATCTCTCACACCAAACCGGCAGGCCCTCAATATAAGAGGCAAAATGCGACCTTGTAACGAAAACACATGTGCTGTGTAATGTTAACAGCTTGGTTCACCATGAAAGAGTCTACCCATTGTTCTGTAAAATGTGTCTTTTTAAATACGACTCTCCCTTTTTTTCCTCCCACAGCTGCAAATGTTTCAATGCTCCCGCTATTATCTCCGTCCCAGAGGCTAGCGCAGATAGGAAGGCAAAAAAACCTCACTCGCGATGAAATGTTCTCTGAGCTCATGCAGTCCTCCTGCACTGAAAGAGCTCAGCAGAATGCTTGGAGGCAAACAATGTCAGAGTCCAGGAAAGCGAAAATGAACGCGAGGACAGGAGGGACGAGCGAGATGAGAGGTGGCGGAAGCAAGATGAGAAGAGGCAGGATGCAATGCTGAGGCTACTGGGGGATCAAACTGATATGCTCTGGTGGAGCTGCAGGAAAGGCAGCAAGAGCACAGACCGTTGCTGTTGCCCCTGTGTAACCGCCTGCCCTCCTCCCCAAGTTCCATAGCCTCCTCATCCAGACACCCAAGAACGGAGGGAGGGGGGCGTGCTCTGGGCACCCAACCACTCCACCCCAGAGGACTGCCCAAGCAACAGAAGGATGGCATTCAATAAGTTTTAAAGTGCAGTCTGACCTTGTCCTTCCCTCCTCCCCTTATCCACCACCCCACCCCACGCAGTGCTTCCCTCCTCCACCACCCCTCCTGGTCTACCTATTTGTGTGATGAATTAATAAAGAATGCATGATTCTGAAACAATAATGACTTTATTGCCTCTGCAAGTGGTGATCGAAGAGGGGAGGGCGGTTGACTTATGAGGAAGTAGAGTGAACCAAGGGGGCGGGTTTTCATCAAGGAGAAACAAACAGAACTTTCACACCATAGCCTGACCAGTCATGCAACTGGTTTTCAAAGCTTCTCTGATGCACAGCGTGCCCAGCTGTGCTCTTCTAATCGCCCTGGTGTCTGGCTGTGCATAATCAATGGCCAGGCAATTTGCCTCAACCTCCCACCCCACCATAAACGTCTTCCCCTTACTCTCACAGATATTATGGAGCACACAGCAAGCGGCAATAACAATTGGAATACTGGTTTCGCCAAGGTCTAACCGAGTCAGTAAACTGCGCCAGCTTTTAAATGTCCAAATGCAATTCTACCACCATTCTGCACTTGCTCAGCCTATAGTTGAACAGCTCCTTACTACTGTCCAGGCTGCCTGTGTATGGCTTCATGAGCCATGGCATTAAGAGGTAGGCTGGGTCCCCGAGGATAACTATAGGCATTTCAACATCCCCAACAGTAATTTTCTGGTCTGGGAAGTAAGTCCCTTCCTGCAGCTGTTCAAACAGACCAGAGTTCCTGAAGATGTGAGCGTCATGTACCTTTCCCGGCCATCCCACGTTGATGTTGGTGAAACGTCCCTCGTGATCCACCAGTGCTTGCAGCACCATTGAAAAGTACCCCTTGCGGTTTATGTACTAGCTGCCAAGGTGCTCCGGTGCCAAGATAGGGATATGGGTTCCGTCTATCGCCCCACCACAGTTAGAGAATCCCATTGCAGCAAAGTCATCCACTATGACCTGCACATTTCTCAGAGTAACTACCCTTGATAGCAGCAGCTCAGTGATTACATTGGCTACTTGGATCACAGCAGCCCCCACAGTAGATTTGCCCACTCCAAATTGATGCCCAACTGATCGGTAGCTGTCTGACATTGCAAGCTTCCACAGTGCTATGGCCACTCGCTTCTCAACTGTGAGGGCTGCTCTCATCTTGGTATTCTTGCACTTCAGGGCAGGGGAAAGCAAGTCACAAAGTTCCATGAAAGTGCCCTTACGCATGCAAAAGTTTCTCAGTCACTGGGAATCATCCCAGACCTGCAACATTATGTGGTCCCACCAGTCTGTGCTTGTTTCCCGAGCCCAGAATCGGAATTCCATGGCATGAACCTGCCCCGTTACCACCATGATGTCCAAATTGCCAGGGCCTGTGCTTTGAGAGAAGTCTCTGTCCATGTCCTCATCACTTTCGTCACTGCACTGCCTCCTCACCTGCTTTTGCAGGTTCGGTTCTGCACATACTGCAGGATAATGTGCAAAGTGTTTACAATGCTCACAACAGCAGCAGTGAGCTGAGCAGGCTCCATGCTTGCCGTGGTATGGTGTCTGCAGGAGAGCAGAGTTGCAGCGGAAGTGGTGGATGACGACAGATGCCACGAGAATAGATATTTATTCCGAATGACGAGAGGACCTGCGAGGTGGATTCATGGCACCAGGAGAGCAGAGTTGCAGCGGAAGCGGTGGAGGACAACAGTTAGCACTGCACACATTTTCCAAGGAAGAACACACGTTCCTGGGAGCCCATGGAGACAACATGGAGAAATTTGCTATCAAGACATAAGCAGGAGAGCAGGTTTGTAGCGGAAGCGGTGGATGACGACAGATGCCACGAGAATAGATATTTATACCAAATGACGAGAGGACCTGCGAGATGGATTCATGGCACCAGGAGAGCAGAGTTGCAGTGGAAGCAGTGGTTGGATGACGATGGTTAGCAGTCCTACTGAACCATCTGCTGAAAGAAGTATGGTGTCTGCATGGAAAAAGGCGCGAAACGATTGTCTGCCGTTGCTTTCATGGAGGGAGGGGCGACTGACGACATGTACCCAAAACCACCTGTGACAATGTTTTTGCCCCATCAGGCATTGGGAGCTCAACCCAGAATTCCAATGGGCAGCAGAGACTGTGGGAACTGTGGGATAGCTACCCACAGTGCAACCCTCTGGAAGTCGACGCTAGCCATGGGTACTGTGGACGCACTCCGCCAACTTAATGCGCTTAGTGGGGACACACACAATCGACTGTATAAAATCGCTTCCTAAAAATCGACTTATATAAATTCGACCTAACTTCATAATGTAGACATACCCCAGGTGTCCAGTTTTTGACCAGAACAGCTGGTCAAAAAGGGACCCTGGCAGCTCCGATCAGCACCGCCAACTGGGCCCTTAAAAGTCTGGTCAGTGGTGCTGTGGAATGAAGGCAGGCTAGTCCCTACCTGTCCTGGCTCCGCACTGTGCCCTGGAAGTGGCCAGCAGGTCCGGCTCCTAGGTGGCGGGGGGCGGGGGAATGGAGCTCCACATCCTGCCCCCACCATGAGCACTGGCTCTGCAATCCCAGTGGCTGGGAACCACGGCCAATGGGAACTGCAGGGGCGGTGCCTGTGGGTAAGAGAAGTGTGCAGAGGCACCTGCCACGCCTCTGCCTAGGAGCCAGACCTGCTGGCTGCTTCCAGGGCACAGAACGGAGCCAGGACACGCAGGGGGCCTGCCTTAGCCCTGCTGCGTCGCTGACTGGGAGCTGCCTGAGGTAAGCCCATGCCCCAACCCCCTTCCCCAGCCCTGAGCTTCCCCTAACCCAGAGCCCCATCCTGCAGCCCAAACCCCTCATCCTCAGGCCCACCCCACAGCCTGCACCCCCAGATGGAGCCCTCACCCCCTGCACTCCATCCCCTTGCCGCAGCCCAGAGCCTCCTCCCATACCCATAAGCCCTCATTTATGGCCCCACCCTGGAGTCCACACCCCCAGCCGGAACCTCTCACCCACTTCTGCACCTCAACCCCCCGCCCCAGCCCAGTGAAAGAGTGAGGGTGGGGGAGAGCAAGCCACCGAGGGAGGGGGAATGTTGTGAGTGGGGGGCAGGTCTTCAGAGAAGGGATGGGGCTAGGGTGTTTGGTTTTGAATTAAGATGGCATTCTGCTTGTTTGCTAACCTTTGTTATAAAGGAATAATAAACCCCCGTGGGCCTGGGTCTGGCAGTGCATGCTTGGAGTTGGGCAGTGGTGGCCACCTGTGACCCATGGTACCAGAAGTGGGATCCCAGCCCACCCCTAGACTACGGGGAAAGATGGAGAAGGTGATCTGCCTGACCCAGGCCCTGCTGATGCAGTTGAAGGAGAATCAACAGAAACAGCAGGGGGCCCACTGGCAAGAAGTCCACTCCAAACAGCAGGTGTGGATACAGAAGCAGTTGGGCCGTGCCACACCTGGTAATGCAGTTGATGATCAGACTGGGGGCCAGTTGGCTCTGGGCCTGGCAAAGCTCAGACCAGAGGATGACCCCAAAGCTTTCCTGGTGGTAAAGGCAGCAGACTGGGAGGATTCGACTTGGGGTTGGGTGGCCGGCATAGCACCGCTCCTGACAGGCAAGGCCCAGGCAGCTTACCAGGCAGTGAGCGATGAGCAGGCAGACTCCTATCCATTGGTGAAGGCAGCCATCCTAGACTGGTTAGGGCTGACTCCGAGGGCTTATGGCCACAGGGTCCGGATAGAACTGTTCCCGCAAGGGGAACGGCTGCGGGTAGTGGCCCAGAAACCACAGGACCTCGCGACGTGGGGGCTCTGCCCAGAGACCAGTTCAATGGAGAAAGTTCTGGATCAGGTTGTCCTGGAACAGTTCCTGAAGGTTCTACCTGGGGGGGTGCAGAGCTGGGTGGGGCACTTCCAGCCGGCCTCAGGGGGGAAGCCATGGAGCGAGCTGAAGCCTTCTTTGAGGCCGAAGGAGACGAGCGACCGGGGCAGTATGGTAAAACAAGGGGAGTTCACCGGGGGTGACCCAGGGAAGTCCTCAAAGGGGAAAGACCATGAGTGTCCTAAACATGGAGGTGGGGAGTGCACAGCACCTACAAAGGACCCGGGGAGCTCTGCAGTCTACTGGAAATACTAGTGGGAGCAGACCATGGGGCCCTGTGGTTTGCTTCAGGTGTGGTCAGTCTGGGCATATTAAACAAAAATTGCCTAATTATGGAATGTTACTACCTCAACTGTTACTACAGTGGGCCCAAGCAGTAGGCATCCGCTCCAAAAATCAGAGGGCTCTTCTTTGGGTAGTAGCAGTTAGGGTGAGAGGAACTGTAGTTAAGGGTCTCGTAGACTCAGGTTGCAGGTGTACTCTGGTTCAGGAAGACCAGGGGAGGTTGAATAGTCCAGACTGATACCTCCCAGTACATGTCTCCTGTATTTATATTGAGACCCACATCTATCCCACTGCAGAAGTTGAGCTGGGGCTGTGGGGTTGGAAAACTCAACTGCATGTCAGGGTGGCCGAGGGACTGCCCTGGCCCACAGTTCTGGGGACAGACTGAGTGGGTTTCTCAGCCCTCGTGCAAGAGGGGCTAGGACACCAGTCCAGGACCAGGGGGTGGGGAGTCTGGGGCAGACTAGGAATGGAAGTAATGGGGCTGGGAGCCAGAGTAAGGATGACAAAGAGGGACCAAGAGGTAGAATGTGATTTTCCCTGACCAGCCTAGGAAGTGCCAACAGGAATTGGATAATGTAAGCCATAAATTTGATGGTCAAAATTCCTGATGGTCAAAATCCCTTTCCTAATCCTATCTGGCCAAATGATGGAGTTACCAGTTATACAGAGTTTCAAGTTATCCCTAGAGAGAGGGCTTTGATATGTAGAAGGGGGGTGGTCTTTAAATTTAGTAGTCATTGTACTACAAATATTTTTGGCTGTCACAATAACTGGAAATTGTTCTTTAGGGAATCTGTAGTAATCTGAGTGCAGCGCTTTGGAGAGGGGTAAAGGAGCAACCAATTCTGCTCCCAGCTGGATTCAATCCATGGCTCCAGCATGAGGGAACAAGCCACTGTGCCGCGTGGTTAAAATTATAGCCTGATGGTAAAGTTTGAAGTTGGGAACTTTTAACCCACCTGTATTGACAGAGGGCTGTAATCTTTGTAAGGATGTTGTGGGCTTGTTACCAGCACAATGCCCTCCCTCCACTCCCCCAAGAAAGACCTGAACATGTTGTCGATTTCAGTAAAATAAAAGGGAGGAATATGGATGGGAAGGGAATTTAGAATACAAAAGATCATGGGAAGGGCATTCATTTTGTTTTTCCCCCTAAGGGAGAGGGGTAGTGCCTTCCATCTGTTTAAATCATTTTCTGACTGCATGATTAATGGGGCTAAGTTAACCTTGACTAAGTTCTTAATTTCCTTAAGGAACAAGATGCCAAGATATCTGAGATTTGTCTGTTACCATCTAAATATCCCTAGGAAAGCCATTTCCAACTAGATCCAATGAAATCTTCATTGCTTCTGATGTATCACAATTTATCTTGTAGCCAGAGAATTTACCAAAGTTATCCATTGTTGATAGAATATTCAGAATAGATTGATCTGGATTTTTAATAAATAGGAGGATGTCATCTGCATGTAGAAGGATTTTTGCCTCCTGAGTCCCTAATTTGATCCCTTGAATACCTTTGTGTTCTCTAAGTAGTAGTCCAAGTGGTTCTAATACTAGATTGAACAGGAATGGGGAGAGGGCATTCCTGACTAGTTCTACAAAACAGATCAAAGGTGAGAGACATTGTACTATTTGTTAGGATAGGGGAGGTGGGATTGGATGTTAGCACCTGAGTCCATGAAATAATGGATTTCCTCAACCCAAATTTATCCAGAGTAAGAAACAGATATTGTTAGATAAGGCTTTCTTTGCATTGAGTGAAATTATTGCATGGAAATTTCTAGAATGTTGGTGGACTGCCATAACGTTAATCAACTGATGTGTTATCTGAACCATGCCTTTCTTTTAATAAATGACACTTGACTGAGGTGAACCATATCACTTGTTACTTTTTCAAGCCTCAGACAATATTTTTGAAAATGTTTTTATATCAGTATTGACTAAAGAGATGAGTCTGTAGCTCCTAGACTTTTATGCAACCTTACCCAGTTTAAGTAGCACAGTAATTTAAGGCTTCCCTCATAACTGGAGGCAACATCCATTTCTTTAAGGCATCTTTGTAAATGTAGAACAGCTTAGGGACCAGAATTTTTTTGAGACTTTGATTGAATTCTATCAATAGGCCATCAGGACTCAGGGTCTTGTCTGGACTCATTTTCTCCACAGCCTTGATTATTCCCTCTGATTGCAAGGGAAAGGCCAGACTGGCCTGCTGCTCTTCTGAGATTTGTGGGAGGTTAAGAGTTTTAACAAAGTTATTCAGTTCTTCCGGGTCAGGTGGTAAATTATTGTAAAGAGCCTGGTAGAATTTCAAAAATTGATCATTGATCTCTTTGTGGCGAGTAATAACCTGCCCTTGTTCTGATTTGATTGATACTATTCAGAACCTTTGACCTCTCACTTTTAATCTCTGTGTGAGAATTTTCCCTGCTCTCTCCCCCAATTCCCAGTATGTTTGAGTATAAAAAGAGAAAATTTGCCTTGTGCTGAAGTCAATCTATTTATTTCATGTCTAAGAGTGACTGAGGGTAGTCTTGTTGCTATATACTTATGGTGGTGTAACAGAATTGATGATAACCTGTACAAATGTGAGTGTCAGTAAAATCCCACATGTGCCGCAGGATTATTTAATGTTGTACTTTTATATTAATATAAAATGCCTATGCAACTCACATGGAAAACTGATCTGTACTGTATTCTACTTAACTTGTGAATATTTTTTGAAGCCTGCATTCAATTCCTTTGTCTGCCACTTAAGAAATTCTAGGGTCTGTCCCAATATTTTGCTTCCCTCTATCAACCAGCTATTTTAGCATAAACCAAAATGTAGAAACAGTTTTCAGAAGTGTTGCTGTAGAACAGAAGCAGCTAGGGAAGAGTGGAATTACCTGGTTTTATAGTCTTTAACGTGTAAGAACATTTTGGTGACACCATTTTCCTTTAGCATATTTTGTTAATTAATTTGGGTTAAGATACTGTGACAAAGTTCCTCCTCTACCTTAGTGGGTCCTGTGCTTATTGGCAGATTTGCTCACCTCACAGATTCACCCTGTAGGTTGGGAAACAGCCCAAAGACCTTCTCCTCTGGTAGAAGCCACAGTCCAGGTCAATTCCTCCTGTATTTGATCAGGAGTTGGGAGGTTTGGGGGGAAACCCAAGCCCACCCTCTACTCCAGGTTCCAGCCCAGGGCCCTGTGGACTGCAGCTGCCTAGAGTGCCTCCTGGTACAGATGCACAACAGCTACAACTCCCTGAGCTACTTCCCCATGGCCTCCTCCCAACACCTTCTTTATCCTTACCACAGGACCTTCCTCCTGATGTCTGATAACATTTGTACATCTCAGTCCTCCAGCAGTCAGGGGCGGCTCCAGGCCCCAGTATGCCAAGCGCGTGCTTGGGGCGGCACGCCACAGGGGGCGTTCTGCCAGTCACCAGGAGGGCGGCAGGCGGCTCCGGTGGACCTCCCGCAGGCATGCCTGCAGAGGGTCTGCTGGTCCCATGGCTCCGGTGGAGCATCTGCAGGCATGTCTGCAGGAGGTCCACCGGAGCCACACGACCAGCAGAGCGCCCCCCGCGGCATGCCACCGTGCTTGGGGTGGTGAAATGGCTAGAGCTACCCCTGCCAGCAGTATGCCTGCTCACTCTCTGCTTCTTCCTGTCCTCTGGCTCCCACTTGAGGCTGACTAGAATGAGCCCTTTTATAGCATCAGAGGGGCCTTAATTAGAGTCAGGTGCTTAACAGCCTCACCTGACTCTTAGCAGGTTAATTGGAGTCAGGTGTTCTCATTAGCCTGGAGCAGCCCCTGCTCTGGTCACTCAGGGAACAGAAAATTGCTTCTCCAGTAGCGTATCCCCCGTCTACTCCTCTGCTGTAGAGGGAAGGAGGGAGAGGGTTGCTGCTGCTGTTCCTGCTGGGTATTGGGCCCTCATTGCTGCTGCTCCTCCAGTTGCTCTCCTGGCTAGGCTAGACACCACCACCCACTCCCTTTCTCTGCTACCTGCTTGCTGGCTGGCTAGTGAACCCCCTACCCTTGGTTGCTGCTGTTCCTCCAACTGCAGACCCTTGAGGGGGTGGGGGCTGCTGGCCTGCTCCCCAGAGGAGGGGAGTGAGAGACCCCAGCTCCAGCCCTTGTTGTAGAGGATACCACCACCACCATTTGAGCAGGGTCTCTCCTGCCTGGCCACCAGACCGCCACCTGGAGCTGCTGTGTTTGCTGCTGGGGAGCTGCTGGAGCCCTGAGGAAGAGAAGAAGAGGACCACCTGCTGCTGGGGAATGCACAGAAGCTCTGAAGACCACCCTGGAGGGGGCACTTAAGGACTGCGTATTTTTTGAACTGTGCTCTTGTGGCGGGGGTTTGGACTGTGTTTGTGAGGACACTGGGGGTGTGGTGTGAAGCCTGCCCCCGGCCCATCCGTGTCCCCCTTTGCCCCCACCACCATTGTTGCCCCCTCCACCATCCCCTCTGGCTGTTTTCCATCTGCCTCGACCTCCTGCCTCTGGGACTGAGCTGCTCGCCTGGCTTGCTGCACTCACTTCCACCATTTGGGCCTGCAGCAGCAGCCAGCCTAATATTGACTTTTTGCACAAGTGCTCGTGGGCGCATACACCCCACACCCCCTGGACTAACCCCATCTCCTTCACAACAGGCCCCCCAACTTTATCCCTTGCTACCTATCCCGTTTGCCCCTGCAGCCTTTGCCCATCCCCAACCTCAGCTCTGGGTTGTTTGTCTGCCCCGCCCGTTTCCCTCTGCAGCCCTGACTGTCCTGCCCCAGCCCTGAAGCCAGCCCCTTGGTCCCTCCGCCCCATTCCCAACTTGATTCTTTTTCCCCTACCCCGTGGTTTCCCCCAGCCCTGATTAGCCCTTCCCCTTGTGCGCCCATGCCCCCTACGATGCGCTTGTGCCCCTCCCCTGTTTGAGTTTACCCTTGTTCACTGCGCTCCCCTATCCCGTCATCGCCCCTGATCCCCTAGTGCAGCTAGAGGAGCCGGAATTCCCCTCTGAGTCGGTGACTGACACCCTCCCCCCCAAGTCCTTAATAGCTCCCCACACCCATTTAGCCCTCCCCTTCTGGCGCCCTCCTCCCCTGCCTGCAGCCTAGCGGGGAGGGGTGGTTACCTCCTCTCCCTCCCCTCCCCTCGCTGTTTGTCCCCCTCCCCACTCTCATTATGGCGGGGGACATGGCGGGGGAGACTTCCCCACAATGCTCCCACCACCCCTCCTCCACCTGCCCCCACGTCCATTCCCCAAGCCTCTGCATCGACCGCCGCTGCCGGTCCACCTGCTACCGCCCCCGCTGGGGTGCAGGCAGCGGCGAGTACCGGGGAGACCTCCGCTGCTGCCATGTCCCTCGCCCTTTCCGATTCAGGGGAAGCCCCCCTGGCCGGCAGGAAAGGTCAGGGGAGAAAGAAGGGTAAGGGCCCTGCTAAAAAAAAAACCAGGCCCTCCATATCAGGGGCTACCTCTGCTGCCGCAGCCCTGCTACCGGCCGTGGCATCCCTCCCCGCTGCTCCCTCCACCAGCCCCCAGGGCATACGCCCAGGTGGCGGCGGCGGCCTCCCCGCCTGCTGCTACTCCTCCGACCACCGCTTCCACTACCATCTATAGTGGCCGGGGCCCCTTCCCCACCTTGACCAGGAAGTATGGCATCCGTTGCCTCCTGGTGCCTGCCTCACCCCACATGGAGACCTATGTGCGGGCGCTGGTGAGGGTGGTGGGGCCCACGGCCATCATGGCAGCTTCCAAAATGTATGGAAGGGTAGTCTTCTTCCTAGCATCGGAGGCCGCCGCCCAGGAGGCGATAGAGAGGGGCCTGGCAGTGGGGGGCGTGTTCATCCCCCTGGAGCCGTTGGAAGACCTGGGGGTCCGTTTAATCCTGACCTCCGTCCCTCCCTTCCTGCCCAATGCCACCCTGATGCCTGCCCTCTCTACCCTGGGGTGCCCTATCTCTGTCATCAGCCCTCTCCCGTTGGGCTGCAAGGACCCTGCCCTCCATCTCGTCCTCTCGTTCCGCCGGCAAGTGCAGCTTCAACTGCCGCCGGCGATGCATGACGGAGAGGCGCTCGAGGGGTCCTTCTTGGTCCCCTACCAGGGAGCCCGCTACCGGGTGCATTATTCTACGGGGGAGGCCCGGTGCTACTTCTGCCAGGCGATGGGGCACGTCCGCAGGGATTGCCCCTTAGCCTGGCACGGAGGAGCGTCCGGGACCCCCGAGCCCCAGCACGGCACCGGCCCGGTCATCGCCGACGCCTCTGGCTGCCTGGCGCCCGGAGCTGCCTCTCCTCCTTCCTGGTCCACCACTGCTCCCGCTCAGGCACAAGGGGTACTCCCCCCAGCGCGCCCAGACGAGCGGGAGAGCCCCACCTCCGCTGTCTGCGATCTGGTGGGGCCTGTGGAGGAGGGTGTGGCAGAGATACCGCCGGGCATGGGAGAGGGCCCGCCCCAGGGAGACTCCTCCCTCCTACATGCTGCCCCACCGTTGCCTCCCCGAGTCCCTGAGCCATCACCCTTGCCCCCCGACCTGACCCCTGTTAGCCAGCCCCCGGATGATGCCATGGAGGGCTGGTCCTTAGTGCAGGGGAAGCAGGGCAACCGGAAGGCTCGGGCCCCTGTGCATCCTTCAGATTCGGAGACCCCCCCCCGGAAAAGCAGGAAGGGGGGCACCGATGCCGAGCCTTCCGCTTTGCCCCCTGACAACTCCCATTCGTTGGTGCCGGCTGGGGACATGTGGTAGCACCGGAAGGTAACATCGCCCCTCCTCCGGAGTTCCTTCCTATGGAAACCCCTGATGGAGCCCCTCTCTCCCCCCTACCTTCCGAAGCCCCTGCGAGCACCGAGGTGGGCGTCGCTTTGGGTGCTGGCGGGGAGAACCCTGGGGTGGTGGAAGGGGATCTCCCCTCCATCTATGAGGAGATCGAGGCCCTGGGTCTGACCCCGGTCACCCAGGGGGAGGATGACCCTCTGCCAGCGGGCCTCGATCTGAGTGACCTCACCCTGGTTCCCCGTACCCGGGTTTCCTTCCCCTAACCGTAACTTCTACTCCTGCCTCTGAGGGTCCCCTGGAGTCTTTCATCTGCTGGGCCGCAGGTGGCACCCCGCTGATGGCCGCCGAGCCTACTGAGGCGACGGCCGGTGCCACGCTGCTGGGACACGATTCCCATGGGGTGTCCCTCTTAGGTGTGGGGCAACCAACCTCCTTCCTGAGCAGGGACCCCACTGATGACCATCCATCTCCATATGCCGTGGCTGCCACACCAGCCGTAGTGGCTGAGCCCGGCATCGTTGAGGGTCCCCTTCCCACTCCCTAGATTCCTGAGCCAGACCAAGAGGGGCCGACTACTGGGGCTCGGAATCCTGCTTCTGCCCCGCTCCCCGATTCTGTTCCTGATCCCTGCCCTGACCCTACTCCTGACCCCTACCCTGTCCCAGATGCCAGCCCCGTCTTTGTCCCCTCCACCTCCCGTGCTGCCATTGCCGCCCCTGGAGCTGACTCCTTCCTGAAGGATACCCCCCAGGGAGCGGCCTTTGTATTTCCCTGTCCCGACCCACCAGGGGCTGCTTTTTTCCCTCCGCCACCCCCTGTTGAACCAGGGAGCAGGGCAGGCTGTGTGGCGTCAGTCCATCGGATGCCACGTCGGGGGTCTGCCCCCTGTCTGCCCGCCTCGGTGGGCCACGGGGCTGTAACAGAGGCCCCGCTGGGGGAAAGTTGTAGATCCGAACCCCCCCCCCCATACGCTGAGAGAGGAGCTGCAGGAGTTCCTTGAGGACGTCTGTGGCTCCCGTAACAAGGTCCAGCTTGTGCTCCAGCGGTGAGGGGATTTCCATCAGATCCTCTGGGCCGCAAGGGCCCTCATGGGGGAGGGTAAGAGGACGGGGAAGCAGGCAGCCGCAGCCTACCAGCGGGTCCGCCTCTTCCATGACTCTTTACTCACCTACCGGGTAGGTCACAGATTGCTGCGCGGCCCAACGGGGGCCGTGGGCGTGTCTGCTGGTGAGGATCCCCCCCAGCCCTCCTCATGGCTCCAATCATCTTTGCAACATTAAACACCCGGGGCTGTAGGATGGGTCTCCGCAGGAGCCAGGTGCTCTCCTTCCTTTGGGAGGGGAGGTACTCTGTGGTTTTCCTGCAGGAGACCCATACGGATCCAGCCGCTGAAGCTAGCTGGCGGCTGGAGTGGGGGGACGGGGTCTACTTTAGCCACCTCTCAGTTCGCACGGCTGGAGTGGTGACCCTGTTCTCCCCTGACCTACGGCCCGAGGTGCTGGGGGTCGCTGAGGCTGTGCCGGGCCATCTGCTGCACCTCTGGGTCTGCATGGAGGGGCTTGTGGTCAATCTCATCAACGTTTACATCCCGACATAGGGCCCGGAGAGGTTACGTTTTTATCAGCAGGCGTCCGCCTTCCTTGGCTCCTTGGATCCTCGTGAGTGCCTGGTCCTGGGCGGGGACTTTAACACCACCCTTGAGGAACGACACTCTCGACGTTCACCTTCGTCCGGGCTGGACCACATTTACCTGTCACGTCTCCGCCTTTCATGGGCCCACTCCTCCAGCATTCGGCCGGCCCCTTTTTCAGATCACCACCTTGCCCACCGTGACGGCCTCTCTCTGCGCGGAGAGGCCAGGGCCGGCCTATTGGCACTTTAATAATAGTTTTCTGGAGGACGCGGGCTTTGTGGCATCCTTCTGGGAGTTCTGGCTGGCCTGGCGAGGGCAGAGGTGCGCCTTTCCCTCGGCGCAGCGGTGATGGGACTTGGGGAAGGTGCTCGCCCGGCTCTTCTGCCGCGACTACACCCGGGGCGCCAGCCAACAGAGGGATGCGGCAATAGAGCAGTTGGAACGGGAGGTCTTAGAGCTGGAGAGGCATCTGGCCACCAGCCCCGAGGATCCATCCCTCTGCGGAGCGTGCCAGGAGAAGCGGGAGGAGCTCCGGGCCCTTGAGGACCATCGAGCCCAAGGCACCTTTGTTCGATCCTGCATCCACCTCCTTCGGGAGATGGATCGTGGCTCCCGCTTCTTCTACGCCCTGGAGAAAAAGAGGGGGGCCAAGAAGCACGTCATCTGCCTCCTGGCGGAGGACGGCACCCCCCTCACGGATCCGGCGGAGATGTGCGGGAGGGCAGGGCCTTCTACGCAACTCTTTTCTCCCCAGATCCGACAGATCCTAACGCTTGCAGAGTGCTCTGGGATGGACTCCCGACGGTCAGCGTGGGTGACTGGCTAGAGCTGCCTCTCACTCTGTCCGAGTTCTCGGAAGCCCTCCGTCGCATGCCCACCAATAAATCTCCGGGCATGGACGGGCTGACCATGGAGCTCTACTGTGTGTTCTGGGACGTCCTCGGCCCAGACCTAGTCACCATCTGGGCCGAGTCTTTGCAGGGCAGGGTCCTCCCTCTTTCGTGCAGGCGAGCCGTGCTCGCCTCATTGCCGAAGAAGGGGGACCTCCGCGACTTATGGAATTGGCGTCCCGTCTTGCTCTTTAGCACGGACTACAAAATCGTGGCAAAGGCCATCTCGATGCGGCTAGGGTCCGTGCTGGCGGACGTGGTCTACCCAGATCAGACCTACACCATCCCGGGCTGCACAATATTTGATAACCTGTATCTGGTCCGGGACTTCCTGGAATTAGGGTGTAGGGATGGTCTGTCGTTCGCCCTCTTGTCCCTGGATCAGGAGAAGGCGTTCGACAGGGTGGACCACGGGTATCTCCTGAGCACTCTGCGAGCGTTCGGCTTCGGACCCCAATTTGTGGGTTTTCTCCAGGTGCCGTACGCTTCTGCAGAGTGTCTGGTCAGGCTCAACTGGACCCTGACCGAGCCGGTCAGCTTCGGGCGAGGAGTGCGGCAGGGGTGTCCCCTCTCGGGTCAGCTGTACGCTCAGGCGATTGAGCCCTTCCTCTGTCTCCTCCTCCATTGGAGGCTGACGGGGTTGGTGCTTCAAGATCCGGAGCTGCAGCTGGTCCTGTCGGCGTATGCCGACGATGTGCAACTCGTGGTCCAGAACCCGGGCGACTTGGCGCGGGTGGAGGCTTGCCAGGCCATCTACTCGGCAGCCTCCTCCGCCCGGGTCAACTGGGTCAAGAGCTCTGGCCTGGTGGTCGGGGATGGGTGGCAGGCGGTGGAGCACCAGTCCACTGCTCTATCTCGGCGTTTACCTTTCTGCCACGCATCCGTCTCCGCTGGAGAACTGGCACGGCTTAGAGGGCAGGGTGACGGAGCGGCTCCAGAAATGGACGGGATTACTCCGATGCCTCTCCCTCTGAGGGAGGGCACTGGTACTCAATCAACTAGTCCTGTCCATGCTCTGGTACTGGCTCAACACCCTGGTCCTGGCTCCGGGTTTCCTGGCCAACCTCCGGACGGCGATGCTGGAGTTCTTTTGGCCAGGAATGCACTGGGTCTCTGCAGGGGTCCTCCACCTGCCCCTGGAGGAGGGGGGGCAGGGCCTGAAGTGCCTGCGCACTCAGGTCCATGTCTTCCGCCTCCAGGCCCTGCAGAGACTCCTGTATGGTGCGGGTAGTCCGGCATGGAGCGTACTGGTGCACGCCTTCCTCCGCCACTTCCGAGGGCTCTGATACGACCGGCAGCAACTTTATCTCCATCCGAGAGGTCTTCCGCGAGACCTCTCCGGGCTGCCGGTCTTCTACCAAGACCTCCTCCGGACCTGGAAGCTGTTTTCAACGACCAGGTCTGTGGCGGCCACCATGGGGGCTGATCTCCTCGCGGAGCCCCTGCTACACAACCCCCAGCTTCGTATGCAGGTGGCGGAGTCCCGCACGGTGCGCCAGAGGCTGGTCTTGGCAGAAGTCACCATGGTCGGAGACCTCCTGGACTACGACCGGGGAGACTGGCTGGATCCCCTGACACTCGCTCGGCGCATGGGGCTCTCCAGACCTCGCGCTCCCTAGCGCGTACTTCAGGAGGTAAAGGCCGCTTTACCGCCCGCTGCTCGGGCCTACCTCGACTGGGTCCTGCGAGAGGGCACACACCACCCACCCTCCACCCCAGGCCCTGTGGACCTTTTCATCGGGCCCCTGCTCCGTGGAACCAATCGGCCCCCCTACCCTTTCACTGTGAGCCGGCTGCACGACCTGCAGCCTGTTCTGTTCCAAACCGTGCCAAGGAAACATCTGTACACGCTCGTGCTCCACACTCTTCATTTCCTCACCCTAGCGTCCCGCCCCGACATAAAGTGGCAGGACCTTCTGCCAGCTCTCGAGGGTGAGATGCCCCGGTGGGCTAGCTTGTACTCCACCCTGATTCCAAAGCCCACCGGGGATATCAGTTGGTGGTTCCTTCACGGGGCCATGAGCACGGGCGTGTGAAACCCTGGTGCACATTTATCTAGAGTGCGACAGGTTGCAGCCCCTTTTCCAGCTCCTCTTAAATTTCTTCTTACGTTTTTGGTTGCACTTTTCCCCTCACCTGTTCATCTATGCACTCCCCATCCATGGCCCCACAAAGTCGCGGGATCTCCTTATCAACCTCCTCTTAGCCCTGGCCAAACTAGCCATCTACAAAACCAGGGAGAGGAGGTTGGCCGACAGGATTTCCTGTGACTGTGGGGCCTATTTCCGCTCCTCCGTCCATTCACGCATCCGGGCAGAGTTCCTCTGGGCAGCGTCCGCTGGCTCCCTTAATGCCTTTGAGGAGCAGTGGGCGCTGTCCGGGGTTCTCTGCTCGGTGTCCCCATCAGGTTCCCTTCGTTTACCCTATGACCACACTCCTGATCCTGTTTTTTTTTTTCATTAGTTGTCCCCCGTATTTATTTGGTATCACAGACCTGTGGCTCCTCCCCTTAGGCTGGGGGGAGGTCCTTTAGCACTTCCCGGATACCAACAGGACTCCTCTGCTGTTCCCAACTGGCTTGGGTCTGTCACAATACAGTAGTAAATATAAAATGCACCTTGTGAATTTTTTGGTGAGTTTTCTTCTGTGATTCTTCTGGGAGAATTATTAGGGCTGCATGATTCTCTTTGTGTAAAGCACTTTGGGTGTAGTTCAATCTAGAACTTAACACAAAAAAATAAGGCCCCAATTTTGCATTCTAACCAAGCTCCACTCAGCACAGGAATGAAGGTGGAGGCAAAGGTGGCTTTATGCCAGCTTGTGCCTCCTTTGTTTCGTGGTTGTCTGGGAGCCTGCCTAGCCCCAGTATAAATAATAAAAAAAACCCCTCAGGGTGTCACACTATGCCCTCCCCAAATATCTGTCACTACTTCCAGTAACAACTACTAAGCATATTAGTCTGATATTTCTGCTAAAACAATCAACAATTAAATAGTTAACAATATTGTCATTTAAATAGTCATCACTAGGTTTTAGAATTAACAGCTTGTTTACATGGACTGGAGCAGTTAACATTTCTGAGCTAGTGTTTCAGGCTGTTTGCAGACTCAGACATGTATCACTAGATCATTTTACCTTCATTTTTTTGCAATTAACAGTGCAAGAGACTTAACTGTGCTCCAGAATCTAAACTTTGATTTTAAAAAAATCATGTGCTATATTTTAAAAATGAGGAATTATGTCACATTATATAAAAGGCCCTGATTAGACTTGCTTAGCACTCCTCTGAGTGACTGTGTCTGTATGTTGTATAAAAGTCCTTAAATTGAAGACTACATAGATTCCCAGGCCAGAAGGGACCAGATCATTTATCTGACCTGTATAACATACGACTGAGAACCTCCCCATAGATTTTAATCCCCTCTTGTTTAAAACTATATCTCTAAAAGGGGCATTGATTCCTGGGTGATTGTCTGATGAGGGGCATGAGGCTTAGATCATCCAGTTCACACAAGAAAATCTGTTCACTGAAATTCATCTGAACTGCAGTCCACAAGATGTACACAGCTCCAGTCAGTACCCACTTTGGTAGCTCTCTCAGGCTATGTCTTCACTGCAGAGTCAGCTCAAGTTACCCACACTCACAGGGCCGGCTTTAGGAAGTGCAGGGCCCAATTCAAACAGTTTCGACAGGGCCCCGGCAAGGATGACATAAAAAAAAAACCGTAAAAAAACAGGGGGGGCTTGTACTCACCAGGCGGTGCTCTGAGTCTTCGGCGGCACTTCAGCAACAGGTCCTTCACTCACTCCAGGTCTTCGGCGGCACTGAAGGACCCGCCACTGAAGTGCCGCTGAAGACCCGAAGCGCCGCCAGGTGAGTAAAAATTAAAAAGGTGCCTCTAGCCAAGGAAGGGTTTCTCACTGGGCGCGGGGCCCTCTTAGGCGCGGGGCCCGATTCGGGGGAATTAGTGGAATAGGCCTAAAGCCGGCCCTGCACACTCAAGTTAGCCTATCTTGAGAAAGGCCATGGTGCAAAACAACACCAGGCAGCACAGAGCAATTGGATTAGCAGCACAGATTGGCTGAGTCCTACTACATCACTAGTTTGGGTGTCAGGAACACTTGAGCTTCAAAATATATCCCCTGGCAAGCCAGCTAGTTTGAGTTTAAAGCACCATTTAACTCAAGCTAGAGAATGTGTGTGTGGATGGGAGTCAGGTTAGGGGCAACACGTGAGTTCTACTTCGAGCTCACCCTTCAATGAAGACAAGTCCTCACTGTCTGCGATTCCATATGAAAGGGGGTGCTGCAGATCAGGACTGAGGTCCATTAAAGGAGCCCCATATACATGTATGGGGCCCAGAATGGAAAAGCAGGGGGTGCTCTAGGAAAGTTGTTGAGATGCCTTGGCAGAGCTGTGTGCTGGGACTAGGGGGAAGAGTGGACTAGCAGGGGTTATTGCAGGACAGAAGTGAGACGAATTGGTAGTGCTTATTATGTGGGAGCCTTCAGAAGAGCAGCCTCCCCCATTACCTGTTGTACAGCCCCTTAACATTTCTCCTTCTTCCTAACCCACCTTGTAAGTGATCCTGGATGTTCTATGATGCTGTTCAGCACTGTCTTACATTCATAGACAGAATCAGCCTCTTGCCTAATGATTGCAGTGTGAGAATGGAAGTGCACAACGTGTTTCTGGCATCCCTCACTGGGTCACTGCTCTGTGGGCGGCATGCAAGCAGCCTTCACTTTCCTGGAAAGCATGTCTCTTTTCGTTACTGAGAAGTGACCTACTCCTGGAGTGGGAGGGGTGGGGCCAGGCTGCAGCTTCACTGAAAGGGGCCAATGAAATGTGCCAGCGTTTCCTGCAAGAGTAGAACTAATTCAGCCTCAGTTTGCTTGCAGCCACAAAGATTTATCCTCTTGTTTTCCTGATGCTTCATTCTTTGAACTGTGAACATCCCTTAAAGGAGGCTGTGCAAGGCAGCATCAGAGAGGGGACCCTGTAGGGGAGGGTATCTTACTGGGAAAAGGACCTAAGCTGTCTTCTTCACACTGGGGTTTGTAGTCACACATTTCCTAGTTTGTATAGGCCGAGCTCATTGCATTCACGTGAGTTCTACTTCGAGCTCACCCTTCAATGAAGACAAGTCCTTGTATCTCTCCATTCCACCTCCTGCAAGCTGCCTGTGCCACTCTCCCACCCCTGTCTATTTCAGTGACTCCCTGCAACTCCTCATTCCCCTCCCCCATGGCAGCAGTTCTCTGTGCCCTCCTATTCCTCCATGCCCCCTTCTGCAACATGCCAGAGGCTCTGTGTATTCCCCACATCCCCCTGCACCCATTCCATTATCCCACATTCCCCTTCTCCATGGCCGGGGCTCTGTGTGCCCCCCATTTCCCCCATTGCTTCCCCATTTCTTCTCCCATGACCCCCAGGTTCCCTTTATTCACCTCTGTGTGCCTCCCCATTCCCCACTTCCACCCCATTTCTCCCTTTACCACAAATCAGGGGCTCTGTGTGACTCCCATTCCAACCTTCCCCCACATGCCCAGGTCTCTGTGCAACTCAAATGTAGGACCTCACTTTGCTCAGCCAAAACCACAGTGAATTTAGAGCTATTGCAATCAGCAGTCTGTTTTCAATAAAACCCTTTGGACCTAAGGCTTCTCCTGGGGACGATATGTTTTTCTTGTATTGGATTTTAGAATGTTTCAGGGATAGTGGGAATTAATCCCCCAAACCTGCAGCATGCCATGGAATGGTATGGTCTTGGTCTGGTGTCTTGGAGAAGCTATTTTATTACTGAAAATAAATGATGATGCAGGCCTGAGTTTTTGTTGAACTAACCCTTTTGCATTAGCAGCTTTTCATCGCTACCCTGAACATCCCAGAATACCTTATTCTCAGGATGCATGTGCATTCTCCAAAGGTGCAGTGTTGGGCTGGAGTTAAAAGGGGTCACACATGGCAGTGACAAGGGCCTGTCTGCTTATCTATTTTATTTCCAAGGTGCCTTTCACCTTGGTACCTAAACACTGAAAAGAGTTCTGTAAAAAGCACAAGTCTCGAACATGGTCTCCTGGTTTCAGGGAGTGTTGTTTGGTTAGTGTCCCTCTTTTTCTTTTTTTTAAAGTAAATTATTACTTGGGGAATACTTTAAAAGTGAATCTTACATTTCAGTCTGAACAGTCAGGCTTGGTCTCAGTCAACTCTCCTGTGACAAGAAAGGGGTTCCATAACAGTGGATCCAGTGCTAAGAATGCTCTGAGAGTCTTATTCTGGGTCCCTCCAGCCATAGCATCCCACTGGAGAGCATATAATGAGGTAATCTCTGAGGTACCCAGACCCCAACACATTATGGTCCTTGTAGATTATGGCCAGTTTTTTGAAATGTGTGGAGCAAATGGAGTCAAAACACAGATGTAATATGTCTGATGGGCCTTTATTGCTTACGAGGTAGACTGCTGCAGGGTGTCCCAGAGGCAGCTTTTATGTGGTGGTGAGCTCAGCGCTAGAATGAGTGAGCTGCAGTAGTGGTAAGAAAGTGAGATTCACTGCTAGATGTTGCAAGTAAAGAAACAGAGGAAAACTTAAAGGAAGAATTAGAAGAATCAACATTAACGTTAATGCAGGGTGGCTAGTATAATCTGAGAAATCACCCAGAAATAGCTACAAGTATCCACAGAGGAAAAACTCTCCTCTTGACCACTCTTCAATTTTGCATTAGGAAAGCACAGAATACTGTGCCCAGCTTGCTGAAGATGTTATCCAAGAATGCAGAGAAAACTATGACAAGCAAGTCTCTCCTATTTGCGCAGACAAATAAAATTCACATGAAAAAGATGAGAACTTCTTAAAGTGTAGTCATCTTAAACTTCTAATGGCTGGTGCTCAGCACACTATTTCAACCTTGCTGAGACAGAAATAACATGTACCTTTTTATTTTTGAGGAATAGACATTTATGAAATGAATCACATGGTATGCTGTTTATGTTTAATGTTATAAAATATTTGTGGGTTTTCTCTGGGGTTTTCCCCCCACTCTTTTTAGTGTTTGTTTCTCCCCAGGTGGAAAAAACCAAACCTTTGGGAGGGGCTTGCTCTGTCAGTGCACTGTAACTGTTACCTGCAGCACTCACTCTTATAATGGTTTTAGATTCCACACAGCTCTGCCAATGACCTCACTTCAGACCAAGAGCAAATTGTTAGTACAATGCAATCATAGGACACCACAGCAACTGGCCAAAGGAAGAGCTGAATTTGGAGAAACCCAGAGAAGAAAGAGTGAAACCGCAGGAGCTGTACCAGGTCTGCTTGTGAATCTTTGGATGGCAGAAGAGCAAATCAGCAATCACCATTAAACTGGCAGCTGCAAATCCGAGCAATTGCTGTCTGTTCCTGTTCTTCTGCCTGATATCAAACTTCCTGAGTGTTCATGCCCAGGTGTCATTATCCTTTCCTACCCATACATTAAAGTTGCCCAGGATCATGATCCTCCCAAAGTTTCATTAAGGACTGACTGCAGTTGCTAGGAAAAATTAACTGCAGCTGCATCATTGATCATTGGCCTTGGTGGTACCATGCACTGTGATCATGGTAAGATGGCCATGGCTGGTACAGAATTGGGCACTAAGTTGCTCATTAATCGCCCACCAACGCTACAATGCCCATGGGGCACTGGGTGAAAGTACAATGGCCACCCCTTGCTGGAGCAATCCATTAGGGAAGCCCAAGAACAAGAATGTACAGGCCTCAATTGTCTTTTCACTGCTTCCTGGCCAGTGCACTTCAGATAAAGCAAAGGCCTCAATGTTCAGGCTTTGCAATCAGTTGACAAGAACAGTTTTAGCTCTTTAGGACAACGCTCAAACATTCCAGGTTCCAATCCTACATTTGCCACCAACATGCAGGAGACTGACTCATGTGGATACCAGATGTTCAGGGGTGCAATAAGATTGCCAGTGAAGGACATAAACTGAATAGCCATCCAGACCACCTTAAGGACATAGCTAGAGACCAATGTGGGGGAGAGGGATGGCACAGGGCACAAAAAAAGGCCACATCCCTCTGGGATTTGCCATGATGAAAGAGAAATGAGGGACAGCTTCTCCCCAAACCCACCATTGTGCCTGGTATAGTTTGCCCTCATTTTCTTTCTGGAAAGGTGACAAGTATCATAGAATATCAGGGTTAGAAGGGACCTCAGGAGGTCATCTAGTCCAACCACCTGCTCAAAGCAGGACCAATCCCCAGACAGCTTTTTGCCCCAGATCCCTAAATGGCCCCCTCAAGGATTGAACTCACAACCCTGGGTTTAGCAGGCCAAGGCTCAAGTAGAGCTGATATGACAGCAGCTCTGTGTGTAGGGGGCCACCAATATTTAACTGAAATAACTATGCAAAATAGAGGGCAAAGTTTATTGGCACTACCCCAGTGTTCTATTCAAAATCATACATCTGTTTCACAGCACAGGATCCTTTGCATGGACACGGTTGAGACAGAGGACAGTGTCCTTTGTTGACTTGGGGTATATCTACACTAAAAGCAATACAGTGGCATAGCTGTAGCATCGCAGTGTAGTTGCTTACTACAGGGACAGAGGCAGTTTTTTCATCGCTGTACTAAATCCACCCCCTCGACAGGCCATGGCAGGGCTGGCGGAATAATCTTCCATCGACCTGGCTGCATCTGCAATGGGGGTTGGGTCGACCTAACTAAGATGCTGCCGGTCTACCAAGCATGAGGTGGGCAGGGGTCACCATTCCCTCTGTCTATGTGCTCCTGAGCCCCCACTGCCTGCAGCCACAAGGGACCCACTGATTGCCCCACGGTTAAATGCTGCAGGCTAGCTGGGTCTGGGTGGGAAGGAGGATGGCTGGATGGTGCTGGGCTCCCGGCCACCGCAGGGGGCATCTGTTTTGCCCCCCTCCTAGGAGTCTCTGGAGGGGGGATTACTGTCTGCGATCCCAGCAGCGGGGCCAGCGTCTGCCCAGGCTTGGCCTGTGCAGCGAGCCCTGGCTCAGCCCCCTGAGCAGGAAGGGCAGGGGTCAGTCACCCCGCAGCCTCCCCCTCGCTCCTGCCTTGCCCCCGCCGCGGCCGTGCTGCTTGGCGCGGGCGGGCAGCAGAGCGGAGAGGGGTTCCCCGCTCCCCAGGGTGGGGGGGGGGCTTTTTCGTTTGTCAGCGGGGCTGGCACTTGCCGGCGGTCCCTTAGTGCGCGCGGCCGCCTTGGAACCAACGAAAGCGAAGGGCTGCGAGCGGCGCGCAGCCAACCAGGCGCGCGACCCAGCTGCCGGTACCCGAGGCAGGCGCGCGTGCGGGGGAGGCTGGCGCGCGCCGGCCGGCAGCCCAGGGAGGCTGCTGCTGCTGCTGCAGCTGTTGGGAGTCTCGTTCTACCCCCCGCCCCCCCCCAAGCAGGCGGGACGCGCCAAGCAGCAG
The DNA here is from genome assembly GCF_016161935.1 of Mauremys reevesii. NCBI lineage: Eukaryota > Metazoa > Chordata > Testudines > Geoemydidae > Mauremys > Mauremys reevesii. The sequence goes on along the minus strand of NC_052623.1, from coordinate 271,774,731 downwards.
CCGCCGCCGCCTTCCCGTGACTCAGCCCCGCGTTCCTCGCTCTCTCCCCTCTGCGCTCAGAGCAACTTTGCTAGAGGGCTCGGCTCTGAGGTGCTCCTTGGGGGGGTTTCCAGCCGCACTTTTGCACCTGGGCAACTATTTGGGACCTACTTAGGAAACGGGGGCGGGAGAGAGGGACACCCCCTCTGCCTCTTGTCCTGGAGAGAGCATCTTCTTCCCTTGTTTGCAAACCCGAGGCGCCCTAGCCCCCATCCCTCCTCCCGGCCCCCGGCACGGGCGAGCCAGCAGGAGGACTTGGCGTGCATCCCTGGCCCAAGTGCACGGGCTGGCCCTCGCCTCCAGTAAGTAACGCAAAGCCTCCTTTGTTACTTTCAAGTGGCTCGAAGCGGGGCTCTCTTCGAGAGCGGGAGGAGGGAGGAGGTTTTTGGGGTGGGCGCTTCATTGAGTTAGCGGGAGATTGTGGATGAAACCCGGCTCCTTGGGGTGAAGAAGCAAACTCTTGGCTGAACTCCAGGGTCCGGTGCTGCTTCTCCGCCTGGAAAGTTGCACCGATTGTCCTAAAGTTAAAGCCAATTAGCAGCCGCTTCCTGCCTTGATCCCCCAGCACACAAAACTCCTTCTCCAGCCTGCAAATCCATGTAGGAGCAGAGCCCCACGCTGCGGCGCACGGTGTCCGAAGTAGCTAGCCACAGAGAGCGTAGATCGCGGGCAGGTCCTAGCCTCCGGGGCTAGTCATCAGAGGTTCGCTCCTTGGAGTCCATCTGGACTGCGGCAACCTGGAAAGTGGAAGGGTTCCCCCCCCCCCCCTTCCCCGGGAAAGATGTGCTCTCTGCTGTTATCCCTTCCTGATTCAAGCACGCTCGAGTCACTGAAGTCGCCAACCTGGCAAAAGATGGATGCCACACAGTGGGCTTTCCCCCAGCTTCTCTGCTGAAACAATTTAGCGCTAGTTGTTAGACAGGCAGCCCTGGAGAGCAAGTTAGCACAGGCACTGGCAATGCCAGCTACAGCCACTCAACCATCCTGATGCTGCAGCTTTGGTCTGAAGGTACCAGCGCAGGTGGAGACACAAGAAACCAATCTGTCATCTTTAACCAGCACTGAATTTTCTTTAAAAAAAAATAAGAAAGGGGAAGATAAAGGCAGCCTCTTAAAAGCTGTTTTATTATCTTATGTCACCACTTGCTCTGTCCCAAATTCTAGCTGTCAGGTTTGTTAGCTCACTTGGAGAGCCCTCTTGTTTGTTGCTACATGGCTAGAACACAGGTGGTCGGTGCAGCTACTGTTACTGCTACTATAGGTGGCTACTGATTTTGGTTTGGTTTATTTTTTGTTTCTCAGTAAAGTAGCGGTTGATTTTATTCTAAACTAAAGATATTTAAAATTGGTGTGAATTTGTGGATTGGAACTAGATTTGAAAATTAGAAAATGCTTCAATTAATGTGTGTTCTTTGGTGTGGGTTTGGTAGAGGACCTGAATAATCGGTATAACAGCATTGCAAACACCAAGCATTCAAAAAATCATGAGTCAGACCTCTAAAAATAATGAGATTTTTCAAACAATAATTAATCTTGGGGTCTTCTTCTTTGCTTTCTGCTTTTTGAGTATTTTGGGCTCACTCGGGTCACGTTTTCAAGTTTCTCCCCAGAACCACAAGGGCTAGAAATTCAATTAAGAAAAAAGAAAACTGAGATAATAATTCAAATGAGGAGCTGTGGCTATAAGAAAAATATCAAATCCCAGAAGACTCAGAAATAAAATATTGAGAATTGGCTTCTTTCATCCAAAGAATATAAAATATTTTACCAACTTTACAAATTTTAAATAGCAGGATCATTTTTGTTGGCATGGAGGTGCATTCACCTCTGGAATGGTAAATGTAATATAACAGTACACAATGTAGGACTTGAATAATTTGCCAACTGGAAATTCTTCCTATATAAATGCAGATTGTAATTTTAAATTGGAATTTGCTTAGAACACCAGGGATGATGATGACATCCCTACACTTGCAAAAAGGTGTCATAACCAATACCTTGTTTCTATAATTTATATGAAAAATGGCACTTTTAAGCAATATCGGGTTCCTTATTCTAGTCACCCTCCTTGCACTTTTATTGTGAATTTCGCTATATTTATTTTTTACTTAATTAAATGCTTCCAAGAACTCAGACTTGAGAATCTCATCTTTTATCTAAAAATAAATACATAAATAAAAAAGCCCTGGTTCAAAGAAAAGCTTGAAAACAGGACCTGGATGAACCCTGAAGGTAAATGAAAATAATCCAACATTTATTATTTTTTATAAATAAAAACTCATGATTTAAAAGCCAGTCTCATGATTTTTGGAGGGTGTTTGACTTGTGATTTTTTAATTGTTATGGTTGCCAATTCAGCCCACTACCATTCTGGGATTATTAGTTCATTACTAATTTAAAGGGAATAGCATAATTTATTGCATTGCCAGTTCGCTCCTTGCAGCACTCTGGAGAATTTAAAGGAAAATCCAATCACATGTTGACCAGGTCCAACCCTGTTTAGCTCCTGAGATGTGATGAGATCAAATATAACTACAGTTTTCTGACACTTCCCCTTTAATGCCAGTCTGTCAGAAGAGAAGACACAGTCCTATCTACATCACCAAAACAATCCTGGCTGTAGCCTGGATCCCGCAAACACTTAGCACGCATGCTTTAAGCATGTTTAATCTTTTTGAGGTTAAAGGGACTATATGTATGTTTAAAGTTAAGCATGTGTGTTTAATGTTTGCCCCACAAAACATTTGAGTATAAACTTGGTCTGGGTTGACCTACGTTCTAATAAGATTTGGCTAGCCATTGTGGATGAAGCCAAACTGTGTTTATAAGCATTTCTGTTTTTGTTAATTGTTTTAATCAGTTGGATATTTGGCTTCAGGAATGATGTTTAAGTATTGTTTTGGCCTTCTCCAGATCAATAGGCACTGATTCATTTTTATGCTGCTCGTCACTGTGCTAGTGATATGATTAAATAACCTGGCTCATCCATAACTGACCTTAAATATTGTTGATTTGAAATGTATGCAGTCTTTCATGTAATACTCCTGAGGGCATTCTGCACCAAAAAAATTAAAAAGTCTGCGCCTAAGAATTCTGTGCACAATATTTTAAAATTATGCAAGTTTTATATGTGAATAAATAAATGCAGAGGCTCCAGCATGGCAGTGGGGAGCATAGGCCACTGGCTGCAGGAAGGTGGGAGATCACTCTGAGCCTCCCTCCCCCCAGCCCTGAGACACCCGAGTGAGGCTGCACCCGACCCTGACACAAGGCCTGGACCTGCCCCAGAAACACCCTGGGGCCGCCCTGCCTCCCTGCGCCAGGTGCACCAGGTGTGGGGCAGGCAGGCTCAACCAGGCAGGATCCAAGTGTGGAGGAGCTCAGGGTGGGGGGATCCAGGAGTGGGGTGAGATGATTCTGTGTGGGAAAATCTGGGTGCAGGCAGCTCGGTGTGGGGGGGTGTAGGTGTGGGGGGATCTGGATGCACAGAGGCTTGTTGTGGGGGCTCCAGGGGCAATGGGACACTACAGAGGCTTCCAGGTGAAGGTGGTTGGGGCTCAGCAGAGAGGTCTGGGCATGGGGTGTCAGTGGGGGTCGGTGCTGGGGAGTGGGGATTGATGGGGTTGGGGATCTGGGTGCAGCTAGTTGGGGGTCAGTGGTGTGGGGGTCTAGATGTGGGGATTGAGGGTGGGGCATCAGGGTGGGGGTTTGAGTGCAGGGAGCTCAGTGGGGGGTGGTCTGGGTGCAAGGGTGGGGGGTCCAGAGGCAGGGGGCTGAGTGCAGGGGGGATCCAGATGCAGGAGTTGAGGTTCAGTGGGGTGGGATTTGGGTATGGAGAGTTAGGGGGTTTCTGGATGTATGGGGTGAGGCTTAGCGGGGGTGTCTGAGTATGGGAGGTCCAGATGCACGGGGGTTGGATGAATGGGGGAGCAGCTCCTCATACAGTGGAGGAGCGATGGGGGCAGAAAGCATGGGAGGATGCTGAACTTCCTGGGGGAGGTTTCTGGGGGTGGGTCTGACACAGTCCCAGCTATTGCTTGCAGGAGAAGAGGAAGTCCCATCCTCTCCTGCCTCCAGCCCAGCCAGGACTAGCAGTTGATCCCGGCTCAGGGTAGGAGCCATTGACTGGGGTGTCCCCAGCCCCATGGTGATTTACCTCTCCGCCGGCTGCTCCAGGTGGCTGAAATGATGTACCTGCACTGCTAGGGAGTAGTGTATGACTGCTCTTCCAGCTTCCCTGTCAAAAAGTCATTTTTCTGCTGGGAAGCAAAGAAATCTGTGGGAGACGTGAATTCTGCACACATGCAGTGGTGCAGAATTCCCCCAGGAGTAATTTTAGGTTGTACTAGAAGCAATGCATAAACCGCAGTCTTCTCCCAAGACACAGGAGTCTATTTCACACCTATTGAACCTTTGTGTCTTGAAAAGCAGACATGAAAGAACAACCGCGCCTCTGTCCCCACCAAAAAAAAAGTTGATCTCATGCAAACCTCCAAATATACATATCTCTGCTTCTGTAACAGAGTTGTCAAACTCATTTTTGGAGAGGGCCAAATTCTATTTCTAAATTATGGATTGGAGTCAACATGGAGTATGTACCATCCTTAATCCACTGGGAATTTCTTGCAGGTGTCAATGGGATATTTGCACAAAGATCTAAGGTAGCATATAGCTTGTAACTGAAATGTTAGTTATCTCATTGATACTGAATGTGGCTTCAATATTACTCACAGAAAATATTCCCACCTTTATGCCACTATTTCTGCACTATGTTTCTCTCCTTTTCCATTTTTCTTTCTCTGTTTGTCTCCATCTTTCTTCTATCTGCATTTCTTTCCCACCAGTAACTCCCAATCCCCCTCACTACCACACACTCCCTCTCTCACCCATTCTTTTCTCTCACCCATTCCCATCTCATCTTGGTTAGCAATAAAATAGATATTATTAAAATAGAAATTATTAAATGTAATAATTAGACTCCAAGATCATCACCTCAGTTGGATTAATTAAGGAGGTCACATTTTGTCAACCATTATTTCCGGAGCTCTGCAGACTTAACAGACAGCTTTGCTTCAGTTACACTTGGTTAGTGTTTGTAAACCATGAGGGCTGGAAATGTATTTTTTTAAATGAAAGCTTAGATTGTGTGGAATCTGAATATGTCATGGGGGCTACATAAATATCAGATGTTAGACACTTCTGCTGTATAAGAAGTACTTTTATAAATGAATATTTACTTACAAGACCATGCTGAAATTATATATTCATTTGATACATGAATGCATGTGACTAAAGGCATAAGTTAAAGCTAGAATATTGGTTCTTACTACCAATCTGCCCATGTACATCACTGCTGACATGCAGCATTCCTACTACTGCTAATACTACTAAGGAGTAAAGGAGAATTGGCAGTGTTTCAAGGAGGCAATATTAAAGGCACTACAGCAAATTATCTCAGTGCAAAGGAAAATAGGAACAATAGTAAGAAGTCAATATGGCTCCATCAGGAACTCTTTAATTGCCTGGAAATCAAAAATGTATCCTACAAAAAGTAGAAACACGGGCAGATTGCTATGGATGAGTTCAAAAGAATAGCACAAGCATGTTGAGACAAAATCAGAAAGACTAAGACCATGTCTACACTACAAAATTATGTCAACTTAACTTACATCAGCATACACCCACCACAGTTATTAAATTGCTTGTGTATATGCACACTTGGCTCCTTCTGTCAGCAGTGTGTGTCCTCACCAGGAGCGCTTGTGCTGATTGTATTGTCAGTGTGGGGCATTGTGGGATAGCTCCTGAAAGCCAGTAACAGTTGATGTAAGCAATGCAGTGTCTACACTGACAGAGCATTGACCTAATTACATCTACCATGACTCTACTCCACTTGGGAAGATGGTGTTACTAAATCAGCACAGAGAGGTGATTATGTTGGTGAGAGCCAAATTTATGTGAAGACATTTCCACAGCTAGGTTGATGCAAGGCAACTTATGTCAACCTAACCCTATAGTGTAGACAGGGATGGCTCTAGCTTTTGTGCCGCCCCAAGCACAGCAGGCAGGCAGCGGCTTCGGCGTACCCGCCACCAAATCCACAGGACCGGCGGACCTCCTGCAGGCAAGCCGCCGAAGGCTGCCTGACTGTCGCCCACGCAGGGACCGGCTGGGCGCCCCCCGCGGCTTGACACCCCAGGCACGTGCTTGGAGCGCTGGTGCCTGGAGCCGCCGCTGAGTGTAGACCAGACCTAAGGAACAAACCGAGTTACACCTAGCAAGGGACATAAAGGACATTCAGAAGAGGTTCTACAAATACGTTAGGAGTGAAAGAAAGACAAAGGAAAGGGTAAGGGTAAACTACACACTTTAGTATAAATATGTTGCTCAGGGATGTGAAAAATCCACACCCCGAGCAATGGGTATACTGACCTTAACCCTCCCATGTAGACAGCGCTGTGTCAGTGGGAGAAGCTACTGTCTTTCACGGAGGTGGACTTATTAATCCAATGGGAGAGCTCTCTCCTGTCGGCTTAAAGTGTCTTCACTAGGAGTGCTACAGCAGCTGCGTCAATGCAAGTTTGTAGTTTAGACCAGCCCTAAATCCACTAGTTAGCAGGGAAGAAGAGCTAATAACTCATGACATCAAGAAGACTGAGGTATTTAATGCCTCTTTTGCTTCAGTTTTCACTAAAAAGGTTAATTGTGACCAGATGCTTAGCACAATTAATATTAACAAGGAGGAAGGAACACAAGACAGAGAACAGGTTAAAGAATATTTAGATAAGTTAGATGTATTCAAGTCAGCAGGGCCTGATGAAATTCATGCTCGGGTACTTAAGGACCGCGCTGAAGCAATCTCGGCACCATTAGCAATTATCTTTGAGAATTCATGGAGGACAGGGGAGGTCCCAGAAGAGGGAGAAAGGCAAACATAGTACCAATCTTTAAAAAAGGGAACTAAGAGGACCTAAGGAATTATAGACCAGTCAGCCTAACTTTTATACCTGGAAATATAATGGAACAAATTATTAACTAATCAACTCGTAAGCACCTAGGCCCAGATTTTTAAATATATTTAGGCATCGTTGTACTCAGCATTGCAATGCGTAACTGATTTAGGAGCCTAAATCTAATTTTCAAAAAGGATTTCAACTGCCAATGGGATTTAAGCTCCCCTAAGTGCCAACATCCCTTTAAAAATGATATTTAGGCTCCTAAATCAGATAGGTGTTGCAATATCTAAATGTCTTAAAAAATCTGAGCTGTACAAGATAGCAGGGTGATAAATAATAGCCAATAGTCAAGAACAAATCACACCAAACCAACCTCATTTCCTCCTTTGATGGGGTTACTGGCCTAGTGGAGGGAGCAGTAGACATGATGTATCTTGATTTTAGTAAGGCTTTTGACACAGTCCCACATGAAATTGCCCTCGTTTGCTTATGAAAATGTGGTCTAGATGAAAGGACTATAAGGTGGGTACACAAATGGTTGAAAGACCATACTCAAATAGTAGTTATCAGCGGCTCACGGTTGAACTGGGAGGGCATATCTAGTGTGGTCCCACGGGAGTCAGTCTTGGGTCTGGTACTTTTCAGTGTTTTCCTTAATGTCTTGGATAATGGAATGGACAGTATGCTTATAAAATTTGCAGATGACACCAAGCACTTTGGAGGACAGATTAGAATTCAAAATGACCGTGACAAATTAGAGCAGGGGTTATCAAACTTCATTGCACCGCAAGTCCCTTCTGACAACAACAATTACTACACGACTCCAGGAGGGAGGACCGAAGCCTGAGCCCACCCAAGCCCCACTGCTGCAGTGGAGGCCAAAGCCAAATCCCAAGGGCTTTAGCCCTGGGTGGGAGGCCTGTAACCTGAGCCTTGCTGCCCAGGGCTGAAGCCCTTGAGCTTCGGCCTAGGCCCCACATGGTGGAGCTTAGGCTTCAGCCCTGGGCCCCAGCAAGTCTAAGCCAGCCCTGGTGACCCCATTAAAACAGGGACCTGACCCATAGTATGAGAACTGCTGAATTAGAGAATTGGTCTGAAATTAACAAGCGGAAGGTACCATGCTTATACAGAAAAAATAAAATACACAACTACAAAATGGGGAATAACTGGCTAGGTGGTAGTAATGCTGCAAAGGCCTGGGGGTTATAGTGGATCACAAATTGAACATGATCCACAATGTGGTGCAGGTGCAAAAAAGGCTAATATGATTCTGGGGTGTATTAACAGGAGTATCACATGTAAGATACGGGTGGTAATTGTTCTGCTTTATTCAGCACCGATGAGGTCACAGGTGGAGTGTGTGTCCAGTTTTGGTCACCATCCTTTAAGAAAGATGTGGACAAACTGGAAAGAGTCCAGAGGAGAGCAACAAAAATGATAAAAGGTTTAGAAAACCTGACCTCTGAGGAGAGATTAAAAAAAAGTCAGCATGTTTGGTCTTGAGAAAGAAGACCCCAGGGGGACCTGATAACAGCCCTTAATGTGGTTGCAGACTGTTGTCGAGGACGGTGGTCAATTGTTCTTCATGTCCATGAAAGGTAGGGTAAGAAGTAATCTGCTTCATTTGCAGCAAAAGAAATTTAGGGTAGATGGGTTAGGAAAAACTTGTTTAACTATCCTTATTGTTAGAACTGGAACCAAGGGGGGATGTGGAATCCCTGTCATTGGAGGTATTTAAGCACAGATTAGACAAACAGCTGTCAGGGATAGACTAGGACGGTTTACTTGGCATGGGGGCTGGACTAGATTATCTCTCGAGCTCCCTTCCAGCCCTACATTTGTATGATTCTGCCTTATTTCTGATCAGAACCATCTATTAATTCAGTTTTGGGCCTTTCTTAAAGCAAAGATGTCTGGCAGAACTGGTCCCCGTTTATTTTGTATTGTGAATAAGTGTCCAAAAATGACCAAGATGAGACCTTTCAAACTCATTTACATCCATGACCAAACTCAGGATTTGAACCCAAGTCTCCAGAAGGGAAAGGTTTAAGAAGGTATAATCAATACTACTTTGAATCGTAGGTTATATCCAGTTGTTCTGTATCAGAATCATAATAGTTCAGTTCTTGTAAACTAGCTTAAATGAGCAAAAGTTGTCAATTTTTGTGTGTGTTATTTAATGGCAAAATTTTCTTGCATTTCATTTAACGGCAACATTTGCTGTGTTGTCTTTGGAGAGTGCACAGCAGCCCCTTTAAAGCGTGTTCATTTTCCTTTCCTTTGGTGGAGAGATGAAAAAGTCAGTGTGCACTTCACAGGAAATGAAGTCTGATACAAATTTGCAGACTGCACATTTCCAAGAACTACTCTCAAGGTATTTTGGTAACGCTCATTTTCTGTGTTCCCCCTTCCTGCCCTCCCCCGAACAGTTCTCTTATGCTCTCTCATACTCATAAACATATGTAATGTACTATATAGAGGATCAACTTTCCATGGTTAAGGTTGCAACCAGGTTCCTTTAGCTTTGTATTAGCTCCCCTAGAATTTTTGTTAGTAAAATTGGGTTAGATCAAAAATTACTCTGAAGGCTTTTCTGCAAACCTGATCTCAAATTTTGACTTGTCCAACACTTTGTGATTCTCTAGCTCAAAAATAGCTGTCATACTTTCCACATAAGTAAATTATATTGACAACTTATGTCCCACCTATAGTTGAAGAAAATAGATTATAATTAAGCAAATGTACTCAAATTATGTTTAATTGTAATTGTTGTAGGCCCCTGTTCTTGCAGTTTGAATTGCATAGGGGGATGCTTCCACATGCATGGAGTCTCACTGAAGTCAGTGGGGTTGAACGTGGATGCATGGATCTGCCCTGGAGGATCCAGTTGCAGGACTGGGGCCATAGTGTGTATGTGTGCTCTTACACTTTTGTAGAGAGCAGTAATGGTTCTCCTATTCATCAGTGTAAGGGAGATTTTCCCCTTATTCTCAAATGGTAGAAGTCTGTGTTTTTGGCACTAAAGGAACAGTGTTCTAGCTGCAGCTTTGGACTAAGTCACTTATCTAGTCATTTTGTGCATATTTCTCAGCCTTCCAAGGCCCACATACAGGAGACAATGTGTGTGACCAGGAACCAAAGTGCGGAGGACATAAATATATGAATGCAAGAAACTGAAAGTACTGTGGGATTTATCCCTTTAATGTAAGTGACTTTCAATAACATCAGCATCATGATTATTTTTGTTGTAAGCAACTTTTGAAAGTAAGTGATGGAACACAAGATTTGTGTGGAATGTAATGTACAACAGGACCAAAGTGCTGCCCCTCAAAATGCTGGAGAGGTATGATTGTGTTTTTGTTTGTAACAATTGATTCACTGTAGAATGATACATAACTTTTCTTGTGCGATAGCAGGAAGAAAAGTAGTCTAAGTTACTGATATAGAGCTATTCAGTAGCAGCGCCTTAATTGAGATTGACATAAGGACTCCTTTATAAGCCCTGTATTCACGTTCTTAACTTTGCACAGGAAAAGTATGTTTGTGATGATTATCAGAGCACAATGGAATTCTTATGGGAAGTTTGAATGTTTAAGTGATGGTTGCTTAAAAGTGATACTTTAAAATGACTCACTGTGGAGTCTCTAGTCCGCTCTACTTTAAAATCACTTGATTAAAAAACTTCTGAACTTACAGCTAAATACTTTTAAACCAGGGCATAAACTGACCAATAAAAAATTTGTACCCAAACAAAGGCACAAATATTGGCCTTATGGATTGGTATAGTGAGGTGTGCTTTATGAAGTCTTCACAGACTGATAGGTATTTAATAGAGTTTGTGCAGGACAAGCAATGAAGAAATGAGAATGTTGGGGACTGCGCCAAAAATAAAGTATGCATGGGGAGAGCAGTTCTGTCAATTTTAAGTTTACCTTTCAACTTCATTGACTGTCCTCTTCTTGTTGTATTATGAGAGCATAGAGAAAGAACTGCCGGACTGCCTTTATACATTCATTGTCTTGATATTTTCTTCATGCCCTTCTCACCTGTCTCTTCTAAACAGTGCTAGTCTTTTCTGTCCCTCTTCTTATGGAAGTTTTTCTGTGCCTCTTCATCCCCGGTCTCTGAACCCCCCTCTCTCTTCTGTATCCATTTTTTTACCAGAACTGAACATAGTATTCCAGGTGAGAGGTGAGGGCTATTTATTATGCATCCTAGCATTTTTGTTTGCTTTTCTGACTGCCTCTGCACATCAAGTAGACACTTTTTTCATTGAGCTGTCTACAGCAAAGGTGGGCAAACTACGGCCCAGGGGTCCCATGTAGCCCTTCAGATGTTTTAATCCGAACCTTAGGCTCCCACCAGGGAGCAAGGTTGGGGGCTTGCACTGCTCCGCCTGTGCTGGGGCTCCCGGAAGCAGTGGCATATCCCCTCTCTGGCTCCTATGTGTCGGGGCAGCCAGGGAGCTCCACATGCTGCCCCCACCCCAAGTGCCACCCCTGCAGCTCCCATTGGCCGGGAACCACAGCCAATGGGAGGTGCAGGGGTGGTGCCTGCAGATACGGCAGTGCACAGAGCCGCCTGTCCAGAGTCTGCACCTCTGATCCCCTCCAATGCCCCAACCCCCTGCCCCAGCCCTGATTCCCCCTCCTGCCCTCCGAATCCCTCGGTCCCAGCTCAGAGCACTTTCCTGCACCCCCAATCCCTCATCCCCAGCCCCATCCCCAGCTGGAGCCCTCACCCTCCCACCCCTCCACCCCAACCCCATGCCCCACCCCAGAGCCTCCTCCCACACCCTGAACTCCTCATTTCTGGCCCCACCCCAGAGCCCACACCCCCAGCTGGAGCCTTCATCTCCTCCTGCACCCCAACCCCCAATTTTATGAGCATTCATGGCCCACCACACAATTTCCATACCCAGATGTGGCCTTCAGGCCAAAAAGTTTGCCCATCCCATGTCTACAGTGTTGTCCAGATCTTTCCTGAGTTAGTACAATTAATTTAGAATCTTGTAAATTGCATGAGTAGTTCAAATTGCATTACCTTGTATTTATCAACACTGAATTTAATCTGACCTTGTGTCGCCAATTTACCTAGCTTTGCTTGACCCTTCTGAAGTTCCTCTCTTCTATGGTTTTAACTAACCTAAATAATTTTGTCATCTGCAGTGTTTGCCACCTCACTGTTCACCTGCTTTTCCAGATAATTAATAAATATATTAAACAGTATGGAACCTTGTGGCAGGAGGCTAACCGCTGTTAACCTTTTGCCATATTGCAAATTGACCCCTTATTCCTACTCTTTGTTTTCTGTCTTGGCCTGTCTGTAATCGGTGATGATATACTTTAATGCTCACTCCATGACTGCTTTATTTTCTCCAGTAGCCTCTGGTGAGGGACTTCAACCAAAACTTTGTAAAAGTTAAAATAAATTATGTCAACTGGTTCTCCTTTATCCACTGTCTTGTTGACATAGAATTGCAATAGATTTCTCAATAAATTTATCTGGTACTGAGATGAGTAGTGCCTTTTAAAAAAGATAATATTTGCTATCTTCCAATCCTTTGATAGAAAAGCTGATTTTACTGAGATTGCCGGTTTTTGTTTGCAGCCGGTTCCTCTGCTAGTTCCTTCAGAATCCTTGGGTGTAGACCATCTGGTCCTCGTGACTTGTTTTTTTGTTTTTTTTTATCAGTTTGTCTCAGCATCTCCTCTCTTGATACCTTAATGTCTGATAGTGCCTAACCTTAATAACTGGAAAATAATAGATCTGGGGGAGATATCTCTTTTACATCCTTGATAGTGAAGACTGATGCATTTAGCTTTTCAGCAATGTCCTTATTCTCCTTAATTGTGCCTTTTACTTACTAGTAGTCTAGTAGACCTGATTATTTTCTCACAAGTTTCCTGATCTATGGAAAAACACTTTAATTTTTATATATATCTTTGCTATTTGCTGACCCAATCTCATCATAGCCACCCTAACCTCAATGTGCTTATTGCCTTCTGTAGTTTATTGGCTTCACTAGGGTTAGATGCCATCTTCTTAAAGATTACTTCCATTGTGAGCACATTCGGGTAGGAGCCATCTTTTTGTTGCATGTTTAGTACATTGCCTAGCCTTGTGGGGTCCTGATCAGTGACTGGGGCTCTTAGGTGCTACCACAATACAAATAATACCTGTTTGGCTTGAATGGCCTCTTGAACCTTGCCTTTTAGCCATTTTGGTTCCCTTCTTGCTTCCTTGTTTGCATACTTTTGTGACTGTATTAGGGTTGCTTAAGTAACCTCTGTGGTGACTTTGACTTTCAGGGCTTTTTTTTTCTAGCTTCCTTTTCATAGAGAGGGCAGGTGGGCAGGAATCCCCCTTTCTAATGCTTAGTGTGTCAATGCAATTTTTTTATACGATTCCTCCTTTGAGGATATTGACCTTAATTATATTGTGATCACTGTTACTTAGGGGCCTGACTATTGTTTCTTCTTCAATCAACTCCTGTGGGTTACTTAGGGGTAGGTTAAGGATATCCTCTCTTCCTGTGTGCTTGTAGGACTAACTGTTCCAAGAAGCAACCATTTAAGCGTCAAGAAATTTTCTCGAAACCTTTCCCATTGTAACACTTGACCAGTTTTGTACCCGGGTAGTTGAAACTATCCGTTATGACTGGTTACCTCTTAGATCTCCCTCAGCACCATTCACTCAATATCCTTTTTCTGATCAGTGGGCCAGTCGTCTCACCACGCTGAAACCACTGACAGTCTGTTACTTCTGGAGAAGTTATTTCTGTGGTCTCAACCTGTCACAGCAGCAACTGAGCCCCGGTGAGATGGGGACGGTGCCTGCGTGGGGTTGGAGTAAAGAGGATTGAGCTGCATCAGGGAAAAGGGAAGGAGAAGGGGTTGAGGAGAGTCTGGCAGTCAGAAGGCAGGTGAATGGACGTAAATGATGTTATTCATAGAAGTATTGCACTGGGGATGGGATGAGACCAAGGAAAAATGCACTGCTGAACATGCCTCAGTCTGAGTGTGTTGTCTGTTAGTGTTCTGATCTGGTCTGTGGTGGCTGTAAATATGACACAGACAGACACACAACTGGCAACTCTTCCAGATTTATAAAGTGGTTTTGGGCCCTGCTATGAGAGGTCTACTGTAAACTCTGTACCAGGAAGCAGCCAACTTCTCCCCAAAATGTTAATTAATTCTGTGCCCTCCCACCCCGCATCTATCCATCCTCCACATCTATCCATCCGCATCTATCCATCAATTAATAACAAACCACCCCTGTCCCACATCTGCCCCTTACCCCTCAGTGCACCTCTGCTTCTCCTGCATCTCCAGTGGCTCTTCACCCCCTCTACCAGGTGGGGGTGGGTGGGTAGGAGGCAGATCCGGGGCTTATTCTTCCCCCCGCTCCACCTTCCCAGGCCTGATGTTGCAGAGGGAAATGGGAAGAGGAAGAAGCTGACACGTTTTTCAATGGGGAGGGGGAGCCAAGCCACCCTGAGATTCTGGGTTGTTTCTACTTCCTCCTCCTCCCTCCTCTCTTGCGAGAATGGTGTCTGCTGCTCCCCCTCCCCCCCCCCCATCCTCCACCCTAAAAACGTCCCTGTGCTCCAAGAGGAGGAGGAAAAGCTATTTTCTTCCTGCAGCAGCTCTATCAGCTGCTCTTCCCCAGGAGGTGGGGAAGACAGCGAGTCAGGGGTTTTCCTCCAGGCAGGGCTGAGATTTGTGTGAAGGTCAGAGCTTCTTGCATCACAAGATAAAATCATGATTTTGACAACACTACAGCTGGCCAACGACCACTAAAGGCAGGCATGTTAGCCAGAAAGGCAAGCAACAATATAGATTTTAGTCAGGCTCGAGTAGGCTAAATAGCAGCTGTTAAAGTCTCCTAAACTTAGCATCAGCCAATATGGCTGCTGCAAAAGTTTGATTTTTTAAGAGGGAGAAAAATAATTCCAAGCTGTAGGCCAGAGTTCAGTAGTAGTTATTTTTGCCAGAAAGGCACATGATAATTAAATTAGACAACCAAACCAGAGCAGGTTTGTAGTAACTAAACTGCAACTGGTTACTTACAGCTCTTGCAAAACATGTTTTGGCTTTTAGGAGAGCGATGGCCTCTCTGATATTTTGCAGTTGCAGGGCTGTAATGAACCGGGCTGTTGCTGCTAGAGCCAAGCAGCTTAATGAAAAGCTTTCTGAGAAGAGCAATCCTTTTGCAAGGCCTGTAGAACTGATTCCTTCCCTGTACATGATTGTTCTGCTGCTAATATACAATGCATGGAAGCAGGAAATGTCACTCTCTCTACATGTGGCCTCTGTTACTAGATTGCAGTATAAGGAGAGCTATACATTTGCTTCCTTGCCGAACACTGGTTTGTACAGTCAGTAGATGCAATTTCAGTTTTGAGTTTTTCCAAATACCCTGTAACTTGCCAATCATAATGGGCTTAATCAACAAACAATAAATAAATGGCTTCATTCTTGAATCAACCTATGTTTATATCCACAGAGTGAACGAGAGAGAAAGAACAGGCCTAAGACTTTGCACCTGTCTTAAAGAAATGAATGGCAGTTGACACTGTTAGCATAACAGTAACACCTTCATCTACAGGCAAACCTCTCTGTGTGCTATTCAGCCTAGGTTTGTTTGTTCCCCCCTAGAACCAACCTTGATTGAGACTCAATTGTGCTAGTGCTGGTGTGGACAAAGGAGATACTACAGTATTGTGGTAACAGCTTAAATAAGATTAGCATTAATGTGGATGGAGCATGTGGTAACCATTAAAGTATACAGATAGGATTCCCTTCCAGCTTCACTCTTGGGCTCTCTATTGGAACACTCCTCACCCTCTCACTGCCGCCACCTTGCATGACTCATGATACACTTTTATGGGATCCAATTATAACCTTTGCTGCTGATACAAAAGTGCAAGCTCAGCATTCTGACTGGACTCCAGATTGCATGAAATTCTTTGTAATAGGTTGCTGTGCTCCAGGGGACTTATGGGATACCTCATGGGAAGCAGAGAATTTCCCCAGTAAGTTGTGGGAGTGTAACCCCTCCTCCCACAAATATATTGAGGCCTTTCAGAATTGCCCAGAGTTCAGCCTGGAGCTGATCTGAGAACTCTGGAATAGATACCCAGAAAGCACTGCAGCTCCATTGATTGTGTGGACATGTGGCAGAACTACAAATCAGCTAAATACACCTCCCTTGTATGGGTGCACTTCATGGCATGGACTATAAACATTGCAAAGCAGTCCAGTTAAATAGATATAATGAAACTCTGTAGTGTAGACAAGGTCTTAGGGAAGTGCCCCCGAAATATGTATAGAAAGCTAGGTTTATTTTTCTGCCTATTGATGAATCCACTAACAGGTCTGTAGCTGAACAAGTCATTGTATGTTGTATTTTTGGGACGTGTGCTCTCTTTGATGACATAGCAGCCTTGGTAACTGGGCCAGCAGAAGGAATAAAAGGCAGCTGTAGAGGTTGTTGGAATTAAGGCAGAAGAGCTCAAATCAAAATTGATTGGGGCTGCATTCAGATGGTTCAGTAGTGAATATGGGCTGTTCAAATGACATACAGAACAAATGTAGACAAGATGCTTCTCACGTTAGGCACTGTATCAACCACCACCTTGAGCTTGTTGTGGGAAGCATAATCTTTGAGATCCTGAATAATTTTTTTAATTAGTTTGAAGACATTTTCAGTTTTCACTGTTTAAATTCCAAAAGACAATGACAATTTCAAAGCTCTTCCTGATGCCTCTGAGGCGACTGAGAGCTATTTTCGAGGTATCCACCATGTACACTGGGTTGCTAGTCAGGCCAGAGCACTGAAGGCAGTGATAATAAAGCTATCCTTTGACTGTCGCCAAGTGACATACCCAGGGTACAATCCAGACTAATGAGTAGTTGTGTCACCCCTGCCTTCTAACCTGGGGTGCCCTTTACAGTGCCTGGCTGCTGTTGCCTCCAGTTTGCACTGCTCACAAACACTCTCCAGCAGGCAAGTCACTCCCAGCTGTGTGTGTGTGTGTGTGTGTGTGTGCTGCAGCCAGCCAGCCACATCTGGGCTCTTGCCAGCCTTGGTTATGCAGGGTGACCCCAACCCAACCCACCCCGGGTCCTAGACTTCCTCCCGGAAATGTATGTCCTGTACTGTCTAGCCTTCTGCTGGACAATGCAAATTATATAAAGTCAGTTATTCCTTGAATAGAAATCATGTGCACATAGCTTGCCACCCCAAATGGAGTTTCCCAGACACTTCAGTTCAAACACACTGGATTAGATAAAACAATAAAACAAGTTAATTAACTACCAAGAGATTTTAAGTGAGTACAAGCAATAGGGCATAAAAGTCAGAAATGGTTGCAAGAAAAATAAAGATAAAATGCAACTGGTGCCTAACTTAACAAACTATGTTAAATTCAAAGCATTTCCAGCGGGGAGCAAGGTGACAGGCAGTCTGTGGGGAAGGGAACTTCATATTGTATCTTTGCCAAGATGTAGATATTTTTGCCCCTGCACCCTTTTTTTCCTGCCAAAGAGCATGGCTACACTTGCAGACGTAGAGCGCTTTGAGTTAAACCAGCCTTTGTAGAGCGCAGTAGGGAAAGCGCTGCAATCTGTCCACACTGACAGCTGCAAGCGCACTGGCGTGGCACATTAGCAGCTCTTGCAACAGCCACAGAGAGCAGTGCATTGTGGTAGCTATCTCAGCATGCAAGTGGCTGCAACGTGCTTTTCAAATGGGGGGTGGGGTGGGTGGAGCGTGACGGGGAGTGTGTTGTGTGTATGTGGGGGGGAAGAGGGTGGGTTTTTGGGGGACTGAGAGCATGTCAGCATGCTGTCTTGTAAGTTCAGACAGCAACAGACCCCCCTCTCCTCCCCGCCTCTCTCTCTCACACAGCATTCCACAGTAATGGTTGCTTTGTCTCGAAGCAGATAAGCAGCCGGCTGTCAGAAACAGAGCTTTCAAAGGACATATCTGCCTTCCTGCAATGATTACAAAGCAATGACAAGAGTGGCCACTTGACTTAAGGGGATTATGGGACATTTCTGGAGGCTGATCAGAGTGCAGTAATGCAACACCTCGTCCACACTGGTGCCACGGCGCTCCAGCGGGGGTGCAGCACACATTATTCCACTCACCGAGGTGGAGTACCAGCAGCACTGTAACCGTGGAGTCAAAGCGGTCTACGTGCCTTGCCAGTGTGGATGGGTAGTGAGCTAAGGTGCCCGGGGCTCCTTTATTGCGCTGTAACTCGCAAGTGTAGCCAAGCCCAAAGAATGGCCACTTCACAGGTAATCGTCCGTCAGCCTTGTTCACACCTGGCTGAGGCATCAGCTTGCCCTTTGCCTCTGAGGAACTGGTTTGGCCATTCCCAAGTCTTCTCTGGAAAACATACTTTTAGGATATGTCTACACCAGACATCTTACAGCAGCACAGCTGTACCAAGGCAGCTGCACCACTGTAAGATCTCCTGTCTAGCTGCTCTATGCCAGTGGGAGAGAGCTCTCCCGTTGACATAATTAAACCACCCCCAACAAGTGGCAGTAGCTATGTTGTCAGGAGAGCATCTCCCGCCACATAGCGATGTCAGCACTGGAGCTTCTGTAGGTGTAATTTTTGTCACTGAGAGGGGTGTTGTTTTTTTTTCACACCCCTGAGTGACATAAGTTATACTGACAAAAGTGCTAGTGTAGTTACAGTCTTAGGGTATGTCTACATTACCTGCCGGATTGGCTAGTCTAGACGCGATAAATCAACCCCCCGAGTGCTCTCCCGTTGACTCCTGTACTCCAGCTTGGCGAGAGGCGCAGACAGAGTCAACGGGGGAGCGGCAGCAGTCGACTCACCGCGATGAAGACACCATGGTAAGTCGATCTAAGTATGTCGACTTCAGCTATGTTATTCACGTAGCTGAAGTTGCGTAACTTAGATCGATTTCTTCCCCCCAACCCCAGTGTAGACCAGGCCTAAGTAATGGTCTCAGCTTATGTTTATAACTTTGCACGTAACAGTGTTTTGCCATGATATCATTTAAAAACTCAATTTTCTGATAAATAACATCTCACAAGGTATACTTTGTACAAAGATTATTACAGTCGTGTGTAAGGTGTGGACATGGGTACATTCTGTCACACACCATCTGAAATGTACTGCAGAGCAAATGAGTCTGGGCTGATATAGATCAAGATGGGCAAACTTGGAGCCCACTGTATTTCACTGATGGACTTGCTCACCAGTTTAACTGATGTCTCTCTTACTTTTCAAGGTGAGAAGCTATTCTTGCTTGGGGCTTTGCAAAAGTTAGGAAGTGCTGTGCTGGAACTCTTGGAAATGGATATTCCTGGGCCTTATGTCCAAAAGCTTATCCCGATGGATGGCAAATTGAAAGAGGTAAGCCTTTGGGGGAGTTTGGATGCAAAGGTGCAGAAAAATCAGATCTATATGCCTGAAGCTGCAATTTTCTTTGCTTTACAACCTATACCCTTGAGGTCACATGTCATAGCTGAGCTGACTTGGCTAAACTGCTATTTGGAGGTCTTGATTTGGCCAAAAGGGGCGCAATTGAAAGAAGTGAGGTTTTGGACCTGCCTCCTCAACTCAGTGTTGTAGCTACATCCTGGGAAGCAAATAGTGGTAGTAGTAATACATTTCTATAGTACCTTTGATCTCAAAACACTTTACAGACTGGGGATATCCATTTAAGTGTGTGTGTGTGTGTGTGTGTGTCATCTGAGGTGGTGAGTTCTGTGACAAATTGCATTTATAATGCAATTTCGACTATTACTTGCTTTCTGCCCACTGATCAATCTCGCCTGGGATTTATTCTGACATTCCAAATCTCCGGAGCAGCTTCCAACAGCTGGCTTTATTTAATAAATAAATAAAAATCAACCTGCCAGTGGCTGACTTCTCCTTAGCCTCCCAGTGATGGGTTAAAGGTTCTGTATCTCACAAGCTTTCAGGACTGGAAAGTGAAGCTTTCTGCCACTGTAAAAGTTTCCCAATGAGAGATCCGATGGTATAGTCACAGTTCTATGTCCAGAAAAGTTCCCTTTGTTAGTGCCACTGGTGGTGCTGCTGCTGTGTCATTATTAACCACAGTGAGAAACATTAGTGGGGAAAAGGCTAGCAAAGATGGGGCCTTAGTGGGCCAGTGTCCACATCCTCAAAACCACCATGACAACTGGCCTTAGTCCTTTGTTGGTAGATTCAGCAGAAGGACAATGGATGATGGAGACTGAACTCCTGTAACCTCCTCCAAAGCCCACTCTTAGGTAAGGGGTAAGAGCTGTTAGCAGGGCCATGTGAAAGAAGCTTGGATCCCTCTGCCTGTGTTATACCTCCCCCCCCGCCCCCCCACTGGAGGACTTCAGGCTATAGAGCAGTCAATCTGGTGCAAGTACCAAACTAAATAAATTAAAGGAGGCTTCAAAATAATGAGCAAATTGAGTGATGTGATTAGCTGAGCTTTAGAACAGTGACTGCTGTAGCAGGCTTCAGAGGGGTTCTGTTGGGGTTTGGCTTGCCTGACCAGTCTGAGGGAATGGAAAATCCCTGTCTTTTGACTGAAGGAACGTGGACATTGGTTTTTGTTGCTGTAGTACTGTGGTATGCCTGAGATAAGCTATGAAGTTTCCCAAGGTGAAGGAAGAGGAAACTGAAGCATGTCTCTTCCCCAGTCTATAGGCTGCTTGGGGGCAGTTCAGTCTGCTAGCATGCTTGCCTTCTCCCCCTCATGTTCTGTCAGAAAAAGAGAGAGTGACTGGGTTAATGGAGCATGTCAGAGGATTGAGGGCAAGGTTTTGGCGGTGAGTTACTGACTCGTATGCCGGGGAAGTGGTATGTAACAGCTCAGACTTCTCATACAGAAGAAGCCTCTGGCTCGGGCTGTGGTTTTTATGTTTATATATGTGTATGTGTGTGTGTGTATGTGTGTGTATATATATATATATATACACACACACACACACATATACATACACAGTGTGTGTGTATATATATATATATATATAATTGTAATAACTTAGATGGATTGATGTCTGCAGCAGCGGGTCCGGGTGCAGGAATCAACACTGCTAAATATAGGGAACCTGGTAGGAACACAGAAACAGAGAAAGAGACTGTGACAGTGAGAAAGAGGAGTATTCTTATCCCAGCATGTGAACAGAGGCAGGAGGAGTAACAAGCATACAATTAGCAATAGATTGTCAGGATATAACTTGTTAGGGAAGAAGCATATGGTCTGGAATTATTCAACAGGATTCATGGAGCACAGGGGAGAGACACCCAGGAGGCTGTGATACAGGAGACTGTCAGTGGTAAGGGGCTGAGGTTAAGGAGAAGATCACTACTTGGACTTCAACAGTACCTAGCTGTATAAATGGGATTAAAATCTAACTCATGGTGATTCTGACCCACATGCTCAGGGTTAAACAGATCATCAGATATGAGAGATATTGTTGAGGACTGGGGCAGAGAGCTTCACCTTCTTCTGTTGCATTGAGGAGAGCTATTCTATAATTGAATCATTGATTACAGGGGCTTGTGGGTATTGGTGGGAATCAGTCCTTCCAGGCATCTGTTTCTTCATAGCCATATTTGTCCTCGAAGAAGAGAGTGGAGGCAGATATGAGAAATCCTTTGATCAGCCATTAAATGATAATGAACAAGATTTCCTGGCAAGGAAAGATCCCATCTTCAGGCCTATGGTTATTCTCTAACTTGTGGGAATGTGTTGGGAAATTCCCAGCAGTGTGCTTTATTAGATTAAGATAGTCTGCCGAAGGATGTGGTGAAAGCCCCTTTGCTGGAGTCACTTAAAACTAGAGTAAGCAGACCGTTATAAGGAATACTCCTGCATTGGCTGAGGTGAGAGCCAGGGTGGAGAGAATATGAGTTAATGAACAATTTTTTTATCACTGATTTCTGCAGCTGTATAAATTCTGTGTACCTTTTCCTCCCGGTAGTGTCCTTGCTCCCCAGCTTTCTTTGTGTGAAACTTCATTTATCCAATTAGAAAGACACTAAAACTCCTATCTGCCTGCCTCACTTTCATTCTCTTCCCCAGGCTGGATGCAAAGAAGAAAGTGTATTAAAGATAACATCTTTCTGGGATCCATGGGCCCTTTGAGAGATGATCAGAGGGAGGCCGGATGATCTACTGAACGCACACAACAACCTTTCTCTTCCACAAAGGCAGCATCAGAGAACTCCCCACGCTCCAGCTCCATCCAGTTTACCCACTCATTACCGGGCCTTCCGCAGCTGTGAGTGGGAGGTAGTGGAGCGATCGCTTAATATCCTGCAGGCCAGTGGCTTCTACTGGGGTCCCTTATCTGTGAGTGAAGCACACGCCAAGCTACAGCAGGAGCCGGTGGGGACCTATCTGGTGCGGGACAGCTCTCAGGGGAACTGCCTCTTCAGTGTGAGTGTTCGGATGCCAGCCGGCCCAGTCAGCCTCCGGATCTCCTTCCGGGAGGGCTACTTCTGGCTGAAGGACTGGTTCTCGGACTGCGTAGTTAGGCTGCTGGAGATGGTGGTGGCAGGAACCCAGGCCAACCCCATCCACTGTGATGAAATGGGGGGAACCCCCTTGGTGTTCTCTGAACCCCTCTGCAGGAACCACAGAGTTGTGCCCAAGTTGTAGGAACTTTGCGTCAAAGCCTGGGAGCTTACAATGGGACAAGGGAGGACGGTCAGAGATTGGAAGAGGTACATGGGAGCGGCAGTTACTTTTCAGTGTGGAAAGGAACAAGGCATAATATCACCTGGAATTCACTGCCTATACAGAGAGGGAGACAGCTGCATACATTTGGCAGGCAAAACTGAGCGAATGTGACACGCTAACTGAATGTGCCACTGCCGTTGGGTTGTACTTTTCCTTGGGGTAGGGGTGGGGGGATAGCTTAAACCTGCTGACTACGGGAGCCATGTCCTCCTGAGGTAAAGGTGTGTAGTTTCTCCCTGTGGCAGAGTAGAACTGCCCCAATCCAGCACTTTTTATTCCAGTTGTGATGCATAAGCTTCAGAAACATGGGCATTGCCTGTCCTCCCAGCACACCCCTCCTCTTCCTGTATTCCAAAGTGCCTAAGCTATTTCTTGCTGAAAAATCTCTCCTCGTGGAAAGGTCCAGTTGAATTTCAAAGACTTTGACAAGCTCCGATTCAATGTCATCAGGAATTGTACACTGATCTCTGATACCAAAGGGGTGTGTGTGTGTGTGTGTGTGTGTGTGTGTGTGTGTGTGTGTGTTGAGAGAGAGAGAAAGATTTCACAACCAGCAACCTTCACTTCCCTGTACCATGGAAATACATAACATGCCACTTCAGAAATACAAGAAATGACTGTCTAATATTTGCACTGGAGGAAACAGTTGCAGGCATGTGTAATAATACAGTTCCACCAGCTTCTGCATTGCTTGTATTGGAAGCTGGACTGCATAGCTTCATTTTTTATGGGCAGCTGGGCTATACTGTAGTGGGATAATATAATATTTCAGCCAACCAAGTCTTGGTTTGGAGAGTCCATTCTGCTATTGATTGTATCAGCGGATGTGTATAAAGCACCATCACGTACAGTCATCTGGCAGTATGCTGCTGCCCCCTGCAGATCATCATTAAAGGAACACTCTAAAAAGTTAGGGTTTTGTCTAAAAGGGACGGAGAAGTGCATTATAAAAGTTACTACTAATAAAAATGTTTTTGAAAGTAGCTTTCAAAAAAAGTAATAATTGTCCTGCAGTGCTGGAAAACCAAACAAACTAGCATTGGGCCAGTACATGAAAATCAAAGGTTCACTGGCCATGCTGAGTGAAGTGAAAAACGAAAAAGGATTAGTTAGAAACAATAAATTTCACTTTTTTTTTAGTGTATTAATCTAAAAATATAGGTACCACAAGGAGGACACTGTCTCAATATATAAGGTCTAAATTTCAAATATTGTATTTGTATTTCATTGAATAGTATGCTAGGTGCCTCAAAGAACAGCTAGTTATACAAGGTCCTGATGCAAAGAATACACATTATAGATGTCACAGTTGGTGAGGGTGGGAACGGACATGGGAATTAGACAGAATTATGAAAATAAGGTCCTATAAAGATTGGGTTCATCTGAGTGAC
The DNA here is from genome assembly GCF_016161935.1 of Mauremys reevesii. Lineage (NCBI taxonomy): Eukaryota > Metazoa > Chordata > Testudines > Geoemydidae > Mauremys > Mauremys reevesii. The sequence goes on along the minus strand of NC_052623.1, from coordinate 271,750,600 downwards.
ATCAGCACTTAAGCAGTGTCCCTAAAAATGTCCCTATGAAAACAGATGCTTCTGTGCACAGATGGCATTGTGTGTAACTTCAGAGCAAATGTTTGAAAATTTGGTCCATAACTTATATCGGAACAGTTTCCTTTTAAAAGAGAAACCAACTTAAATTGCCTCATTAGCACTGGTACAAAGTTAAATAACCAAATCTGTGCAGACAAGTAGACTGTATGTTCTTGGTACCTTTTGAGGCACATCTCTTTTCTTTTTAATGTCTCAGGCAGCAGAGAGGCAAGGTGTTCCTCTGATTAATAGCTTGCAATTTTTTTTCTGGCACTAGCTCTAAATAGCGAGCGTCCTGGGCTGCTGCCCACTTCAAAGTGAAAAGAGGAAATAGGCCTTGCCCCAGGCCCTACAAGGATTTTTTTAAAAGAAATTTATTCAATGAAATTGGCATGACAAGCTTCTCAACAGCACAACCAAAGTACTCTGTCATACCGCCTAGGTGGGACTGACGGCAAAGTAGATGGAGAGGCAGGTGGGTCAACAAGAGGCAGTCAGTGACAGCAATATTTTGTGGAATTTTGAATTTCATCAGTGTTTCCAGCCTGTAGGCGAAGCCTCAGACACTCTTTATTTCTGTGCATTGCTGCAGAACCACTGCCCCTGAGCTCCTTCCTCAACCATGAATGCCACCTGCCTGCTCCACCCTGTGCTGTGCATTCCCTTACTCATCCCATTTCTGGAAGATAGGTGGGACATAGTCCTCCCTACCTACATGGCATTTCACTCCCTCCCACCCTTTGCCGCACTGCAAATGCAACACCTGAAGTATGCTCGCTACATTCCTCTATTTACTCCATGCAATAGCAAAAGGAACTGACTTATTTCTTAAAGGTTCACAGCTATGCTCAGAAATGGCTCTGTTTTATGATGGTTGTGTAACACACAGAGGGAAGAGCCATCTCATTCCATTGCTTTGACCCAGCTGTGAACTGTTCTTATCTGATTATTTGGCCTAAAAATAAGCACCTTGGGTTGTGTAGCTAACAGCTCTTGAATCATTCCATTGTTAATGGTCACGATTGCTCTCTTTGAAAATTACATTAAGGATAAATAAAATACTCTAGCTCCTAATAGAGGGATCTTTTAGTTAGTTTTAATGTTCGTGCTTTATACCTAAACCACACAGCACATGTTTAACATGCTGTATTATAAATAGCTTAATTGGTGCGCACTCCATAGGAAATTGGTTTGAGCTCTAAAGAATGACAACTAATATATAAGTGCTAAGTATTGTTTTATTAATTTCTAAAACAAGGATGATATGCACGTTTGTCCCAATTAATACAAAGACAAAGGTCTCTCAGAACACAGGGTGGGACAAAGAAACCAATTTTGGGAGAACTATGGTGTGGAAAAGTATTGTGGCAATTTGGATGTAAAGGGTTTTGGAGATGGTGCTTTCCCTCCCCCGACCTGCCCAGGATTATGGAAAAACTTTTTAAAACTTCTGGAAAAATATGTACTAAGTAAGTAAAAATATAATTGTTAGCTTGTGGGAGTGTTTAAATCTCTCTCTCTCTCTGTAAAGTATGTTCTGTTAAGAAGGATTTTGCTGCTGACACTCAGTGGGAGATATTTCTGTAAGACACCTTGAATGTAGATTTGTCCATCCCCGCCCCAAGAAGGAGAATACATCTCCTGACATGTACCCTAGTGCCTCTTTGGATGTCTGCAGGTCTGTAATTTCTTTATAGTATTCTTATCATCTACTGCCCTCAAAACCCTGTTCAGGGAATAGGAAAATGAGGTTGGTTCAGGTCTCTGACTGGCACACCTCGGTTTGCTGAGGAAATTATACAAGCGCACATATGGATTTTTAATGTATTCTTGCTAATGGTAAAAGTTAAAAGTTGATTGGACTCATAAGAGGTTCTGTATATCAAGTCTTAAAGTGCTCGAGTTTTAATCCCAACAAGCAACAAGTGCAGCATAAGAAACTGGAAGTTCCTAACAGATGAGATTACTAACCTGACTCTCACCAGCTCTCTTCATAATGCTCTTGTGTCTTAACCAGTCATGTTGTATTTTTCCCAGAGTCTTTGGCTGAAATTTGTTAGTTGCTTCTCAGTGTGCACATGTGCAGCAGGGGCCCCCAGCCGATGGCTTTTATGTTATCACTACCTCTGAGAAAAGGGTCTGTGTTCATTATGAACCTGCTTCACCAGATCACACTCCGTGTTTTTAGGTGGAGCTTGCACAAACCCCCACATCTCATATATTGCATAGCATTAGGGCATGATGAATGTTTGGATTCCTGAATTGCCCCTCTACTTTACCAGAATTCCAAATATAATTTTCCCTATACATGCAATAATGTCTCAGATTTGACTTCTGATGATGTTACCAAAACTATGTTTGCATCAGTATTGCCTTATAATTTGCTAGAATTGATAATTTACCAGGATAAACTCAAGTACTAGACTATACCAAATATACCAATTCCTTTGATGTGTAACCCCATGAGTGTTGTATATTTGTATATGTAGACTGATGGAATCTTCTGGTTGTATCATGTAATTGCCTTACAGGAAGAGGGGACAGATTAGGGAGGATGTGGAAAGGAGAGAATAGGTGTCATAAAGAAAGATAAAAACAGGAGCCAAGAGAGCCATTCTGACTCATGATTCCTTTCTGGAGAGTTGTCTGAGCTTTTGGGCCACTACACCTAGTAGCACTATTGTCAGAAAAATCTAATTTTGATTCAAGCTAAATAGTTTAGTTCCATACGTGACTTCCCTTGAATTTGTTCAGATGGGAAGGAACTGGATGGCACAAAAGAATTGCAGATGTGACTCCTAGCCCTTTCCCTCTGTCACTGATTGAATTGATTCCAGCTCCAGGTCCACAGTGACCAAAAGTTGTTACCATCTGCTTTTCTGAATTGAGATGTGGGGGTTTCGGTCTAGTTCCTAGTAGACAAGCATGGACCTAGGCTGGGGAAAAATCATATTGCCGGGGACAGACAGAGTCAAGCTTCCTATCTGTTAGACCAGGACAACAAGGGAGGCTGGTGGCAGGCTGAGTAACTTCAGGAGCAGCAGCTTTGATCTGTGCCAGTCAGAGGGCAGAAGAATGGGCCTAATTAATGTCAACCACAGTAAAGCTCAACAGCTTTACAAAAGCGTGGAGGAGAAGTGGTTTGCTCTCAAAAAGCGCTAATGCGTCAGATCCAGAATAAATGACAGCACATGCATGTTTTAACAAAGCTTTTAACTGCCTGCCTTTCAGGATATTGTTCTTGGTGGCAATACTTTAGATTTTGGCTTGATTCAGATCTCATTGAAATCAATGGAAGGACTATCACTGATTTCAATGATCTTTGGATCAGGCGCACTTCGCAATAAGACAGTGGTGGTAGAAAGTGGGTTTTCCATCATACATTTAATCAAAACAAGCCCACACTTGCACTGTTATGAATAACAAATTGCACTTGTGGAACTGATGGATTTATACATGAATAGGTTTCATGTAGATGCTTTCAAATCCCCTCAGGCTATTCTCTTCTGGCTTTAAGGGTGGGAGAGGACCAGGAGCAAAACATGGACATGGTAACATTTTCAGACATGGCCAAGTGACTTAGGCTCTGAAGTCCATTGGGATATGTCTTTCCCAAGGAAAATGTAGGCTCTAAAAACTAGAGAATAGAAGTCTGAAACCTGGGCATAATATTCCAAAACAGAACAAGTGCAATACAGAGAGAATTAGCCGATCACAGCAGGACCCGTATTTCCGCGTAACTTACTCAAGAGAACGAGCCCACAACTTGGAAACTGGACAACCCCATTTTCTAGTCAGGCAACCAGCTTTTGAAATCTTATCTGCCTGTGGCCAAGTGAACAGAATTTTTTCCCCAGCCTATGTACACATCAGGCAACTCATAATCACAGATGTCAGTTAACGACCCCACTCTTGATAGTCCAGTAGAGCGGCCAAGGATTGAACGAGCCACTGAAACTTAGCTTCCCTTAGCTGAGGCATGGTGGTGCGGGGATACAGTGTGGGGGAGGGGGAGGGGCTAGAACAGCTACTGGTTGAGCTATACCTGGTTGGGCATAGAGAAGACTCCTGCACCAATTCATTTACAAGATAAAACCACTCTCTCTATCTGTTGTATGGATTAAATCTGAAAGGACACTTTCCTATGATGTAAGCTAATGAATGTGATGCTATGAACTCTGGGCTGAAAACAGTTCAGTTTGTATAAACTATATTTTGTATATTTTTAAAATTAATAAAAAACCTCTTTTAAAGAAAACAACCACTCAGTGTTTGCATTTGTCTCTTAAATTTCACGAGAATAAGTCAGAACTGAATCCACCTCATTATGGCCCTGATTCAATAAGGTACATAAGCATACAAGGAATTCCATTCAAATCAATGATGCCATTGACTTAAATAAAACTCCCCATGTATTTACGTATTTTGCTGAATTGGGACCCATAGCAGGAACAAGCCAACCTAGTACTCTCAGATGAGAAATACATCTAAAATGGTTCCTGTTTTATCCAGAAGGATCCCAAAGAGCTTTAATGCATTCCTTCTCTCTGTCATTACATGTCGTGTAAATCCACACACACCAGATCCCTCATCTCTTTCTTTGAGTCCTGTTTTATACCTCTGAAATGATTAGTGCTGAATTCATCTGCTAGAGCTTACCTACCAGCTGGGGAGAGGGCTAAGATGTTCTTGAATTAACTTCATTTTCAGCTTTTACTTTCTATGCTGCTATGCTGGTTACTTCTTTACAGTAAGTGCAGCATATGAACCTGTCTGTACAAGTCAATCTCTTTAAAGTTCCTTCAGCTGCAGATTCTCAAGGCAGAAGGCTTCCCAACAAATTTGATGATGCACACCATTATTTCTAAATGGACAAGATGGTTCACTTTTTACTTCTACATTTAGATCAAAGAATGTATCCACCTAGAAAGGTGGTAGCTGTTTTGACAGCAGACTGTGAACCATAATATTATACAACAGTTTAGTACTAGGGATATGTCCCATCTCTTCTTAGATCTGTACATAAATCCAGTCATATTGTAAGTATCTGGATTCTTGGACTCCCAAGCAAAAATAAATAATAGATCTGGGTGCTGGGGGGTGGGGGGACCACCATCCCTGCAGGCTCGGGATCATGCATGAGGAAGGGATGAACTGGAGACAGGGAAGTAAGGAAGCCCAGATGTTTTCCCATCACCACTGAACCTTGCAGGGAATATGCCAAAAATGAATGCAGCCTCTGACTTGTATGTTGATATAGTTACTTTCTTTAAAAAATATGCCACACAGACAAATCATTCGTATGTTATCCATTAGGGCCAAAGCTAATAATAGCAGTAATGTGCTTTAAAATCCTGAGACGAGGTGCTATAGATGCACTAAGTATAACTGCAGTGCATTATTATTACTGTCTCTTCTCTTTCTCTATAACATTTTTCCAGTAGCATGAAAAACTTCTTACCAGAATTTTCTGATGTGTTTTTTGGGTATTCTGTCACTCACACTTCCTAGGCAGTATGAGCTGGGCTTTGTCAATGGTGTTAATAACTATCATCCGTGAGTGCATCATATTTCACACTATATCCTCTTAGTCTCTCCTTGGTCTTCACTACAATAGACCTTTCCCCCTGAAATTTGCTATTGTTGCTACCACTAGTTCAACTCCACCAGTGGGAGCACTAGTGTAAATACAATGCTGCTGCTGTTTTACTTCTGTGTTGTCTAATCCTGCTCACAGGAGAGCCACACAACCCTGTGCTTTAAGTGCAAGTGGCTGCTCTCTTGTGTATGCTAGTATTCCCCCCACATTGCTACCACTGATGGGGTTGAAAAGGTAAGAGAACTCAGCAAATATTTCTTATCTTAGGCAAGGTCATAGACCCAGAGATGTGAAACCTCAGCTGTCCTTTACAGTTTCCAGAGGTGAAAGTCCTGAAAAAAACCACAACATTGAGGAGTTTAGCAACTGCACATTCAAGTCTAGGGTCATATATATCTGGGAATCATCCTTGCTGCTGAAACGTGCAGGTCCATTCTACTCCGTGTGAGCCTATTCCATGCAGGGAAGTTAAAGGGTCTCCCACGTTTATTTCAGTATTAATGCTTTTTTGATCACTGCAAATTGTTGCTGTGTCATGCTATAAGGATGCAGACATTGCAATGTAGATGTACAATTACTTTGATGTTTGTAGGACAAACATGGCTACTTGCCACCTCTATAACTAAAGGCGGGCTTCCCATAGAGGGGTTTTGTCACAGCAAGGAAAGTCCAGGGCTCTTTTCTACCCCACTTCTCTGGACATGGCCACTGACTAACTTAATATGATGAAAGACATCACTGGGTACGTGGGTTAATATATTAAGCACTGTGGGAGGTACTCTGCCAATGCATCTCAGTCCTTTTCTGCAGCACCTGCCATGTTCTATAATCATTCTGGCCTGGGAAGTTAGGTGCTTAAATACTTTCTAGGATCTGGGCCTCTCTCTGACCATGATGCAAAAAAGTACGTAAGTCTATCCTTGTTCAGAAAAGTGCTTAAGTGCTATGCTGAATCTGAGCCTCTGTCTCAGGTTTCACATCTCAAAAGCATTTTGTTCTATTCACATAAGGTCCAAAGCGGGACAGCAGGAAAGGGCTATGTGGTTTGAACAAATGCAGTTATATTTCTCGAAGTGGGTTTCTTCTCTGTCTCTCCCCCCTCCCCCACCCCTCAAACAGAGCATTTTCATCTTAAGTCAATGAAAGTAGGGCAGAGCCTAACCACACTTTGAGCTGACTGTGTTTTTGTATTCTGGGTAATTGTGATCGTTATCTGTACCTAGAAAAGATTTAAACAATTTATAAACCACAGCTGGGCAGAGATAATGAAGGACGTACTGACAGGGGTGAGGAGGGATGTCCCCAGAGAGCTAGGAGTTGACAGGAGGGTTCTCGTGGGGCTGTAGAAGGATGAGATGAGATGGGAGGAGGATCTGAATATGGGGCTGTGAGGCTGGGGGAGAAGGGTTAGTGAAAGTGAAGTCTTACCAAAGTTTTACTGAGTGTGGTATGCATAAAAATATTGTGGCAGGGGTTTGAATCCTGGTAAGGAACAATTCCTCCATGCACCCTTTCTTGGTGAGGCTATTTCTCTGTATGAAAAAGTGCTCTGCCTCACCCACTACAACACTTATTTGCTATTTCAAATACTATTGGATTTTATATCTAACAATAGCAGCCATTTAAAATTCAAGAGACTCATTTGATTGGATAAGGTCAGACATATTTGTTCAGTGTATTCTGATACTTTTTTACTCCTAGACACCAGAAGATACTAAAAGCCAAAATCCCCTTTGCTAGCCTGATCTGCTTACCTAGTGGTTAGTGCTCAGCACTGCCTTCTGGAAAACCTGGCTTCCATTCCCAGCCCTTGTCTCTTGCTTCCTGAGATGGGCACTCAGAGCCCAAATTCCCGCAGCTGGAGGACAGAGCCAGAGGATGAAGCCTGAAGCCAATGGGCTGGATCCTGGGGCTTGCTGCCAGGCAGCCAGTGCCTAGGGCTAAAGGCCGAAGTCCTGCAGCCAGAGCCTGCTGCCCTGACACCCTTGAGCGGAAGCCCAAAGCCTGCGCCCTACCACCCCTGGGAAGAAGGGGAACTCACCGGCTGCCTGCTCCTACAGCGTTGTGCCCCAGGTGACTCCAGGTGACTCCAGAGGGTGGCCCCAGCAACCAACACCAAGGCAGTGCATCTAGGAGCACCAGGGAGGGGGAGGAGGCACTACTTTGCCCTCTTCACCCCTTCTAATCACAGCCCAGAAGGCTGTCATGGCCTCAAGTAAAGCCCCTGGTGGCTGCATGTGGCCACATTTGAGAAATACTGATTTAGAGACATAGCCCAGCTGTGAGGGCCCAGAGAGAGCTCTGAGTCAATGATGCCCAAGCTATGGACCTGAGTGAACGGTAGGGTTGCCATCTTTGGTTGGAGATATTCCTGGAGCTTTCATCAGATGACATAACCTTCAATTAAAGATTAATCTTTTATTCCTGGAGACTCCCGGACAATCCTGGAGGGTTGGCAACCCTAGTGACAGGCAGGATGATGGTATTGTCCACGGTAATTGAGAAAGGAGGTAGTGGCTGGGGTGGGAGGTGCTTAGGGGGCTTTTTTTAGCCATGTTGAGGTTGAGCTGATGGCTAGACATCCATGAGGAGATGTCAGAGAGACAGGCTTAGATTTTAGTTTGGACAGAAGGAGACAGGTGTGGAGTACAAAGCTACATCAGTCAGTTGTCTGTGGGTAGTTGAATTTGTGTTTTGCGGATGAGATTAACCAGAGATAAGTGATTTAGGGCTCTTCCAGATGAGAAATTTGCACCATTTTAATTTAAGGTGTTGTTTTATATTGATTTAGTTAAGCAAAAGTCTAGAGGGAGGTGGAATTTTAGTTCCATTTAGTTTAAATCAATTAGGAATCTGTTTAAGCTAAACCAAAATGTGTGTTTACACAGGGCTTTGCAGCAGTTTAACTAAATTGGTTGAAAACATGATTTGTTAAATCAGTTCAGCTTTCTTGTGTAGATGAGATACAGAGCTGGACTATTAGTAATGTAGAATTGGGATCTCTGGCTCCCTTGCATCCTTTTGACAACTTGTGTTTATACATGCAACTCTGTCTGCCCTCTTCAGGATCAACACCCAGCACCGTGCTCCCCCAGCACTGCTCAGCCACATACACTTCTTCCACCAGGAGACCATACAGCCATTCACTCAGGGCCAGATTCTCAAAGGTAATAGTAACCTAAAGATGTAGATAGGTGCCCCCTGGGCTTCAATGGGAATTTGGTGTCCAGGTGCTTTTGAAAATCCCACTAGGCGTTTATCTGTATATCTAGGAACCCCATTACCTTTAAAAATCCATCTCACAGTGGTGTGTCCTCTCTTCCTGCCCAGTATCACCCCGCTGGCCTCTCAGCCAGTAATGTGAGAACACTAAATCACTAAATTCAGTTAAATACAATCAAGGTAACTATCCAGTGAAGACTAGGCCTCAGTTTATCAGTTAAGGAAAGAGGTTGTTTGCACAGTGCTATTGGGTAACTCTGGTATCCTTTCTTAATTCCAGAATATGGTGTTGGCTTTGGGAGTAATAAGGAATGTTTAATCAGCTTTTACCATCAATTCCGTCTTCAAGTAAACATATCAGTAAAGCAGATCTTCTAATTTTCCCTTGCCTGCCATGCCTTGATAACAACCAGGGGAATTTGTGACTAGGGCCTCGTCTACACTAAAAAGCTTTGTCAGTATAAAAATGTCATAAAAATCATATCCCTAACTAATACTGCTATACTGGCAAAAATTTCTAGCACAGACCTGACCTGGAATGAGTGAGAAAAGTGTTTTTCCTCTTCTATTTCCCATGTTTTGTGTAATGTGTGAACCATTGCAGTAACATCTACAGCTTGAGAAGTACAAATTTTTGTTCTTTAAATTGTTGATTACAGTTCATTAGCATTATTTTTTGCCTTAAGCGTATTCTAGTTGTGCTCTTTTTCTCTGGGGTTATAGCTCTGGTGCTGGTAAGTGGAAGAGCTGTTCAATTCACATAGAACTTTGACTGTAGAATACAAAATACAGATTTCACATCTTACATCCTGGGTTATATAATTCTGCCAAAGCAAGATGATGGGAGCTGGGGGTGGAGGGGAAGGGAGAGGGAAATCAGCATAGCCTATACTTTATAAAAGCTTTTTTCTCCCACTTGACCTGTGTGAGTTTGGTGTTTTACCTTGCATGAAATCCAGATACTGTGCAAGGTACAAAGCTTTTTATCGTATTAATAGAAAATGCTTTCGTGTGTGAGAGTAGAAGCTTAATGTTAATATGTCCTAAGGTGAAAAAAATTCTATTCTATTTACTACATAGGATATACATTGTTTATAATATTAAAAGAACCAAAGAGGCAAAATTGAAAAGCCAATAGGAAGTGCTATTTCGTTTGCAGAGGGAGGTCTCATAAAACACCAGAGAACCTACACAGAGAAGGCACTCAGCGCAATAAATACCAGATACTAATTGGCATTTCTGTTCCTCTTTCTCTACAGTGCGTGTGCTGCATGCAGGTTAAATGGAGTTTCTCTGGTTTTAGTGCGGTCTTCATAAGCCTTCCCATTTTTCTCTTGCTGTTTACAATATTTCTAACCCAAAATGTTAAAAAACAAACAAACATGAATTAAAAAACATAACAAACAAAAAACTCTCTCATGATTTTTAAGGCAATGTGCATTCTTACTTGTCTTCTCGTTTCTGAGCCTTTAATGTGGAAGTTCTGGATCACATTTATAATCTTCTTCCTGCAACTGTGAGAGCTAAAAATATCCTTTTTTTGTAAATGAAAACTGAGCTTCTCATGTAATCACTTGTCTCCAGGAGCCGGGCTGTAAGAACAATACCACAAAGTGTTTGACTGTAACTCTGCTGTTTGTCTTTTCAGAGAAAGATGGTTGAATAGCCTTGGAAAGGGGTGTGTGTGTGTGTGTGTGTGTGTGTGTGTGTGTGTGTGTGTGTGTGTGTGTGTGTGTGTGTGTGTGTGTGTGTGTGTGTGTGTGTGTGTGTGTGTGTGTGTGTGTGTGTGTGTGAGATCTCATCTCATCCACCCCTCCCTTAGCCCTGACATTAGCAAAACAAGAAGACCAGAGGCAGAATTATCCTCGCAAAGAATAATTCCCCCAAGATTCATTATAACATGAGGAAAGAGAAGGGCAACTGTGGTTTTTTCCCCCAGGTCCGAAGGTGGGCTGGGTGAGGAATCTTTGCTGTTTGATAAACAAACAAAGGATAGAGTGTGTGTGTGTAACATCATCCCCCTGCAGTAGGGTGACCAGATAGCTAGAGTGAAAAATTGGGACAGGGGTGGGGGGTAATAGGAGACGATATAAAAAAAAGCCCCAAATACCAGGACTGTCCCCATAAAATTGGGACATCTGGTCTCCCTACCCTGCAGTGCCCTGGCTAGGCTTCACTTTCTATAATGCCACATAGTGTAATTTCATATTTTGTTCATGTAACCATATTGAGGCTTAGCGAAAAGGGACCACTGACTAAATGAACCATGTTTTTGCAGAGGTGACTAAGACAGGAAGGGAGAAGGTGGTAGATTTATACAGCTATCTCCACCCCCAAAACTAACAGATGCACAAAGGAAAAAGTACACATTCTGTAATGGGGCACCACCTGGTGGTTCAATGTGCACCACTCAGAGAGATGCAAAAAGCCTCGTCTGGCCTCTGCCATGCAAGATTGCTCTCTCTAGTTCATTTCCGCCTTTCCCTCCTATTGTTTGTTACTCACTGCATCTTGTTCCAAATAATACTGTAACCTCTTTGGGGCAGGGATTGTGCGTGCGTGTTTATACAGGGCTCTGAACAACGGGGTCCCTATCTGATTTGGGGCCTTAGGGTAAATGATGATGATAATAAGAGCAGTGTTTTATCCAGGTCTGTTTTAAACATCCCATGCCACGAGGTTTCCATCACTTCCTTATGGTCACAACTGACAGTAAGCTGATCAAGCGCTCCGCATTTGACTACATTGTGGACAATGTAATTTTTACATGGAAGTTCCTAAATTGTCTTCCTAGAACTGATCACTGTTCATCTAGTCCAGCATCCAGCAAAGGCTCTACCTAATGCTTCAGAGGAAGGGGAAGGAAAAATCCATAATACAGCTGGCTAATTTATGCAATGCTTTCCAACACAGGAGGGGAAATCTTTCCTTCCTGATCTCCCTGCAGAGCAGTTAATGCCCTGAAGCATAAGGTTTGATCACACTCTGTGCCAACTGGTGATGTTCCAGATGAGAGGGAATGAGCTGTCAAACCATTTTTTTAAGTGAAGAGTAGCTAATTGGGGCAAGCAAACAGAAGGGCAAGAACAAAAATATTAAACACATGGACAATATTCAGCCTCACACTAATGCTCTGTATAATTGTTTCCTGTAGATCATTCTAGGGCAGCTACGGAAGTAGTGTCAAGGTACCTTCCTCCTGCATCAGTATAACAAAGCTCACCAACCTTCTATGTTTCCCATTATCCTTGTGGATTCTGGGGCTAATGCCGACAGACGTCCGCCTGTGAAGTGAGAGAAGTAATGCTCAGTTCTCCATTTGGCACACACAGGCTACACCAGGAAGATTCCTGAGGGAAGCTCCAGGGGGAATGATATGAGAGTGAGGGATGGTAGCAAGGGTGGTGAGAAGGAACCCCTGAGGCTACATGATGATGATTCGCACGCCAGGAGCCTTTTCAGTGGATCAAAACAAAAGGAACCAGCGTGGGAAATTTCTGAGAGATTCATTTTGCTAGCTAAGGAGATTACAGAACTGCATCCTCTCTTTTGTAGGCAGTGTCTGCCGCTTTTTGTCTTTACATTTCCCATTGTTGCTGGTGGTAGTGCTAGTGTAGACAGGACTCTGGTGTTTTTACAGTCATCTCACCCTGCCCAGAGCCGATCTAGATAACGTGGTGGTAAAAATGCCAGCAGTAACCTGGACCATGTCTATACTGGCACGTCCACCATGGCTGCCACCATAGGAAAGCTTTAAGCAATAAAGTCTAGTGTAGAAAAGGTCTACAATAATCTGAATGCATTGAGACGCGGGCATGGTCTCGGGCCCAGGTTTAGAGGGACGGGGAATCTAGCTGTGAAATTACAGTAAAGCTAGGCTGTGGCTGTTTTGGAAAGCCCTCTGAAATGTTATCAGCCAGAATCTGTAATCAAGCTTGTTGAGCTGTTCTCTCTCCTTTCTACACCTATAGTTGCTTCAGTTCATTGTGGTGTTAAATGCAACTGCAATAAAGAGACTTTGTTGTGGTCTCTGCAGAGCTGCTTTTGCTAGCGTTCAACTGATCACTTGAATAAAAGACTTCACCTGGAAAGGTGTGTATGTACTTGAAAAGACCTGAACTACTCGACCCCCCCCTCCTCCCCATAAGTAGCCATAAGTAGTCATCTCTCTTATGTCTTCTCCAATTTACCTGACAGATCTCTATACCAATACAACTCCCAACAAACGGGTGCTGGAGAGGTGTGAGTAGGGACTTTTTTTTTTTTTGGGGGGGGGGGCGGGGGATTCCTTTTCCTTCTGTGTGTCTCTGTCCAGTGTCAGACCACTCACATACCGATTGGGCAGGCGCCACGGAGATTTCTGCCTTAAGAGGAGAGAGAGTAAAAAAAAAGATCCGGGGGACAGTTTGTGTGTGGTTTTTTTGGGGACACAGCAGCAAGCTGTGGAAATCTAAAAAAAATGGCAGGTCAGGTATCTTTCCGAGAGTGACCCCTCCATGTTATTCGATGAAAAGGTGTAAACCACCGGCGTGTTTTAACTTGTCAGTTGGTCCCCACTGCACCTGCCCCTCCTCTCAAGGGGGACTCTCTCAGAGAGCAGAGGGGAATCCAATGTGATGTCTTATTTCCTTAATGTCTTTAGCTGGCTCTTTTCTCACTTTCTCCTCCCAGCAAAGAGCCTCATCTAACCCTTTCAGTCCCAGGACTGCTGTCTGTTTCTCATTGATACTGGAGCTACTTTCTCTCTTTTAAATCATGCCCCTCTCCTGGCTATCCTTGTTTTTCTCTTTTTTTTTTTCCCTTGTCCCGATCCGATTGATGGGGGATTTACTCTGTAAGCTTTTGAGGCTACTTAACCTGCACTCCTGAAGGGGTAGGACAGTGTTAGCCCTAACTCAACTAATATTGGGAAACCCCCTCTCTCTCCTGACCTCACTGACTTGCTTCAACAACCCTGGAATTTTTCTGACACTGATGTTGGCCTGCTCCTTTCAGCAGAGCCAGTAAGGATTCAAGTGAAGCCTCCTTAGCCCCCGTCAGTCCCCCAAAACCCCTGTCGCTGGAAGCCCGTCCACCCATTGAGGATTCATTGCAAAAAGCTAGTCGCCCTCAGCGCACTCCCTCCTGTAATACCCTACTGCCTCCAAAAAAGCCTCCTAAAGGGGACGGAGATTCGTTGGCGCGCTGTACAGGATCTCTACGGTTATTAATCAGTATGTGTCCCTAGGACAAGTTTATGTCTTGTCTCTTCTCAAGGCTCAAGACAGAGACAGCCCATTTTTCAGCCAATGCCTCCGCCCACGACTTGAAGGCTTCACCAGTCCGCAGGGATCCACGTTAGTAGAGGTCTCACAGAGGGTCGGTATCTGGGCTTCCTGTTAACCCCAGAGGGGGAGACAATGGACCCAGTCCGCATAAAGACTATCCAAAACTGCTCCTCTGCCAAACACAAAGAAACAACGAGGTTTCTTAGGATTAATTGGTTGGTACCGTACCGTTTTTACCATTTTTACTGATTTGCTTTACCCTTTTACTCAGTACTGCTGCTGAAACTACGTGGGTGGAGAGCCCTCGAGCACTCTGGTCAAAAAGGACTGCTTATTATGGATGGCCGAGCCTGCCTCCCCTCTCCACATACCCCGTGGCAGTTCTCTGGCACCAAAGAAAAAAAAAAAAGCTTTTTTTTGTTTTTTGCCTCCCTCCTGACTTCATTGGTTTTTTTCCTACTGCTAATTGTGCTGCTGCAGTGCCACAAGATCCTCCAGAGAGAGAGACCCCTGCTTTGCATCTCTCTCATACTTTGATTCAGATCGCGGACCCCACTACTGGTAATGTCCTTGGCCATTTAGAACAAAGGACTGGCATTTTTCACACTCCTTTACACACCCCTACCCCCCCAGTCTAGCGGAAGTTGAGCGTATGAATAGGACCAGACACAGACCAGCCAGCAGCTCACCACACAGGACACTGCCTCTGTCCTGACCAGTGGACCCTCTTCTTTCAGACATCAGACTTATTGACTCGGAAAAAAATGAGAGGACCTTTCTGACAACTGTATGTTTTTTTATTATTTTTTTTTTTTTTTTTTCATTTTATGAAGATAATGCTTTTATTAGATATTCCCACGAGGTTAAAACTCATGTGGGGGTCAGTTATTCTTTTTCTACTCAGCCAAAGGCCTTACTCTCTTCGAGTTGGCCGAGTCTGACTCTTATGAACTGAAAAACCAGACTACTACATGTCTCTGTCTTCTTTTAATAAAAAAAAGCTGCTCTGACTGAACTACTACTGACACCCCCTCCCCAATAAAGTAGCCATAGTAGTCATCTCCTCTTATGTCTTCTCCAATTGTTTACTTATTGTATAAATATTGATGCTCACCCTAATAAACTAAACTTGCTACACTTTTCCGGCTTTGTAAGCTAAGGATGGTGTGGTTGATCAAATCAATTGTTGTCTGGTCTCTGACAGATCTCTGAGCCCTATACCAACTCCGCACAAACTCGGGTGCTGGAGAGGTGAGTAGGACTTGCTTTTTACCTAACATACTTGCTGGTGCATGTACATCAGATTTAGCTAGGAACAGGCAGTTCTACGGGGCTCATATCTTGCACAGAGAAGGTGTTGTCCTTGATCTGCAATACAACATGCTTTTCTGCTAATGCTTTTTTACTGTGGGGACAGCAGGCCCCTGTCATTCCAACAATCCTGGATCCATTAGAGCTATGCACAGAAACAGCGCCATATCAGTCTGGACCATTGGGCCAGTCCTGGGTTGTGTTTCAGGAAGTGGCTGATACCCGATGCTTCAGAGGAAAAACAAACCCAGAATGTAGCTGGCCAATCTGTAATGCTGTACCACAGGGGCTGGGGGAAGAGTGGTGCTTCCTAATCACACTACAGCTGGCCAGCTCACGCTATGAAGAGTATCTTACCTACAGAAAAAAAGAACAGGAGTACTTGTGGCACCTTAGAGACTAACAGATTTATTGGGGCATAAGCTTTCGTGAGCTACAGCCCACTTCATCGGATGCATGCAGTGGAAAATACAGTAGGAACATATATATACACACAGAGAACATGAAACAATGGGTGTTGCCATACACGCTATCACGAGAGTGATCAGTTAAGGTAAGCTATTACCAGCAGGAAGTTTGTTAGTCTCTAAGGTGCCACAAGTACTCCTGTTCTTTTTGCAGATACAGACTAACACGGCTGTTGCTCTGTTACCTACAGAGCTTCACGTATCATTGATGCTAACAACATTACTCAGCACTTAGAAGTTTTGGATTGTGCTGTCTGGGTACAATCTTCTGTTAGCAGAGCCTTCCTAAGCGGGATCCACAGGAGGTTTAGGGGGAACCATACTGAATAACCTCACACCCACCACTGGCCTGATACAAAAGCACAAGAATCCCCTATTTCCCCCCCACACATTTAAATCTCCAGGGCTACAGCCTAATCCAGTATCAGAGGGGTAGCCTTGTTAGTCTGGATCTGTAAAAGCAGCAAAGAGTCCTGTGGCACCTTATAGACTAACAGACGTATTGGAGCATGAGCTTTCGTGGGTGAATACCCACATGCATCCGACGAAGTGAGTATTCACCCACGAAAGCTCATGCTCCAATATGTTTGTTAGTCTATAAGGTGCCACAGGACTCATTGCTGCTTTTACAGCCTAGTCCAAAATTCCAGAAGCAAATTGAACTTGAGTATAACATTCAAAGGTTCAGGCTCCTCTGGTGCTCGAAGGAATAGAGTGTTACCTTGCAGTTATTAGCTGCTGGTAGTCATTTCAAAGCCATTTGTTTTCAGAAAGCTGTACCATAGCAAATTGCAGCAAGGAATTTATTTCTGGCCCGGAGTGCCTCTAAATCCCCCAGATAATTCTCATGTGCAAGCTCTTTTGAAATGGCAGATATAAATATATATATTTCAAAATTCCATATAGTGATATTTCTGGGACTGCACATTTAGGGTGGCAAAGAACTTGTTTGTAGACAGAGGTGTGTGTGAAAGGATGTTGTCCTAGCCACCCCACAAACCCACTCGACTTAATTTACTCGTCACTCTGAATTCCTGAAATCCATAAATGCTGATCAGAGTTAAAACACATCATAGACAGAAGCAGCATACACTATCCTCCAGAAACACATCAACACTGGAATACGCAAAGGTACGTGGGGTACCGTGAGGATAAAGATAACAGAAAGACACTGCTATTCAGTTGGGGCAGCAAAGTTCTTCCATGAGGAGGTGTCACACTCCCTCCCCAACCAACAATCTCAGGACTTGCTTCAGGCTGGACAGACGCTGTCAAGTGTCACTCTGACCCCACATCTGAACAGGGCTGTTGCTGCCCAATCCATGCCTGCATATCAGAAATACCAAATGGGCCCCAAGTGCCTTGTTACCACTCTTGATTGTCCTTGCTGCTCAGCTGTAAGACCTCTAAAGAGTGATTTCCAGCTGAGACCAGCCCAGTGCAGCTCCTTTCAGCTCATGGGGTTGGGGGAAAGGGGCCTTCATTCTGGCTAATCTGAACCAAATCTCCCCTGGAGGAGTGCAGCTGCTGCACCAGCCTTGAAGAGTATGTTAGGTCATTGCTTTACCCCCCTCCCCATCTGTCAAGGGCTCTAAGTGCTACCCAGGAGAAATCTTTGTACTCGGGGGAGTACAGTGATTGCTACTGGGCCTGCTCCCTGTATGGGTGCTCAACTCGGGAGGGAGACTCCTTCCTTTTTTGCACCTGTGCAGGGTTGGGCACAGTATGTTGCTAAATAAAGGGTGCTTAAGAGCAAATCTCACTAACGCAACCCCTCAAAATCAATAACATGACCTGTAAAGACAATACATAGTACATCCACAGCGACATCTGCCTTCCTATGTATTGCCAGTGCTCCATCCAGCATGCAAAGCACACTCTGCTTCCCCATCACCTGCTCCAGCCAACACACAATCTTAGCAAGCCGAGGGCTATATATAGTGTGGCCATCAATTGACTGACGTAACACTAGCCTAGCAGTTAACAACAACCCCAGAGGCAGGGAGGAGTCCAGCCGAAAAGCAGAAGGCAGCTGTGTCTACCAGGAACAGCCTGCCTGTTGCATTGTGTTTCCCACCCCGCTGCCTCCCCGCCTCTTCCCTTGCAAAAGGGAAGGGAGAAACGACATCTCAGTTGTGGAGATACCTGACCAAAACCATCTCTCGTCCGTTGGCGTGTCAGATCTGGTTGTTTTCTTACAGCCTTTGACCCTATCATGGCCTCCAGTCTAAATGCCATCTTCCTTCTTCTCTGGCTCCTTCAGCGTGGAGGTAAAAAGTGCTTTTTGTTCCTTTTGTTTATGCTCTCATTTGGTCACATTATGGCATTTTTTCAGCTGGTGTCTTTTGTTAATGTCCAGAGAGCCCCCTCTAGGAACTTGCACATTCCTGCTATTTCTGTCTTTTAAACATTCTGTCTTTTAAGAACTCATAAAGAAAATCCAGAAGGGAGGGGGAATATGGAAGTAGTGCCGTGTAACCTACATTAAATGGTTCAGGTCCTCTGTAGCAAGTTCTTCTCAAGCTAATGGCTCCAGGGATTAACAGGCGAATAGGTATTGATGTTGGCCCTGCATTGTGACAGTGGTACTTTGTAATGGCTTGTGTGAAAGCCAGGTTAATGTAAACCTTGGCATTGTTATACAGGGTGAACTGAAGATGAGGATGACGAATGATCATGCCCTAGACTCAAGAGTGGGGCCAGAGACCACTCAGATCATTGGTCCTCCCATACCACCACTGCATTTTGGATGATCCCTCACTACATCCCTCTTTTATGGTTAAAAACTGTTCCCAGTGCTGTAATCTAAACTTTTCTGTAACTTCAGCCTATCACTCCTTGTTATGTCATGTGCAGAGGCCTTTCTTTCATTGGCATGATTACCTTGAAGTTGTTTGTAGACTATGACCATGTTCTCCCTCTGTCACCCCACCCCAGAACTCAACAGTTTGTATTTAGCTCCTTTCATTTTGGGTTGTCACTTCTGAAATGTGGTTGTTAGGTAATTGTGATATTCATGTCACAATATGGTGTCATAACATGATGATGTCACACTAAGCTCAGATTACATTATGGGGCTCTTTTAGTGTTCCGCAGTGACCCTGTTTGTAGAATGCAAGATTTCAGAGAATCCCATCAAAACCAGGAAAGATGACCATGCCACCTTTCTCTTTATATCTCTGGCCTTCAATTCATGTATCACTGAAAGAATCAAAATTCCTGTTGTATAGAGAGACTTGTCCATAAGGTTCTGACTCACTGTCCTAATGAGGGAAGAGCACTGGATTCACAGCGCCTCATCTCTTTCTAGGCCAGTAAAGGTCAGGTAGTTTGAAAGATGATGTAATTTGTCTGTAGAGGAAAGGGCAGCAGCTGTCCTGAATCTTGAGGGGCCAATTTCAAGTTGATCTATCCATAGAGTCCAAGTACAGTGGTGACTGAGGTCTCTCCTGCCCCCACACTTATCATGGGAACAATGACAGAAATTAGCTCCACTGGCAAATGGAAAAAAAGCAGTTGGCTGGAGTTGCTCTGATGATTTTCTGATAACTTTTAAAATGCTTTTGCTACTCCTCCGCTCCTATTGTTCTCTATTCATTATTATGTCAGATGCTTTGAGATGGGAATTGCAAGTGCTAACATAAACAGATCAAAGGTTGTCTAGGGTTTAGAACTTGACTCGTGATGTCAAAGGGATGGGGGCATATACCCTGTGAAATGGGCTTTCTATCGGCATTTTCACAATATACGGTGTTCCCCTTGCGCTTTTTTGTTCTTTATGCTAAACAAAAAAGGGAACAAGCCTAGAGGCAGCATCTCCTCTTTGCTTCTGCAGCCTCTGTTGTAACTTCCTATATATCACCACTTGGTGAATTTCAGAAGCAGATATCCTTCTAATTGCCTGACAACAATCATGGGAACTATTTCGCCTCTCTCTTAAAGAGATATTATCATGCATGGCTACTTCAGGTCTTCACAGTTCCGCCAATAGTTCCTGTACCTTATGTGCTGACTCGCCCTTTGCTTTGCTGTTTAGAGTGGCAAAAGTTTTGAGTGGTGAAGCTGCATCCTCTTAATATTTTTCACGGTCTCAGTACTGGCATGCACAGTGTGTGCAATTTCCTTCCTCACTCTAACACCCCATGTACCCAAATACACAGTTACACTGACACACACATTTGCACACTGACACAAAGGCATGGGATTTTAGAGGAGGTATTATACAAAACATCAAACCAGAGTTAATTACCACTTTTGTCAGCCATAACATATTCTCACACGCTGAGTAATCAGTCCACTTCCTCCCTTCGTCCGCCTTTCAGCATGCTAGAGTTTTAGAGAAGAACTCACAAAGAAAAAGCGGAAGCCTGGGATTGCAAGTGTATCTAAAACTACAAAATATTTATCTAATGGACTGTATAGACTACACAGGAGTTGCCTTGCCAAAACATACGAGTGGTCCATGTAGTCCAGTATCATCCTGTCTCTGACAATAGCCAATCCTGGATGCTGCAAAGCTGGGTGCAACCCCCATGATAATGCATCTAATTGTGTGTGTGTGTGTGTGAGAGAGAGAGCAAGTGTGTGTTTGGAGGTGTTGTTATATAAATGCTAAAGATTATCTCCTATTGTCTAGGACGGCAGGTTGGTGGACAGAAAGTCTCAGTAAAACAAACCCCCCTGATCCAGGTCGCTTTTGCCAATGAAAATGTATCTATGACGTGCCTGGTCAGCTACCCCTACATGAATGAATACATCACCTTCACAATCCATTATTACTGGGTGAACTCAGAAGGCAAGATAGTCACCATCAACAATCTTTCCGTATCTGAAACAATCCCCACTGGACAGACGAACCAGACAACAGAGAAGGATTACCCACATACAGTTGGGACACCAGAAAACCCCGCTGCTACTGGCACCTACTACTGCAAGGCCAGTTGGAGAAGCAAAAGAGAAACAGGAAATGGGGTATTCATCCTTGTTAGAGGTAAGCTGCAACTGCGCCTCACCTAGCCAATGAGAGATCAGAAGAAGAGGTTTGAAGGGCAAAATCTGACTGGAGTTTCCCCATAAAGGGGTGGGGGTTTTTTTGGCCCTTTTTTTCTTTACCTCAAAACAAGGTAGAAACTAGTAATACCTAGCACTTGGGTAGCACTTTTCATCCACAGATGTCAAAGTGTTTTACAAAGGAGGTAAATAGCATTATCCCCATCTTACAGATGGGGAAATGGAGGCACAGAGAGGCTAAGGCCTGGTTTACACTACAGAGTGTTGCCAACATAGCTATGTTGGCTAGGAGTGCCACCTTACTCTAATCCGTACAAAATGCAACTGCAAATATCATCTTCTTTGCCTGCTGTTCTGATCACATAACCTCCGCTTTGGATCTCTCCACTGGCTCCCTGGCTTATACCATATCAAACTCATTCTTTTAGCCCTCACTTTCAAGGCCCTTTCGTGGCTTTGCCACGCCCTGCTTATCCTCATCTGTCATATGTCCCTGTTTCCTGCGCTCCACCGTACGACCCATGTCTTCCCCAGTCTACTTCTCCCACAGAGTCTTGTACTGAATGTGTGTGTGTGGAGGGGGTGGGGATGGGTTCAGGACTGGAGCAGCAGAAGGTGAGGTGTCAGGCGTGAGGTACAGTGGCAAAGTTGGAGGCGTTGGGAAAGCTTGCAAGGACCTACCTGTACCTGATTCTGCCCATCACTATCAGTCTTTGTTTTGAGACCTTTCACATTCACCCAGGATGTGATTTAAAAGAAAACATATATTAAAAGATATGTTCTTCAGCTCTGCTTGTGAGTTTTAGCCCTCTGACAGCTATTGAATGGAAAACTTGGGGGTAAAAATGAACAGTGGTTCTCATCTCCACTCATGCCATGAATCGTTTGCCTTCCTCCTCACAGACACAGGGTACAGAGAGCCCTCCCCGGGCATGTGGAAATTTCTCATCGCTCTTACCACTATCCTGACCATACTGAGCATCACTGAAACAGCTCTGCTGCTGTGGAAGAGAAAGGCAAGTCCTAAGATAAGTATTACAGGCGGAGCTGGTAGCGTTGCCTGTAGCTAAGGTTTCTTGACACTTCCCATTATAAGACCCTTTTTTCAGTAGTTAGTAACTTTACCAAACTTTAAGTGTTTGGACTGAAATTTTCCATGCTGAAAGTCTACCTCAGACTGTTGGGTTTTTTTAAGTTTCAGCAAAAATGGTTCAGCCATATCAGAGAACAAGATAAAGGGTAAATATATTGTTTTGTTCATGTTAAAAGCTCCTTGTGTCAACCAGATTGTGTGTGCACTATCCCCAAAGAGCAACTGAGAGTGCTGTGGCCCAGGGCTGCCAGGCAGAGCAGGACTGCCTCTGCAATCACTTCTCACAGCAGCTGAGGGTGGCTGTGTCACCAGGCGCAGGAACTCAGAGCCCAAAAACTCTCTCTTCTATGGTCCCAATGCTAGGTAATAAAGGTAATAATTGGAGATATACCAATCTTCTAGAACTGGAAGGGACCTCGAAAGGTCATCGAGTCCAGCCCCCTGCCCAGGGGCGGCTCTAGAAAATCCGCCGCCCCAAACGTGCTGCTCGCGTCGCCCTTCCCCGGTCCCGCAGCCAGGGCAGAAGTGCCTGCGGACCGTCCCGTGGTCCCGCGGCTCCAGTGGAGCATCCGCAGGCATGCCTGCGGGAGCTCCGTCCGAGCCGCGGGACCAGTGCACCCGCTGCAGTCATGCCTGCGGGAGCTCGAGTGGAGCCGCGGGAAGAGGGAACCCTCCGCCAGGGGCGGCTCTAGACCCCAGCGCGCCAAGCAGGCGCTTGGGGCGGCCGTTTCCCGGGGGGGCGGCATTTGGCTCCGGTTGAGCTCCCGCCGGCATGCCTGCGGCAGGTCCACCGGAGCCCGGAATGAGCGGACCTGCCGCAGGCACGACTGCGGCGGGTCCCGTCTTCCCGCGGCTCCGGTTGAGCTCCCGCAGGCATGACTGCGGCAGGTCCGCTGGTCCCGGGCTCCGGTGGACCTGCCGCAGGCATGCCGGCAGGAGCTCAACCAGAGCCGCGGGAAGAGGGGACCCGCCGCGGGACCGGGGAAGGGCGGCGCAGCGCTCCGCGCTGCTTGGGGCAGCCTACTTTCTAGAGCCGCCCCTGCCCTCCGCAGTCATGTCTGCGGCAGGTCCGCTCGTCCCGGGGCTCCGGTGGACCTCCCGCAGGCATGACTGCGGGAGGGCCGCCGGAGCCAAATGCCGCCCTGCTGGCAAAATGCCACCCCACGCGCCTGCTTGGTGCGCTGGGGTCTGGAGCTGGCCCTGCCCCTGCCTTCACTAGCAGGACCAATTTTTTGTCCCAGATGATCCCTAAGTGGCTTCCTCAAGGGATTGAACTCACAACCCTGTATTTAGTAGGCCAATGCTCAAACCACTGAGCTATCGCTCCATACTGGTGCCCAGGGGCGGCTCTAGACACCAGCGCGCCAAGCAGGCGCTTGGGGCGGCCGTTTCCCGGGGGGGCGGCATTTGGCTCCGGTGGAGCTCCCGCCGGCATGCCTGCGGCAGGTCCACAGGAGCCGGACGAGCGGACCTGCCACAGGCATGACTGCGGCGCGGGTCCCCTCTTCCCGCGTCTTCGGTTGAGCTCCCGCAGGCATGACTGCGGCAGGTCCGCTCGTCCCGGGCTCCGGTGGACCTGCCGCAGGCATGCCGGCAGGAGCTCAACCGGAGCCGCGGGAAGAGGGGAGCCGCCGCGGGACCGGGGAAGGGCGGCGCAGCGCTCCGCGCTGCTTGGGGCAGCCCAATTTCTAGACCCGCCCCTGCTGGTGCCCAGGCAGTGTGGTGAAGAAGCAGCCAGTCTGGAATGCAGAAGGGCAGGAGCTAGACCCCTGGGGAAGGTGTGCAGTAGAGGAAACAGAATGGACAAGGGACACTGTGGGGCAGGGGGTGGGATACAGGAACTTGTTGGGCAAGGAGACTGGGGCAAAGAGAATGAGGGGAGACTGAGATGAGAAGCCCAGGGAAGGAGACTGGGACTGGCAGCTAAGGTCAGGGAAGAGTGGAACTCCAAGGAGAAGACTGGGACTAGGATGAAGAGCTGGGAACAGGAGGAAACTGGGATGTGGAGCAAGGGGAGAGGAGTCAGGGCCGGGACAGGAATAGACTAGTGGGGTCAGGGCAGAAGGGGTCAGGTCTAAGGGAAGCAGGGGCATAAGAGTCTGTGCTCATTGGAGCACATTACTCTCCAGAACCTAGAATGGAACCTAGGATTCCTGGATCTCAACATTCCTCTGCTGCCAGCAAATATCTATGTAATCCACTGGCAAAGTGTGTGTTTCATCCACCTCTGGTGGCTGTTCTACATAGGGGATGGCAATCTACTACTGCATTCAGTGCCACCGCTAACTCAAGCAGCAAAGATCTGTGCTGTGGACTTACTATTTCCAGTTTTTCTGATAAACCGGGTTGGTATCAATTTCTGGTTTTCCACTTTGCTATTTTTAAAAACATGGGATGTTACATAGAAAAACCTATTAGTAAAATCATTATTAATGTTGCAAAGTCAAGCAATTAAATTTTAGGAAATGCCAGAATTAAGTTTTCCTATGCATCCTTGAGTTGGGCCACTTATGTGTGTGCCTTATGATAGCATCTTTAGTTACATGATTACACACTATTTTTTCCATTGGACCTCTGCCTCATCTCAGCACAGGATGGACAGTACTTACTTAATGAGCAACTATTCAATATTTTAGTTTCTCTGTATTGTTCAAGGTGTGGCCCTAGGCCTTATTTACTGCCACCACTCAAACACTGCTCTTCAGATGAATTATTAATTTCCTTATGGACTTTTCTGTGGCATTTATAACTATAGTGTCATGACCCAAGTCCTGAACCCAGGTCTACAGGGAGATCATCATTCACCAACCCTCCATTTATCAGCTTGCTGGGATTAGCTAGACCTGGCTGTCCTTGAAGCCCAGCTCATCTAGGAGGCTCCACTCTGAGCCCCAATTGATAGAATGCTGGGCCTCCTGATTGGCCTACTCTCCCTACTTAAACCAGAAGGAGGAACAGGAACTTGCTGGTACAACTGGTCTCCACCCTGCTTTGGGTGCCTCCCCCTGTACTACCTGCTCTTGTCTCCTGGTCCTGACCTCCTGGTTTCCTTACACAGCATGATTCCTGGCATAGGCACCAACTCTGTGAGTGCTCCAGTTTACAGGGCTTAGGCGAAGGGGTGGAGTGGGGGCAGGGCCTGAGGTGGAGTGGGGGCAGGAAAAGGCAGGGTGGGGTGAGGGTGGGGTTTGGGTAAAGGGGTGGAGATGGGGTAGGACCTGAGGTGGAGTGGGGGCAGGAAGAGGCAGGGTGGGGCAGGAGCGGGGTTTGGGTGAAGGGGTGGAG
Source organism: Mauremys reevesii (assembly GCF_016161935.1). Lineage (NCBI taxonomy): Eukaryota > Metazoa > Chordata > Testudines > Geoemydidae > Mauremys > Mauremys reevesii. Next base: position 271,725,298 of record NC_052623.1, on the reverse strand, counting down.
ATGGGGCAGGACCTGGGGTGGAGTGGGGGTTGAGCACCCCCGGGGAAACTTGGAAGCCAGCACCTGTGATTCCTGGTATATGACCCTTGGCTCTTAACCTTCTGGACCCTGGCTCTGAATGCTGGTTGGTTGGGGACCCAGCCTTCCTGCCCCACATTAATTACTAGGCATGCCCTTTTCTGATATTCACCCAAGAGTTCTGAAGGAACTCAAGAAATTGCTGAACTACTAATGTGGTATGTAACCTATCACTTAAATCAGCTTCTGTACCAATAGCTAATGTGGAGGATAGCTAATGTGATGCCAATTTTTAAACAGAATCTCCAGAGGTGATCCTGGCAATTGCAGGCCGGTAAGTCTAACTTCAGTACGAGGCCAACTGGTTGAAACAATAGTAAAGAACAGAATTGTCAGACACATAGATGAACATGATTTGTTGGGGAAGAGTCAACATGGCTTTTGTAAAGGGAAATCATGCCTCACCAATCTATTATAAACTTTGAGGGGGTGGACTAAGATGATTTAGTGGGTGTAGTGTACTTGGACTTTCAGAAAGACTTTGACAATTTCCCTCACCAAAGGCTCTTAAATAGGCAGTCATGGGATAAGAGGGAAGGTTCTCTGCTGGATCAGTAACTGGTTAAAAGATGGGAAACAAAGGGTAGGAATAAACGTTTAGTTTTCAGAATGGAGAGAGGTAAATAGCAGTGTCCCCCAGGGATCGGTACTGGGACCAGTGCTATTATAAATGATATTTATAATAGCAAGTGTATTTATAAATGAGCTGGAAAAAGGGTAAATGGTGAGGTGGCAAAATTTGCAGATGATACAAAATTACTCAAGATGGTTAAATCCAAAGCAGACTGTGAAGAGTTACAAAGGGATCACACTAAACTGGGTGACTGAGCAACAAACTGGAAGCTGCAATTCAATGTTCATAATGCAAAGTATTGGAAAGCATAATCCAAATTATACATACAAAATGATGGGGTCTAAACTAGCTGTTACCACTCAAGCAAGAGATCTTGGAGTCACTGTGGATAATTCTCTGAAAACATCCACTCAATGTGCAGCTGGCGTCAAAAAAGCAAACAGAATGTTAGGAACCATTAGAAATGGGGTAGATAATAAGAAAGCAAATATCATAATGCCCTTATATAAATCCATTGTACACTGACACCCTGAATACTGCATATAGTTCTGGTTGCCCCATCTTAAAAAAGATGTATTAGAAATGGAAAAGGTACAGAGAAGGTCAACAAAAATTATTAGGGGTATGGAACAGCTTCCATATGAGACGAGATTAAAAAGACTGGGACTTTTCAGCTTGGAAAAGAGATGACTGAAGGGGGAATAAGATAGAGATCTATAAAATCATGAATGGTGTAGAGAAAGTGTTATTTACTCCTTCACATAACGTGAGAATCAGGGATCACCCAAAGAAGTTAATAGGTGGCAGGTTTAAAACAAACAAAAGGAAGAACTTTTTCACACAACACAGTCAACCTGTAGAACTTGTTGCCAGGGGATGTTGTGAAGGCCAAAACTATAACTCGGTTCAAAAAATAATTAGATACATTCATGGACGATAGATCCATCAACAGCTATTAGCCAAGATGGTCAAGGATGCAACCCCTTCTCTGGGTGTCCTAGTCTCTGACCACCGGAAGCTGGGAATGGGCGACAGGGGATGGATCACTTGATTATTGGCTTGTTTTGTTCATTCCCTCTGAAGCACCTGGCATTGGCCACTGTCGGAAGACAGGATGCTGGGCTAGATGGACCATTGGTTTGATGCAGTATGGCTTTTCTTATGTTCTTATTCGTGAGCTCTTATGAACATGGCATCAAATAAATTAGAGGAGGAATGAAGAGCTGGCCAAGACAGGCTGCCAAGGCAACAGCTCTTGAATCCTGGAGCACCACTCTTGTCATAATGCAGTCAGAGACAGATTATTTTTCTGATTTTAAAAAATTACAATTATTAGACATTAATAGGAGAGAGAAATCAGGGTGAGAACCTCTCCCCTCCTTTAGCCCAGTAAAGGGACTGGAGTGACTAAAGGGACACTAACAGTCTCGGTTCCAGTCAGGGCAGGATTTCCCCAGGGCAGGAACTGCAGAAGACAGCTACAGACATCGTCCAAGGACACCCTCACAACTCCTGGTGTGGAGGCCATGCTGGTGTGGGGTTGGTAGAGGGAGGGGCATGGCAGAGGCAGGACTGTAGCATGCAGCTTTGCATAGCATTCAGGACGTGACGGGCAGCTTTCCAGGAGGCCCGCAGCCTTTCCAGTCCCCAGAGCACTGGGAAGGCTGAGAGTTCTGTGCTGTGCCTTTTAAAGTTTGTCTACACATGAAAATTAATCCAGAATAAGGTAAAGTATGACTCCAAAATGGATTAAGCTAATTTGGAGTAAGGCACTCATTCTGGAATAAGAGCATCCACACATGGTGTTAATCAGGAATAGCTATTCTGGAATAACTCCCCTGTAGGCAAGCATCACAGACTCCAAGTCAGTGCAGGAGGGAGCTCAGGGATCAGCGTTTAGGAAAATTGTCAGGCTTTTCATTTTCCATCGTAGGCAAGTATGTTTGACCCTCTTTATCTTGTGGGGCTGCTCCTCTGCCTCCGGACTCTGCAGTACTACCTACCTCAAAGGTTCAAATATCATGAGATACCTCCTTCCCCCTCAAAAAATCATGGGTTTGAGATGGGAAAAAATAGATTAATTTTTTTTATTTGTCTTCTGATTATGCCAGTGTGGCTAATTCACAGATTTTATTGTGAATCTTGCAATATGCGGTGCTTTGCTTAAAACCTCCGCTCCTGGAGTAATGTGATTACAAGAGACTCTCAGCTTTCACATTTTTTTTTTTTTAAAAAGTAAGTGTCTAGGCCTCAAAGGTTGTGGTGTTTGAAAATGTGGAAACCAAAAGAACCAACATTTTTATTATTTTTAATCTCATGATTTTTAAACCAGTCTCATCTTTCTGAGCACTTGGGGTTGGCAATGCAGTTTAAGCTTTAGATAAGCTGCCTGGTCACAGTCCATATATGAGATCATTTCAAGTTGAAAATTCAACCTAAAATTCATATCTCTCTCTCTCTCTCTCTCACACACACACACACACACACACACACACACACACACACACACAGTTGCCATTTTTGGTTGGAGATATTCCTGGAAGTTCCATCACATGGCATAATATTTAATTAAAGATTAATCTTTAATTCCTGGAGACTCCGGGCCAATCCTGGAAGGTTGGCGACCCACCCCCTTCCCTTCTAAGAAGGAGACTTCACTTTCTCTCCTCTCTATCTTGGGGTGGGAGAGATGTCATTCTTTCCTACTTCTGTTCTCCTCATCACTCACCTTTCTCTGGTCACAATTTCCTAATCCCAGTATTGCCTGCCCCAAAACAGTCAAAAATAATGAGTCAGGCTCCCCCAAGTGAGATTGGCTTAGATAATGAGATTTCTAAAAATGATAAAGCTGGGACTCTTTTTATTTGTCTTCTATGTTTTGTGCCATTTGTATTCACACTTCTGAGTTTTTCTCGACACCTGTGAGGGCTAGACACGTCCGGTTTTTTTGTTTGTTTGCCTTTTTTTTTTTTAAATGAAAGCTGAGATTGTGGTGTATTCACATGACTTCAGTAGCTGGGGCTTTTGGAAAAACTCCAAACAGCATGAGACTTGCAATAAAATGGCAACACTGCATCCATCCCCCCAGTCACCTCCCCAATCTTTCCAATTCCTCCTCTATCATTTTATCTCAGGTTCCTTCCTGCTCTCTGCTTACCCACAGTCTCCTTTACTTTCCCCTCAGTCCCTCTGCTGCTACCATTCTCCCTCCTTAGCTCTCTAGATTGCCCTGTCCTCCTATATTCACCTACTCCACCCCAACCCCACCTGCCAGTGTCCTTCCCTGTGCCCCGTAATCACCTCCTCTTTGCATGGCCCCTCTCTGCCTCCTAACAGCACACATCTTTGCTAAAATGTAGCCTGACTTTAAGTCTCATTGGAGAAACTGGGAGGTGGTGGCCCTCTTTTCTAGGGGCAACCTGACTGCCACCTGCACGGGCTGTAGGGAAATAGTAGCCATCTTAATTAAGAGCAGCCTGGCATCAGGCCCACTAATGGGGTATGGGAAATGGTAGCCATTTTGGGAAAGGGCAAAACTTTGTGAGGTTGCTCCTGTTCATCCCTACATCACAAGAGGCTTCAAGTCAAAATACCCAACATGAGTCTCACAACAAAAATGTGATTGCTGGCAACTCTCTAAAGTCACAATCTCTCCCCCCACCCCACCGTGTCCTGTGGGGCCTGAAGCTGGGGAGCAGCCTGTGTGAGACTACAGCCTTGCACCCTGTGCCTCGGCAGGGTGCTCACCTAGCTCAGGCCTCTATGATGTCTCTGTCGCTCTTGCCTACCATGTGCTGTGAGGCTGCCAATTTGTTCCAGGCCCCTGTGAAATCACTGCCTTTCACCCTGTGTCCTCTGGGTCTGCGGCCCTGACTCCAATCTGATTAATCACTCTCTATCCCACGCACCTGCCAAACTACAGGCCTTTGGCCTGAACTTCAGGCCCTTGGGAGATTGTTCAGCCACTCAGGACTTTTGGTACAGCCACAACTATCAATCTTGTGAATGCCGGATAGGAGTGGGCATGGAAGCTTATCATCCTTATAGTGTATATGGAGAAGGCGCTAACCTGCTTTTTTTAAAAAATAAACCCCAAAACGTATCAAAGCAGTGCTGATGCTGGGTTTTTCAATCACAATTTGTTCTGTGTTTTGTGCCTTATGAGAACTAAATGAGGGGTTTTGTGTATATTTGTAGGTATTTGATTGGCAACTTGCAAATTATTGTAGAATTTCAAATAAATAGGGGTTAGGCTTCTTTCTCCTTTTGCTTTGTCTTCTCTTTGACTAAAACGCCATGACTTGACAGGTGATTTCAGACCTCCCATTCAGATCTATAGTGACTCCCTGCTTTAGTTTGTCTAGTTACAGGCCTGCTGACCCCTCCTTACCCTGGGGCCTCACCTCATAAGCTCTGTCTATACTGCAACTAAACACCATCGGCTGGTCCATGTCAGCTGTCTCAGGCTCACAGGGCTCGGGCTTCGGAGCTGTTTAATTGTGGTGCAGACGTTTGGGCTCGGACTGGAGCCCAGAGAGTCTCGGAGCCCAGAGAGTCTCGGAGCCCAGGGTCCAGCTTGAACCCAAATGTCTTCACCACAGTTAAACAGCCCCATAGCCTGAGCCCTGCAAGCCCAAGTCAGCTGACACAGGCCAGCTGAGGGTGTTTAATTGCATTGTGGACACATACCCATAGAGGTAGTGACTGTGAATTGATGTGAAATGCAGACAGTGCCCCTCCTCCTTAGCAGGAAAAATGCTGTATCCACATCACAACCAAAAGAGTTAACCTAATGGAGGGAAAATAAGCACAGGTTGCACTAGCACCAAGGCTGAGGACAAGCTCCTTCCCCTTACTCCAGAGAGTTTAGCCAGATATCTTCGGGGGGGGGGGGGAGGGGGGGTTTCAAGACTGGCTGATACCTCCAGATTTTGAGTTGACCCACAGATATATTTTTTTAACACCATAGAATTTTTTAACGCAAGTATCTAGGCTTGAAGATTTAAATGTTTATCCCTAATTACTAATGGATTGGAAAGTAATAGTTGATCATCCTCATGTGATATGAGACTGATGTCATCCTGCTTCTTTCCAAATACAGGACAGAAATACTTTTCAAATACTTCTGCGTTTTCTGCATTGTTATTAACAATTCTCCTCAGCCAGAAGAGTGCTTGTGGTGGTATTGGTTTCCCTCCTCCATGTTGTTAGAATGACGCTCTCCTTCACAAAAGGAAAACCCCTCCACAAAGTCATGGATCAAGTGAATTAATATTGCCTTGTATTATGCTGCACCTTACATTTCTGTCCTTTGTATACACAACCTGGGAGGGGGTGATGACCTTGTCAGATCTCATAAGCTAAGCAGGGTTAGATTTGATCTGTAGTTGAATGGGAGAGCTCTACGGAAAATTCATTTGCTGAAGGAAATGGTGTTGGTGATTCCAGAAGAGGTCATCTTCCTTCAAGTCAGTATTGGACCAATGCCTCAGTGTATTACTGACCAATAAAAGGTCTCTTGGTACTCTTCTCAAGGGTTGTGATGTTAGCACCAGTTTCCTGGCCAAGTCCCATTTTGAGTAATTGCATTCTGCGCTGCTAACATTCCCCCTAGAGTTGCAGCTGGGTAGGGCTGTCTTTATTTCTTGTGCTACAGCATTGCTATGTGCTGTTAAATAGGTGCAAGCTCCACCCCAGAGATGTCTGTATTGTAGAAGTCATTTTTGTGTAAACACAGAGTCTGGTTCACACAGTTTTACACCAACTTTAACCCAGCTGTTTTCACTGGTTTACACTGGTGCGAGAGGAGGGTCGAGCCCACTGTTTTCAAAGTGGTCTTTTGTGATGAAAGTGCTATAGAAATGTGATTCACTAGTTATCATTGATCATGTGTTAAGTACAAGATGCATGCAAACATTTATTTCACATTTTGGAATGTCGTGTGTTTACAACAGATCTGTCATTTAGTGTCTCGTCCTAAGTTGGTGGTGTGTCCTGGGAGATGCCCGGATGTCCTCCAGAGATGCCCAGACCTAAGCACAGGAGCCCAAGCCCCTTCAGGAAGCTCAGAACCATCTGGCTCCATCTACACTGTGAGTACCACCAGAATTACCCTCATCCCCAGTGTGGCCTACTGCTGGACCTCCATGTGTACACCAGCATGGCACCATGTAAAAACAGGGTGATCTGGGGGGTGGAAGAGAGAGACAATGTAGTCCATTCCTTCAGTATAAGGAAGGATTTGATTCCAAAGAGTGGGTTGGCGAGGAGGCGAGGCATCTGCTTATGCCGTCTCCTCTCTAACTTTTGCCTTCTGTTCAGAATAAAACTGACACCCTTTTACCACTCCTGACACTGGCCCAGGGCAGCTGTTTCCATTCCCCGAGCCTGGTGGTGGCAATGCCTCTGTTTACCCAAGGAGGGGGAGGAATTGCTTAAGATGGGCAGCAGGGCAAATGTGGAAGGGAGTAAAAGGGTGAAAGCAGAGAAGAATATTGGCTGAATATCAGGAAACCTTTTCTGAGCATGAGATCTATAATGGAGTGGAAAAGTCTCACAAGGGGAGAGATGGAAGCTCAGTTGCATGAATCATTTGTGACTGGACAAAGATCTGGAGAATGTACTGTAGGGAATGTTAATGCACTGCCAAGAAAGGTGAGATGCTGATGTGGACAGGAGGATGGACTAGGTCTTTTCTAGCTCAAACTTCACGGGTTCTTATGAGGCCAGTAGGGTTTGGTTTGTTTTTTTAAATTTTGGAACTGAGGTTTTAAAAAAAAGCAGCTGGAAATACCAGAGTAATAATTTAGGGAAGGGGAATTAATTTGATAAATCTTTTACTTTCAGAAATTTCTTTTTAATTCAACTTTTTAGTAAACATGGAGAGTTTTTCTGTAAAAGTGGATGATTTCTGCAAGGAGGTTAAAAAAAATTCCAGTCCAGTTCTTGCTCAGTCAGTGTTGCCATGCATCCTCAGCTTCATCTTAATTACACGTTCTGTCATGTTGCCTTGTTTGAGGTGTCTACCTGAAGTTTAAAATAACAGTGTTTTAAACCCTGGCCCAGCTTTGTGAAAGTGCCCCTGGCAAGGGCTAGTGGACTTGATGGTGGAACCCCCCCCCACTGCTCCTTCTCCATTAGGGGCTAGGAACCGGCCGGGGTGGTCCCCAAAATATAAGTGGTATTATCTTAGAATGTGGCATGGCTAATTTCCCTGGGGGATGCACTCATTTAGTGTCTCTTGGGAAGCATTAGCTGCTGAGGTTCCTAGGGAACCCTGGCAAGAAAGTAAAGGTGCCATTCGCTGGGATGAAAGCCTCCTCCAGCCTAGCTACCCAAGGGTGCAGATTGCACTCCTGTTCCCAGATGCCTGTGGGTGTGAATCTAGCTGATCTAACAGGACCGGGTAAAAAGGAATGTTGTGGGGCCTGAAGCACCTCCTTTGGTCCCATATACACTATGAGACGCTAGTGTGGTGCTGGAGCTGGTTACCGTACTGTAGCACACACCGCCTGATTTCTCTGTTGGATTAGGGGTTTGTGGGTCCCTGGGCCAGAGTAAGTGGGGGGCCTCTCTCCACCTTTTCTGCCTGCAGTCTCCCCATTGTCCTCCCCCCTGACAGGGAGCTGGGTCATGGCGTGAGGGCTTCCCCTGCCCGCCAGGTGCTCCTGCTGGGGAAATGGGGTTGGGGCACAGGGGCTTGCCCTGCCCCGCCAGCCCGGGACCCCTGCCAGGGAGCGGGGGCTTCCCCTACTTTCCCACAGGAGCACTGGGTGGGTAGAACGGGTTGGGGCATGGGGGCACCCATATTTCCAGGTGCCCCTGAATTGGCTAGGGCCCCTAGGCGTTGGCCCAATGGCTAATCCACCACTGTGTTGTTTCTGGGAGAAAAATGCACAGGGTAAGAGACTCTCTGTGACCAGCAGCAGGAAAGGAACGGAGAGCAAGGAAGATGAGAGGAGAGCTCTGTGTGGGGCTATGTTCCGAATGAGTGGCCACATGAAATAACTGTTAATGTTTGCCTCTTTTAAGGGGCGAGTGGGGGTAGAAACCACATGATGCTATACTCATTTTGGCTGCCCCGTCTGTCTCAAGGCCCCCTAGGCAGGCTGTTCATCCCCCTCCCAACACATTCTGCTCTTCTTTAAATCATGATCACTTTGAGCCTGAACACTTGTAATTCCCAGGGAAACGAATGGGGTGATAGATGCTCAGCGCCTCCCAGGATCAAACCCAGTCACTTGTTTTTTCTCTTGCTGTATTAGGAGACATGACAGTCTCATTCACTTTGCAATCCCTCCCTAAGAGCACCCGCCCCTCCTGCCTGCCTAAGCTCCTCCCATCTTCTTGTTGCCAGAGAAACAGCCACCTTGGCAACCTGCTGTCATCCTTGAAATACACATAGAAAAGTCCTCCTGATTGTTTTATTAGATCCTCCGGGCAGATCTGGAGCATCATTCAATCTGACATGCATCTCTAGTGACACGATTATCTGAGGGACAAGGAGATGCTCACATGTGTAGGGGGTGTGTGTGTGTTTCTGCATGTACCTGTATGTGAGCATTCAGGGCAGAGCTTAAATTCTTATAGCGTATTTCCCAGAGGCCCCCCCAGCCCTCCCCCCATTCAGGTCTCCAGCTTCAGCTGCGGGGCAGAGAGGCTCAGGGCTTCTGCCCCACGAGGCGCCCTAGGGCTCAGGGCTTCTGCCCCACGAGGCGCCCTAGTGCTCAGGGCTTCTGCCCCACGAGGCGCCCTAGGGCTCAGGGCTTCTGCCCTGTGGGTCACCTGTGTTGGGGCTTGGGCTCCAGGCTTCAGCCACAGAGCCAGCTCACAGCCCCCCAGAGGTTTGAAAATATTTACCGGAGCTCCACTCTGGACAGCTCTAGCTGAATTTAAGCCCTGATTCAGGGGGGAGTGTGTGGGTGTATGTATGTAAGTGTGATTTAGAGTATATGTGTGAGCTAGACTCTGTGTGTGTGTGTGTGTGTGTGTGTGTGTGTGTGTGTGTGTGTGTGTGTGTGTGTGTGTGTGTGTGTATATTATTTCTGCATTCTAAGAGGAAAAATAGTTCCCGGTTTAAAAAAGAAATGCAAATTGTCCCTGTTATAAGTGACTATGAAGTTCCCACCTTTTGCTGTGCTGTTGGGCATCAGGACATCAGCTCAGCCACTCTTTCCATTGCCAAATGCCCAGCATGATTGTGATTGGAACACTAGTGCCAAATTGTACCATTCAGAGCTCATCTTGCTTGCAGGTTCACCTCCTGTCCCACTGAGCAGTGAATGTTCCCTATAGAGGAGGGTCTTATTCTGCACTGTGTGAAGAATTTGGAGTAGATGGAGGCAGGTGGGAGGGGCCCTGCTTTCTTAGATTTATATCCTAGGGAGAAAAAAATCTCATCATGTCTCCATGATTCAAAATCACGACAAGGACGGGGCTGCCCTGTGCAGTTAGGGCATGAAGCGGTTTCCAGGACTTTTGCAGACTTTGGGACGCAGGCTTTAGGTTCATCAGAACTCAGATTTAGGATGGATGACAATCCCTGACCACAGCAGGCAACTGCATTTTTTTCACCTCTCTGCACTGCATGTTTGTGATGTGACACAAGCCCTCTTTCCTCTCCCCGCTCTAGAGCCTAGAATCCCACCAAGCTGAGGTCTATTCTGTCCTTGAGGATAACACGAACAGCTTGTCGCTTGAGAAGAATCCCACTGCTACGGTAAGTCTCCTCTCAAGTAATCCTGACCCTGTCCTGCTGGGGGTTCCCTTTGAAATTGGGCCTGGCATAGAAACCACCACAGAGCTGCTGTGCCTGTACAAAGGCAGTAAATCTAACTGCTGCTTCCACTCCTCCCACCCAGAAAAGGAAAGGCTGGATTCCTCCTGCCCCTAGGCTGGGCTTATGCATGTTGAATCTTTCTTTTCTCTGGTTAAACAGTTGTTTTGTCAAACATTATTAGTTCGGGGAGGCCTGGCTGATATAGGTGCTGCGATGTGAGATTTGCTCTGAGGCATGGTGGGAGATCATTTCTGGCAGTGGAAACCTCCATGTGTGCAGACCAGACCAGGGCTTCTTGGAATATGGGCTGATCCTGGCCTCCAATATGGCCCTTTTGGACTGCTCAGGCAGTGCAAAGATCAGGCAGCTGAAGAGTCGTCCAGCATGGAGAAGTCCTTGAATATGGGCATGGCTGGGACACTGCTGAATCCAGCCATCCCCAACTGGCATAACAGCCCCCTCGGGGCCATTACCACAGGCCAAAAGTTTAAAGCAGCTCTGAGACTGCTCTAACTTCTGCCAGGGTTGCTGCAACAGCCGTGGGGATCAGGGAAAGGGAAAGTACAGCCATGTTTGGCATCCTCTGCATTCTGGTCCTACACTGAGTGCAGGTCAGCCAGCCCTGGAGACTGGGCTTGGGGTGTTCTGAGTCCTATATATAATTTGTGTTTCCCCCTTACTGTCAAGATGAAAACCATATTGAGTGAAATGCTTCTGGAGCACCTGCTCAAGAGATCGACAAGAGTCAGCTGCTTAACAGAAGTGATGGGCTAATAAAAGCAGAGCAGAATTGTGCCCTATACGGTAGGGGACATTTTGGAGCACTCTCAGAGTGAGAGTGTGCCTCTCTTAGGTGGACTCCTCTGTAGGTTTCCCTGTACTGTGTGGGTTTGTTCGGTTTTGTTGTTTTGGGGGGGGGATGGGGTTACGAACACTTTGGATTCAATGACTTTTCCCAGTTGTTGCTGTTTATTATTGTGAGCTGGGTGGGACCCCTGCCTAGCGGTTAGAATCTCTGGTGGCAGCCTTGCCTAGTGGTTAGGCCCTCCCACTTCACCAGGTTCTGACCTAGGACACTCTTGGGCACCACAGAGAAGGCAGTCACGTTGTGTGGTCAAGTTACCACACCTCCCTGGGTCTCTTCCTACCACTCTGTCCCTCCTTGGGGTGTGTCATGGCTTGCCATTATCTCTGTAACTTGGTCCATGGGCCTTTGCAAGCTAAGGAGTCGCAGCTTCATGCAACCACTCTCCTCCTGAGATACCTTCCTGGCACAGTCCCTCCATCACAGTGGCTGCACCCCATCTCTCTCTCCACCCACCAGCCTGTTGTGCTGAAGAGACTCTCTCTTAAGGCCCTCCTCCAACCAGAGCATGCCCAGCAGGCCTGCTGGGGCGGGGCTTCCTGGGCCCAGAGTTATTCCTGCACCCCTATCTCTCTCCAACATGAGGTTTGTCCACCCCATCACAATTACCTTTTGCTCTCAATTTGGAGAGTAAAACAAGGTTTGGTGAGTTTTGCCTCATTTCCAGCTGGTTTCACTTTCTGCTTCTTGTGCATATTATGTGTCCAGGATCCAATAAGTAAATAATGTCTCACATTACCTACAATAGTAGGACAAGGACAGAAAGGAACAACAAAAATAAATCATGTTAGCACAGTGAAAGGGCTCTTGTTTACAAACTACCTCCAGCCTGATCCATTTCTAACTTCAGAATCCAGTTAATGCCAATTGTTTCCCACTGCCAAACTCTTTGGAACTCGGTGTCCAAAATCTGCTGGGCATTCCAAGTGCTGTGTCCACACACACCTTCACCATGGTTCTTAAACTTGGCACTGGTCTGTTTGGGTTGCAAAGATAGGAGGGAAAGTTTTTAGTTATAAAAAGCAACATTCCCCCGACTCCTTAATGTTGTTAAAATTATTATTGTGACAGAAGCATTTCTAATTCATATTCTGTTGTCTTACTAAACCAAGGCTTGAACCTTCTTGGCAAGTTGAAAAGTGTAGTGTGGACAGTGCCTAGGGGCTGAATCCACTGCTAGCATAAGCGGATGCAACTCTGAGTGTTTCAGAGTAGCAGCTGTGTTAGTCTGTATGAGCAAAAAGAACAGGAGTACTTGTGGCACCTTAGAGACCAACAAATTTATTTGAGCATAAGCTTTTGTGGGCTACAGCCCACTTCATTGGATGCATAGAACAGAACATACAGTAAGAAGATATTTATATGTACAGAGAACATGAAAAGGTGGAAGTACCCATATCAACTGTAAGAGGGTAATTAATTAAGAGAAGCTATTATCAGCAGGGGAGAAAAACTTTAGAAGTGATGATCAAGATGGCCCATTTCGGACAGTTGACACGAAGGTGTAAGGATACTTTAACATGGGGAAATAAATTCAATTAGTGTAATGACCGAGCCATTCCCAGTCTCTGTTCAAACCTAAGTTAATGGTATCTAGTTTGCATATTAATTCAAGTTCAGCAGCTTCTCTGAGTGTGGCCCTCCAACTGCATATTGTCTTTGGAACATGGCATAATAGGAGCAGGGCCGGCTTTAGGATGTGCGGGGCCCAATTCGAACGTTTTCGGTGGGGCTCCGGCAGGGATGACTTTAAAAAAAAATGTAAAAAAAAGCCTTTCATTTCTTAGCAACTGGTTCGCTATAAAAAGTTCTGATTTAAGGGATGTGCCATAGTATGTATTTTTTTGTACCAATAGAACAGGAGTACTTGTGGCACCTTAGAGACTAACAAATTTATTTCAGCATAAGCTTTCGTGGGCTACAGCTCACTTCTTCGGATGCATAGAATGGAACACACAGACAGGAGATATTTATACATACAGAGAACATGAAAAGGTGGAAGTATGCATACCAACTGGAAGAGTCTAATCAATTGAGATGAGCTATCATCAGCAGGAGAAAAAAAACTTTTGAAGTGATAATTAAGATGACCCATAGAAGGTGTGAGGAGAAGGTGTGAGGAGGCAGCTTGAGCCCCCCGCTACCCCAGGGCTCTGGGGGCTATTTAAAGGGCCCAGGGCTCCCCTTCTTCTACCGCCCTGGCCCTTTAAATAGCTGCGGGAACCCTGGGGAAGCGGCGGGGCTCCAGCGGCTATTTAAAGGACCGGGCGGTAGAAGCAGCCAGAGCCCCGGACTTTTTTAATAGCCCCCAGAGCCCTGCAGCCCTACCCCAGGGTTCCAGCAGTGGGGCCCTGCTGGGAGCCCCAGGCCCTTTAAATTGCCCCCTGGGGAAGCCGGGCCATCCTGGTACAGCGCACCAGCTCTTACCAGTATGCTGTACTAGGGCTTGGGCACGGGGCCCTCTTAGGGGCGGAGCCCGATTCAGGGGAATTGGTTGAATTGGCCTAAAGCCGGCCCTGAATAGGAGTTGCTATATTGGATCAGACCAATAGTCCATCTAGTCCAGTATCTTGTCTCCAATGAGCAGCAGCAGCAGCTTCAGAGGAAGAAACCCTGCAGTAGGCAGTTATGGGAAAGTTTCCTCCTCTCCCCAGATAGTTAGAGGTTGGCATATGTCCCAAAGCCTGAGTGGTCACATCCCTTCCAAAACTCTTGTTTACTTTAAAAATATATTAACTATTATAACATTGAGTAGTCCAGTTATCCATAGAAATGTCTGGTACTTTTTGGAATCATGCCAAGTTGTTAGCCTCGGTGATATCTTGTGGCAGTGAGCTCCACAGACTTTTTCACACAGTGCACAATTGGTATCTCCTTTTCTCACTTTTACATTTTTACCACCTTTCAATTTCATCAGAGGCCCCTTGTTCTTGTGTTCGGAGACCAGAAACACAGGAGATTCCAACTGGCCTTTTATCCCATTCATTCTTTGTTAGACTTTAATCATGACCATTCTTCTTTGGGCAATCTGAGCAACCGTGTACACATGATGTTGCTCTTCACTAAATATGGAGCACTCAGCATGTTATCAGAACCCTGGTACTGCCACATGCGAGTGAGTGTTTGGAGAGTGGATGCTAGGGCAAAGTGACCTGTTACTGAGTGATGTGAGTACGTCTCTTGTAGCCTCAAGACATGAACATCTCGCAGCCAGACAGGGTTGAAGACAGAAATGAAGACTGTGGGAAAACAGGGAAGAAGAAGAAAAAGAAGAAAGAAATGGTAAGAGCCTTCTACAACCCTGCCGTCAAAAGCAGCCTCATACCTTGTGTTCAGATGATCACATCATTCAGAAAGTAAAGAACTGAGCATTGTAGTGATGTTTAAAATCTCACTCTCACTTACCACGTGTCCCCGTGTCCAGACTCAGCTGTGTGAGGGGACAGGGATGGAGGGGAGGTTCTCTAGCAGGTGCAGTGTTAGGAATGGAATGGGAAGGTTTGCATTAGGCAGCTCCCACACCAGCCTCTGTCTGCAGTGAACACAGAGTGATTGAAAACAGGAACGTCATGATAAACATGGTGGGCCAGATTAATCTGTGGTGTAATTCCATCAAAGTCAGTGAGGATAAATTTGGCCCAAAAGGTCCATGGCCTTCCCTGTGCTGGAGAATTTTGATGTGCTGCCTGCCACTGCAGTCCTTAGCTCACCTGTAACACATCACATGCCCACACATAAAATTACAATCAATACCCCACAAGTATTTGCGCTACTATTAGGACGAGACTTGCTTTGAGCAAGGCTGGCCACTGTTGCTGCATAGACACTGAGGATTCTTAGATTCACCCACCATGGCACTAGCACTGGTGCCGTTTCACCGATGCTAGTAATAGTGGGAGGGCTAGTAGAGAGTAGGTGCCAGTGATTTTTGCCACCCTTTCCGGTAATTCTGCTCACAGTAGTCCTAGGCAACATGATGATAAAATGCCAGTGATTGATTTAGACCAGCGCTCTCACTGTTGCTACCGCCAGCACAGTGGCTGTGTTTGCAAAGAATGCCATATGTGGATGCAGGGCATGAATGCACCCATAACTGGAAGGCTGGTGTGGGTGCACTGCACCACTGCAATATCCACCAGTTCAGCTAGTAATGAATAGGTCAGTTCTCTGGTGTACATGCGCCCTTTGGAGAGTCTACAGTTGGCGTTTTTTGTAAAATGTGTCCCTCTGATGCCACGGAGGAATTGCTAGTGTAGACAGGGCTTCGTGCAGCCACTGGCATTTCAACTACTCAGTTGTCTAACCTTGCTCACAGCAACAGCAGGAGTATGTGACCCAGTGCTTAAAATGTCCGTGTCTGTCGGTGCCTTGTCTTTGCAAGTTACAGTGGTGCAGAAAAGATTCAGCTATTGAAGAAACAGAATTGGGAAGGTCAGGGAATTCCTCTTTCACAGAATCCTGACTGATTTATTTTTTACTTTTGGAATAACCAAGATCAATCCCCCTTCCCAGGTGAATTGCTTTTTTGGAGCAGTGGAAAATAGGAAGCACCTTTATGCCTGGAGCAGGGTTATTAATGTTCATCTCCGGGGCAGCAGCATTCCGCTGGCTGAGTTAATTCCATTCTGTGGATCACTAGTGGCCATTGCCAGTGGAAAGAGTTGCAGAGGATACTTCTTAAGAATCAATCTGACTTTTTGAATAATTTGCCTCCATTTCTTTTTTTCTTTTTACCATATTGTAGAAATCTCAGCAAGAAACTCTGGAAGAACCCTTTGATTCCCTGTATGAGAATATCTAAGAGGAAAGACTAATCGTGCTTGGACTACACATCTCTGAGTATGAGGGAACTGCCCCTCACATCTTTAGTATCCATCTGAATTCTCCAGAGACTCATGGCACACTGATGGCAGAGCCCCACGTTGGTCTCTTTCTAACCTGTTCTTTATGGACCTCAGAATTCCTTTGTTCTGCTCTCAGGGTGGCCCAGGCTGCATGGGTGCGCCTGCAGAGGATATTGCTTTCAGTTATTTATAAGTCTGACTTTTAGCGATTGTTTTAGTCAGGATCTGTGCAAGTTTCCCTCACCCAGCTCTGGCGATGCATTTGAGTCTTGATCTCTAGCACTTGTTGTACAATACAGGGACCCCACTACTTTCTTTGACAGTGCACCTCAATCCTGACCTGCAGCCCATGCTATCCCACTCCTAGCTCTCTCCTGTCATGTCAATATGAACTTGATATATGTCTATTGAGGACTTGATTGGGAGCCAAGGACCCCTGTTACCACCTTTCCTTTCTCAACAACTTCAAGCTGAAACATGCTGATGCATAAAGCAAACTGACCTGCTAGCCCTGTACTGTAACTGCAGATATACAGTACAGCCCTGTGCTGCTCTGAAACAGTCTGTCGGATTCAGCTCTGCAGGGTGAATATTTTCCTTTGAATGCAATCAACAGAATATGGTGGGGGGAGGCAGCAAGAAAAGAGATGCAGAAAATGAAGAAGGAGTCTTCCCTGCCTGTGGACATGTCTCATTGGTGATGTTCCTCCCATGATAAACTACTTGGAGACAGGGCTTGTGAGAGCAGCTGCCCTGCTGGACTCTGTTCCGTTTATAACCCTGTCCCAGGCTGATGTCCCTCCCAGGAAGGGTGTTTAGAGGGAGCGTTAACATTCTTCTTTTTAATAGGTATTGTTACATAGTGTGATTGGTTTTTTAAGCTCTGGCGTGGGCAGATGTAATATCTTGGGGAGAAATTGTCACCCCATTGAAGTCAGTAGGAGTTTTGACATTTATTTCAGTGGGGCCAGGATATCACTCCTGGTGTTTAGAGTGGTATTTCAAAAAATGCAGCTAAACCAGTTTATCAGACTCACAATATATGGAGTAGAGGCCCTGTGTGTGAATTTTCCATCCAAGCTCTTATCCTTGCCATCACATGGATCTAGCCCAGGGGTGGCCACCCTGAGCCTGAGAAGGAGCCAGAATTTACCAATGTACATTGCCAAAGAGCCACAGTAATATGTCAGCAGCCCCCCATCAACTTCCCCCACTCCAGCCCCTAGCGCCTCCCCCTCCACCCTATGCCTCCCGCCTGCCGTGATCAGCTGTTTTGCATGTGCAGGAGGCTCTGGGAGGTAGGGGGGAGGAGGGAGGGCACAGCACATTCGGGGGAAGGGGCAAGGGCGTTGGGGGAAGGGGTGGAGTGGGGGCAGGGCCTGGGGCAGAGCAGGGGGTTGAGCAGTGAGCACCCCCCGGCACATTGAAAAGTTGGTGTCTGTAGCTCCAGCCCCAGAGTCAGTGCCTATGGGAGCCGCATATTAACCTCTGAAGAGCCGCATGTGACTCCAGAGCCACAGGTTAGCCACCCCTGATCTAGCCTATCAGCTGAACTTACACTCGCAGTTCTGATGGGAAAGGAGTGACATTAACTATATTGTATAACTTGATCAAAACAATGGATCAAAGAGCTGAAGATGTTGTACCTCAGCTTTTCTAAAAACAAAAGAAGAATCTGTAGAATAAGCTGAAAGGAATCATGCAAATCTCTCTAAAGAAGAAAATCAAATTAAAACTGATCTGAAGGTCATAGGATCCTCTCCAGTTGTAGGTAATGTTGCTATACGTCAAAGATGGGAGGCTATGGAAGTGTTTCCAGGGCCTCCAATCTTCCTATACTATGTTTTAAGAGATAATCTTCTTATTGCTTTGCTCATTTATTAGAAGAAATTTCAACTGTGGAATCTGTACATTTTAATGATAACTACTTTTCTCTTACCAATGTCTAGAAATTCATTGATGCACGGACCCAGAAAAATTGTTTTTCCATTGTAAATGCTTGTGATCATTCTGAGATAGAATTTTAAAACAAATGTTTTTGGGGTCACCAGGTTTTAATGTTTTCTGAGTTGACATGGGAAACACGAGTTGGGGAAAAAAAAGGTTCAGACTTAAAGAATTTGCAAAATTGGTGCAATTACAGTAAAAAAAAAATCCTTGCCAAGTTTTGAGTAATGTTGGTGATAAATGATATATTTTAATTGATTACAATGTGGCTAGAAAATCTTTAGAACAAGCTTAGATGGAGTTAACATTTACCAAAATAAAAAAACATTTGTAATTTTGTTTTAAATATGGCATTTTATAAGTGCTAAATGCTTTATGTACAACTGGAAATTTCTTGAAAAGACTCTCTAATGCAGTGTTGATAACTGCCCTCTGGTCAGCCTCTTGTTCGTCATTTTCTTTTATGCTGTTTTCCCTCTAATTCACTGTATTTACATCTGACCAACTATATATATTATATACTTGGGGTTATCAAAAATTATAAAGTAATTGAAAGAAAGGGCTGTAGGAGAGCGTAATTCCCTCATTCTGTACTATGGTGGGAAGATGGTAGGCAACAGGTTAGAGGCACAATGACGATTCTGGCTAGTTAAGAAAGACAGTCTGAATTCCAGAGAAAAGATGGAAGGTCTGTGCAGTTTAAGCCTGATCCAAAACCCACTGAAGTCAATCGGAGTCCTTCCTTTGATTTCATTGTGTTGTGGATTGGCCCACTGAGAGTAGATTGTGCAAAAAAGGAGAGATCATTATGAAGATGTGTAGCTGCAAGCCAGAAATACCCCTTTAGCATCACCCACTATCGAGAGAAGGAGACACCCCACGGAATCAGAGTGTCAGAGGGAAGGATGGATAAGGAGGAGAGTGTGTGGTGTAAGTAGTGTTTAAGACACAGACCTTTTCCAGGGAGACCTGTAAAGAAAGGCCTCCCACCAAGGGAAAGAGAGGTTATTAAAGAGCATTTAAATAGCATTGGTGTGATGAATGTGGTGCAGAGAAAATCAGTAATTATTTGGCTTTGTATTTGTACCTAACTGTCTGGCCCAGGCGGTGGGTGCAGGGGATTAATATTATTTGCCTGTATTCCACAGGAGGAAATAAGTTAGTTTTTAGTAACTGTCAGACAGCTTAAACAAATGAAATAAAGAAACAGAGCCGTCAGCCTCCCAGAATCTGGTTTTATTGGCTTCTTCCACACACATTTTTGCTCTAAATTAAATGATTGTTTTCCCTTCTGAAACATGTCTCTAGGCCAGGGACTGTTGGTGAGAGCTGTGATCTTTTCTGTAGCCATAACACTAATACGCATCTGCATTTAGCTTATGACAAGCATGTGCACTTTGGTTCCCCAGTACTAGGAACACTTGAGGGTAAGGCTCTGTTTGCGGCTAGGGAATTGCAGTGAGAGGGTGGGGAAATCTCATGTCAAACTGAGTACTAGATTCAGCACTCCCCTGCCTTCTTCATAAAGGAAGAATGACTGCCCTATATGAGCTCTAGTCATATTGGAGGTAATATTCCCCTTCCCCCACCCTCATGAATGAACCATCAGCAAATGGTCACCTTATGTCCTGAAGCATGTGCTTTGTTTGCCTTTATGTCATTGTCTTAGCCTGCATAGCTACGCATATTGTTAATGGTGCTAAAATTATCTACCCCCTGTTTAAAAATCCTGCCACAACCCCTTCCAGTGACCTTCTGCAACAAATTCCAGTTTGACAATGCAGAGATTGGATATATTTTTGGTATTACTTTTTTCTTTTTCTGCGGCGTACAAATCTTTTTACTGTACCATCTTTTAACAAGCTCTACAGTAATGTTTTTACTTTGCCCTTTATCTGTAATCAAGAAACACGCTATAACAAATAACTATGATAAAATGGATGGTCTAAGTTGTAGGGTTTTTTTTTCTCTTTTCTCTTCTTCTTTGACAACACCCATATTACCATAGGACCTAGATGCCTCAGTCAGGATTGAGGCTGTTCTGTGGTAGGTGCTCTGTCAAACAATATCCCAAAGGAACAAATGGATTTTACTGTTAGGCACGTTTAGCCCCACTCTTTCAAGATACTGGACACCCTCTCTGAGAAGCTTGCAGGCTGAGGGCCGTTGATGGAAACTGTATTGCCTTGTGGGTAATGGTTGTGTACAGTGATTCATGGCTTTGTGACCTCCAGGCTGAAGGCATCCTTGAATACCATCAACAGGTTGCACCTAGTGCAGTGTCTGTGGCAGTATAAATCCATGTGTTCGCCCTCAACAAGACAATGACCTCTGCCCGCCATGAGTTGCACTAGCTGCCTATTGTTTGGTGAATGAGATTCAGGCTTAGAATTTAAAGGCGTATGTATGATGGGACCTGTCTGCCTTTGAGACCTTCCGTGTCTCTCTATTCCTTTTAGCCCAGTGCAATGAGCGACTTGAATATGCTGACCATCCCTACATCCAGTCTAAAGAGAGCAAAGGCAGGCTGTGCGGTCTGGACTGCTTTTCCCATCTGTATTTATTGGCACACATCTTGCTACCCACCTGGGCTGGGGTCGAGACTCTCTTATCCCCTTTTGGTTTGTGTGTTTAACAGGCAAATTTTTTTCCAGACTTTCACTGACCCTCACAGAAAAGGGGATTTAGGAATGGCTACACCTCAAGCCACCAGATGGTGCCCTTGGCCCTCAATGCATCTCCTGTCCATCCCCTTTATCTTTCTTTACCCTCCCACAGCCCCGCTTCACTATCTCCAGTAGTAAAATTATGCTTTGGGCAACCAGGAAACTGAGTCAACTTCTGTGGTTGGAATTTCATTACCAGAAATAACAATCACAGTGAGGACAGTAATAGGACGTTAACCAAACTCCATGCTTCAACCTGCAGAATAACAAGTGAATACGGGGTCAGAAAGGAATTCCCACCACCCACCCATACCATGGATAGCATTGTACATTTGTCCGGATGCTGGGTGTGTGTAAGCTAGCAGGGGGGCAGGACTACACAGGTTCACCTTCTTCAGAACCATCACGTACCAGCAACATCATCATCAACCACAGGCCAACTGCACCTTGGCACTGCATTGTCTGTCCTATGGAAGTGGGGTAAGTGATGGGGGGTGGGGGGATTTCTTACTGATAGCATCATTATGACAAACTGGCGACTTAAATGCAAAACCAGCGGGGCACGAAAGTCCAAAGAGAGCTGCAGCCAGATCCCTCCACTGGTCCTAGGATCATGGCTGGTGAGTGCAGGGGAGAGGAAGGGATGTCTTGTCCTAGGCTTGGAACCATTGTTGTGAGGCAGGATATAGGAACAGAAAATGTCCTCCGTGTGTCTGCTGTACAGACTACAAGGAAAATCCTTTCCAATCTGAGTGGTTTTTCTGCTTGGGCCTATCCAGAAAACCCAGTTATTGACATCTTTGTCCTCTGTGGTTGTTTGACGGCCAATATTGGCCCTTCTTTCAGGGTCTTCACTGAGCTAACATGCACTAAATAAAAAGGGGGGCATGCAAAATAAAAAGCAACAGCAAGGACCCTGTGCCCCTGCTGTCCACCTAGAAGAGAAGGGTCTGAACCTGAATTCTCCCATGAGCAATATTCTTCCTTTTCCAGGTGTTGATATTAAAACATGCCTGGGACTGGGGCAAATGAATCCCTACTTACTGTCAGAGAGAGAATGAGTCATTGCTGCTTTTTTTTAGAAATGAAATACTAATGCAGATTATCATTAATGACTAACGTTTCTATAGTAAGAAGCAACAAAGAGTCCTGTGGCACCTTATAGACTAACAGATGTATTGGAGCATGAGCTTTCATGGGTGAATACCCACTTCGTCAGACGCATCCCACGTTTCTATAGTGTCTTTCATGATTCCAAAGTGCCAGGCAGACATTACAAATGATATATGGCAGGGCTTGTATCACCTGCTACTGAAATGCAGAAGCCATCTCTGGAGTGGAGCATGATTGCTGTTTAACAGCGCACAGCACTGCTACATTAGAGTTTATAATAGGAAGTGAAGAAGAAATACAAGTTGTAGGGCTACATGCAGGTGGCCTTTATTATGTGGGAGGGTTGTCAGACTAGATTATCAAATGGTCCTTCTGGCCTTCAAATCTGAGAATATCATAGGTAATTGAAATGCTGGGGGAAACTTTAGGGAGTCATAATGTAATTGCCCAAACAGGAATATGGCCAGCAAAGTAGCGCTAACACCACTACTTTGGAAAAAGTTGGATCTTTGAATGACCAAGAAGTGTCAGGGCCTCAGTTTTATATTCTATCTGTATAGCCAGGATTTTTTACCACCCTCAACACCGTGGTCTCTGAGCTGGCACCTAAAGCATCTCTAACACAGTATTAGGGCCTTAGTTCAGTAATACTGTTCGGTACTTTACAGACGCAACGCGTTTCATCCAAGCTGTTCTACAAAATTGGATATTGTTATTGATATTGTTATTTCAGTTTCATAGCTGTGGAAACTGAATCACAAGGCAGTGAAATGCCTGTCCCAAAATTGTACACTGGGAAAACAGAACTGAGAGGCAGAGTTGGGAACAGAACCCAGGTTGTCTGACCCTCATTCCCCTGTTCTAATAACTAGACTATGCTGCCTCCTACTGGCTTAGAAGGAGGTATTTTTCCCTGCTGAATCACCCATGTCAGTTCTTGCAATACTTTGCTTTCCCTTTTTGGTTTATAATTCAAATATTGATTGGGATCAATTCTGCTTATCTTAGATTTGTAAGGATCACCTGCTGAGGTAGTGTAGCTGCAGGTAAAGAGACAGCTTTCCTCTGCTGGAGGATTTGGTGTCTTGGCCTTGAGGAAAAGAGCCAAAATTTCTACGGAGGTTCAAATACACATGGTGTAATTCCCCAAATAAATACACATGGGTTTGGAGAGAACAAGATGAATTCTAGTACACATCCCCCACAAATCCTCTAACATGCAAAGAGTGTTAGCCAAAGAAAATGTCTACAGTAACTGTACACAAATGTCTGCTTTTCAGTCACACTTTCACCATCTGCTCATTTAAAGGGAACACTGTCAAGTACACCTCTACCCCGATATAACGCTGTCCTTGGGAGCCAAAAAATCTTACCGCGTTATAGGTGAAACTGCTTTATATTGAACTTGCTTTGATCTGCCGGAGTGTGCAGCGCCACCCCACCCCAGAGCATTGCTTTACTGCGTTATATCTGAATTTGTGTTATATCAGGTCACGTTATATTGGGGTAGAGGTGTCTTTTTTATTCCAAATTTAGATTCTTAAAAAAAAAAAAAAAGGGAAGGGAGGTGTTTTACAGATCTAATGGGTGTGGAAATGTTTATTACATTTTTTAAAGTAACACATAAAGGAAACCACAATTTCAAGGTGCAGTAAATCCTTCTCTGCCAGGTTGGTTACCCAAACACAATAGCACTATGCTAGTGGATGAAAAATAGAAAGTAAATCTTTTCAGTCTGAGTAAAATGCAAAAAGCAAACACTAGATTTCAAAATGAAATCCATTTTAATAGAGGGAGCTATAACTCCACTAAAAATGACTTTAAATAGCTTTTCTGTCCACAGAAATCACAATCCCAAGGTCAGATGTCTTGGACTCATCCAGGCCTAGAATGAATGTTGTCAGTGGCTATCCCTGGATACGAGGATGATGTCTGCCAGGGGAAAAAAAGTCACTGATGAGACTTAAGATGGCTGAGGAGTCCAATCCATGCTCTACAGGTTTTTCCACATATATGACAGATGGTTTCTTGCAGGGGTGCTAGAACAGCTGTTATGGGAGGTGGGGGTGGGGGGGTGCTGACAGCCATTGAACCAAGCTGTAAACTCTGTATATAATGGAAACCACTTCAAGCCTAGGGTTCCTGCAGCACCCTCAGTTACAGGACCTTTGGTTGCTTGGAGAGAGCACACCTGCTGGCTGGGAGGCTGTACACTTTCCTTCCTCCTCTGCCATTTCTCAGCCTCTTGAGCAAGGCGATTCTCTTCAAAATGGGGTGAGGCTTGATGTATGATATGATGCCTTTGCAGTCTAATGCCAGCTAGCCCTTAACAATTCATCAGGTCAATGCCTCCCTTCTTAAGATATACTATCAGAATGTCCTTGTAGCTTTTCCTCTGTCTCCCACGATTCCGCTTACCATGACTATGTTGAGAAAAGAGGACTTGCTTCATAAAATGAGTATCAACTACCCACACACAATGACCAGCCCAGCAAAGTTGATGTTTCATAATCTTCACCTCAACACTGGTGATGTTAGCTACAAAGAGAATGCTGGCATGGGTGCGACAATCTGATACGGAGAATCTTCCTAAGGCAGCATGTTGGTACCACTCAGGATGCTCTCCTTGGCCTGTTACCTTGTTGTTGTAGAGAGGCTTGTATATCCGAATGACCCTCAAAACTATGTTGTTCGGAGTCTTATACTACTGGTAGGACCACCCTTGGTGAACAGTTCTGAGGTGAGGTTCCAGATGAAGTGCGGTCCAAACTTCTCAAGACTCCCATGGCAGAACAGGCGTATTAGAAGAATAAATGTAGAATATCCCTGGAAAGGGGGTTATATCCCTGTTCCAGTGGTATAAATCTCCCATTTCTAGTCATGGTGGATCACAAGAGATCAGCCCTTGAATGTGTGACTAGTCTTGAACTTCCAGAACTGAATGCTTCCCATCCTGTTACTCAGACTAGAGATGGGAAGAGGTCACATTCACGAGCAAGAAATAAACCTTTTTATAGCAGATTGATTATTTTATTAAATAAAGGCACCTGTTTGAGATTGCTGAAGGGCTTGGAATGTTAGTAGTCTGAGGAAGATGGACAAGTGGACAGAGTGCATATGAGGTAGCCAAAGGTGCATGATAAATTGTGGAACCATGTGATAAGTTAAATATATCACATGACCCTGTAATTTATCATTTGGCCGTCTCTGTTCCATATGTCGGCATGCTTATATATGTAGAGGGTGGTGAGAGCCATATGATACATCTAAATAAATAAATCAGCCCCTGGAAGAGTTTAAGATATCAGTCCTTAAAATTATGACTTTTATGTATAGAAAAGCTATTTTAGAGATGGTTGTGCCTCCACCTGAACCCTATGTGGTTGGACTAATGGTAACCAATGCAACTGACTTTAGAAGCGGATCTATATATATATAAATATATATATATACCAATAAAAATAAACTTTTAAAATCTCTGTAGAATACATTTGTAGAATATTTTTTCTTCAGTGTGTGGCATATATAGAGCAACCATTGATGTGGTGTGGTGTGTTTTTTGCAGCACGTGATGGATATCCCACAGCATCATGTATTTTCCTGCATGTATTATATACAAGTAAGAATATATAGTGGTGTGGTGAGGTATAAATGGGCTATTAGTATGAGTTCAGGGTGGCTTTATTACTTACACAAGTATTTTTTTTAAAAAGGCATCTTTATATTATGGCTTTAACTAGAGAATATTAGTGGACATAGTGTACTTATATTTCCAGAAAGCCTTTGACAAGGTCCCTCACCAAAGGCTCTTATGTGGATGCAATGAATTGGTTGTCAGAGGTGAGTGAAGTCCAAATATTACCCTAGGATTTGTGTTTCATGGTCTGTGGATTCAGAGTGAGCATCACAGCAACAAGAATAAAAGATTGGGGAGAGGTTACCCATTCCATCATTGCTGCTCATGCTAGGGTGAGGGTTGGTGACCTCAAAGGGGAACTTTGGCAATAAAAGGTTAAGAAGGCCAGCATCTGGTCACAGGCTTCATAGAATCTGGCTACCAGTGAAAATTAAAAACAAGGGCAGCATTCACTGATCTTTCTTCTGCATATGAGACTGTATGACGCAAAGATCTCCTGCTGAAGATATCATTCGCTTTCTCATGCCAGTCACCCACCAGATTCATCACCAAGATGTTGACTAACAGAAGATTCACCGTACACCTTGTTGAATCTGCCAGTAAATCATGGATATTGAACAATGGCCTCCCCTAGGGATCCATTTTAGCGTCCTCACTGTTCATTCTCTAAACCAGCGACATTCTGATCACATCATGCTGTAAATTCATCTCTGCAGATGACATTGTGCTAGCAATGCAAGCTTCCTCTCTGAAGGTCACAGAAAAGGTCATGAACAATGACCTCAGCACATTTGAGACGTATTTCAAAGCTTGGCAACTGAAATCCAACACTTCAAAAGCACTCGTCTCTGCCTTCCACTCGAATAACCATGAGGCCAAAGCGCAGCTGAAAGTGGACTTTTGTGATCTGCCTTTCATAGGACCATAATCCACAGTGCATTGGAGTTACCCTCGATCAGAGGCTGAGCTATCACCAACACCTTGACAATACCAAAAAGAAGATAAAGACAAAGGTTAACATCATCCAGAAACTCACTGGCACATCCTGGAAATATGATGCACACACACTTCAAACATTAGCACAAATCCTGGTCTTGCCAACAGCGGAGTATTGCACATCAGGTTGGTGCAACAGCTCCCACACCAATCTCATTGACTGAAATTAATGCCATGCTCAGGACTGTTAGCGGGTATCTCAAATCAACACCAATACCTTGGCTTCCAGTTTTGGTGAGCATCACGCAACCTCAGACAAGATGCTGCTGTGGTCTGGGAGTATAACAAGATCCTGTCCACTCTGGACCTGCTGATACACCAAGACTTCAATGCACTGCCACTCTGCTGACTCAAATCCAGGAAGCCTTTTTGGATCCATGCATCAATGCTACAGGCCAATGGAAAGGAAATCACCATCTGCTGGTTCGAATCATTGGCTCCTTGTGATGTCCCAAACAAAGATCGGATTGAAGATCTAATGAAAGAAGTCCAAGGATTCTGCCTCCTTCATAGGTAGTGAACTGCACCCAGCTGTGTTTGGACAACACAAAGGTGTGGCTCTCTCTTACAGAAATGGAAAAATCAAAGAATCACCAAATTATGACTGTGGTGAAGTTCAAACCATATGACACATCATGGACAATTGCCCCATTCATGCTGACTGTGGTGACACAAGGGGGATCCATCAGCTACCCCAGAAGCATAAGATTGGCTTTCGAATCTTAAGATTTAATTATAATTCCAGCCAGTTGCTTTTCAAATTCCATACGAAAGAAGAGGAAAAAATGGTGAAAGGGGTTTTTGGCATACTTTGTGGTTACAGCTTTCTGCCTCCTAAGCGTTGGGTACTTTACTTTGTCCATGTCTGACAGTTTACATTAAGCATGGTGTGTAGTCCAATGACCTTGTGCTTTATGTAGGCATTCTGTATGCCCTGCATGGTTATTTTGGGTACTCACTCTGACTAGTGACATTCAGTGGTATCTTGAGGTGTGTATAGGACTGAGGTATACAGCTCCTTAAGCATTCCATTTGGCAAGAGGAAGAATGGTCACCTGAATCAGTCAGAGATGGGAACACAGAGAAATGATGCAATTTGGTGTGATCCATTCTCCGCATTTCCCCTTGATCCTTGGCATTTCCTGGCTGACCCTTCATGACCCTCTCATTCACTGGTGAGAACAGAAAGTCATCTTCCTGTCTGAACTCTGCCAACAGCATGGCCAGGGACCAGCAAACATTGCACCCAGACTCAAGAAGGCTCAAGTAGGGATAGTTGCCCGCAATATACATCTACTGGGGGAACTGTGGAACTTCCCCCCAAGTCATATGACTACACTGATATCTTTGAGAAGAAGAATTCAGAAAACCTCCCCCCCCAACATCAGGACTACGACTGTCCTATAGAACTTCAGCCAGGTGCAAAGATACCATCTGAGTGGATATATGCAATGTTGGAGTCTGACTGGTGGCACTGTGAGAATATCTCCAAGAGAACTTGGCCTATCGGTTCATCCACAAATCAACTTCAACAGCTGGTGCCCCGCTCCTCTGTGTAAAAAAGGATGGCAGTCTCCACCTCTGTTGATTATTGAGCCCTAAATCAGATAACAATCTGGAACTGTTACCTGCTACCTCTGATCCCTGAGCTGTTGGACCATGTGGGGGCTACCTGTATATTCATGAAACTGGGTCCCCGGGGAGCTTACAATCTCATCTGTATCCAAGAAGGCGACGAATGGAAGATGGTCTTTCAGACCCACTACAGCCACTTTGAATATTTAGTTATGCCATTCATACTGAATAATGCTCCAGCAACATTCCAGCATTTCATTAATGATGTGCTACAAGATCTAGTGGACTAGTTTTTGGTAGTGTACTTAGATGATCTATTGATATACTTGGATGATCTGGACCACACCACTCACATCTGCACAGTCCTGAAGAGACTACGACAATGCGGTTTCTACACTAAGATAGAGAAGTGTGTATTTGATCCAACCTCAACAGGGTTTCTGGGTTTCATCCTGTACCCAGAAGGCATCAAGATGGATCTGCACAAGTTCCAGGCTGTCATAAACAGATAGTTAAAGGTTAAAGTCTCTTTTACCTGTAAAGGGTTAACAAGCTCAGTAACCTGATGAACACCTGACCAGAGGACCAATCAAGGGACAAGATAATTTCAAATCTCTGTGGAGGGAAGTCTTTGTCTGTGTCCTTTCTTTGATTTGCAGTTCTCTCTTTGGATTTAAGAGAGGCCAGACATATTCTTCAAGTTCTCCAAAGTTTCCTGAAGTATTTTCTTCTATTCAGTATAGTGAGTATTAGAAAGGCGAATTAGTCTTATAATTAATATCTGCATTTGCAATTGTGTGTTTGCTGAAGAAATATCTTTATTTCTGTTTGCTGTTACTTTGATTATTCTGAGAAAGGAGGGGAGGGGGAGTCTCTCCAGGTTTATAGCTAGACCCTGTATATTTTCCATCTTGGTGATACAGAGATAGTGTACTTTTTTCTTTCTTTAATAAAATGTTTTCTTTTTAGAACTTGATTGATTTCTTCCCTTGTTTGGATTTTCAGGGGAAGGGGAGGGGGGGAAAGTGAATCCCTCTTTGTTTGATTCAAGGAGTTTGAATCAAGGTATCTCTCCCAAGGACAAGGGGAGGGGGAAGAAGGTGGGGGGAATGGATTATTTCCCTTTGTGTTAAGATCCAAGGAAGTTGGGATCTGTGTTCCCCAGGGAAAGTTTGGGGGAACGGGGAGTGTACTAGACGCTGCCACCAACTAGAAATTCCAGTGTTTACCAGATCTAAACTAGGATTTTAGTTTAGAGGAGTCCATGCAGGTCCCCATCTTGTGAATGCTAAAGTTCAAAGTGGGGAATAAACCTATGACACAGGCTGTCTGCGACTAGGCAGACCCCTGCAACGTGCATGACCTATAACACTTTTTAGGCTTTGTGAACTGTTACTGGAGGTTCATTTTGGATTTTCCGAAACAAGCCAAGTCCCTCACTGCCCTACTCCAAAAAAATGCCAAGTTCCACTGGTCATCTGAGGCCCAGCATGCATTTGAGCAACTGAAGCTTGCCTTCACCACCGCTCCAGTATTGGCCCACCCTGTCTTGGAACAAACTTTTGTTGTGGAAGCCAACACATCTAATACAGTGATCAGGACAGTCCTCTCCCAAGCAAATACAGCATTCCATTGCCTATTACTCAAGGAAGCTCACACCTGCTGAGCAAAACTATGAGATCCTGGGTGAGGAGCTCCTGGCAATTAAGACTGCCTTTGAAGAGTAGCAACATTACTTGGAAGGGGCCTATCATCCAGTCCAATTGTTTACGGACCACAAGAACCTGGAGTACCTGCCTATGGCCAAGGCCCTGATGGGCCCTATTCTTCTCTCGATTCAACTTTACCCTGACCTACCATCCTGGAACCAGGAACGGCAAGGCCGATGTCTTGTTCCGAAGATATGGCTCTGACCCACAAGACCCAAGTCTGGAACCAGCCCACAGTCTCAAATCCCATAACTTTCTTAATGCAACTCACTGCCATCGCCAGAATTCCATCCAAGTTGGCCATTGTCAGCCCATGCATGACAGCTGGGGGGGAGGGGGAATTGTGTCTGTGAAGGACCACATCTATGTTTCCCCCAGATCTGTGATGGTGGCGGTTCTCCAACTCTGCCATGACTCCAACTTAGCAAGACACTCAGGGTGATATAAAACCCAACAATTAATGTCTGGTTTCTTTTGGTGGCCCCGAATGCACTCCAAGATCTCCATAGCTTCCTGCCAGGCGTGTTCCCTCACCGAGCTACCTTGCCAGAAACTCTGCAGTTTCCTCCAACCTCTGGACACCCCATCTTGGCTACATCAACTATCACCAGGATGACTGGTCTTCACTGTTACCATATACAGAGTTCTCGTACAATAATGCAGACCACACATCCACAGGCCACAGCCCCTTCTTTATCAACTATGGGTAGCACCCCAGATTCCACCCACAACTACCCATATACTCCCCCAATCCATCTGCCTTGGACCTAGTAGAACACATCCATCACATCCAAGAGGAGGTGAAGAGACACCTTGAAAAGGAAAGGAGGACTTCTAAATACATGAAGACAAACATAGACAACTGGGACCCACCTACTCAGTACAACAAAAGGTGTAGCTTTCAACAGAATACATCTGCATGGACAGACCCTCCTGGAAACTAGGCTTGTGTACCTGGGACCAATGAAGCCCAGCCCCAGTATGAGACTCTGCTGCTGCAGTCCTATTGGTGGAGTCCCAGAGCAGCTGATTGGCCTGCTGGCCCTTCTTCTGCCTGAAGCAGGAACAGAAAGCTGTTTGAACAACTTGGTTCTACTCTACTGTGTGCCTCCCCCTCCTTTGGCTTGATTTCCTGGCATCCTGAACTGGTGACTCCTGTTATCTGATTCGTGGTTCTGACCTCCAGTTTGTCTCCTATTTCTAACCTCCTGGTATCCTGACCCAGCTGATTCCTGTCTTGTGACCGTAGACTCTGGCTCTGACTACTGAGTCTGGTCACCCACGATTGATCTGTCACAGTGTGATTGTTTTTTAATCATTTTCTCCAGAGCTTTGCTCAATCCAATTTTAGATGAGTCAAGTGATGGAGCTTCCACCACTTCCTTAGGGATGCTATTTTACAGCCCAATAGACTGTTTCCTTTGCTTGGTTTCCTTCTATGCAACTCTTCCTGATGTTTTTGCACCCTTGAAATACTTATCCACAGTTATCCTGCTGCTTCTTAGTTCTCATTTGGCCAACCTGTACATACCCAGACTTTCTGCATAAATTAATCCTTTCCAGCCTTTTTATCCTTGTATGTTGCTCTTCTTTTCATTCCCTCCAACTTGTCAACATCTTAGTGGTACTGAGCTGTCCTGAACTGAACACATCCTCAAACTGTGGGCTCACCAGTGTTGTAAAAACCCGGACTATTTCCTATGTCTCTGAGAAGAGGCCTCTGCATTTACAGCCTCAAATTAAATTAGCTGGATGGTTTTTGCTGCTGTATCAAATTGCAAAAATATATTAAATCCACTGTCTCCCTTAGGTCCTTTGGTTTTACTGCTTCTGCTACTGGAGCCCAAAGTATTCTTTCCCATTCCCCTGCCCCTCTCTTTAATGGCTCATATGTTGCATCTACCATCCTTTCAGTCAAATTGTTTTGGCTAGGACTCCCCTTTGGGGGTCCATCAGTGCCACTTTATATATATGAACCAACTCTCCCCCCCTCTTTTTTTAACAAAATATCTTTTTTTCCACTCTGTCCCTCCAAGCTTTCCTACTCCACTGAATTTCAATGCTATTAAAAAGTGTATTTCTATGTCCCCAAACGTTCAAACACAGGCCTGTATGTTCTTAGTCTGTAACAGGAGGTTTTAAGCCTCACATAGCAGGGGTGTGGGTGCTGAAACTCTCTTTCTGGAGAATGGAAAGGGTGAATATTTCCTCACAAATGTTTTATCTCAGTTGTCAGGAATGCAGACAAGTTCCTCCAAGTTGAAAATGACGGGTGGGTGCCACAGCGAAAAACTTGTTTGTGCTTTCTCGGGGGCCAGCCCAAGACTGTGAAATTAACTCCTCCAGGAACTAAGGACCATCACAGACCTCACTACCTTCTGCTCCAAGTGCAAGGTGCATTGCTTCCACCTAACCTGCTCTAACCTAAACACAAATCTGCATGTACATTTGGAAGAAAACCCACACCTTTACCAAAACAAAACACACCACTGTACACACGGTTCTCCCTCTGGGGAGAGGACGAGAAAGAAAATGAACCACATGTGACATATGTTAGTGTAAGCGGGGGATTGGTCCCACTATCAATTGTGAGGAACTTTCCTGGCTTATACACTACCCTGGTGGAATTGGCTAATGAAAGGATCTGAGTCCTCGCTCCCCCTTCCTTTACCCAGAGGCCTGCCTGACCTCAAGGACTCCCCCACCATTCTCCTGTGTAGTAGAGTCAACCTTCAACAAGGTTGGGCCCAGGATTCCTGGGGGCTTTACCCCCAATCTTGTCATAGTCACTTAGGACAGGGGCTTGGGTGTCCCCACTCCGGGGTGTTCTGTCTGCTCTGGACACTAACCCACTGATCATTACATACAGTTAAAAGCAAATACAATTTATTAAACAGCAATCAATTTAAAAAATAAGAAAAAAATGGGAAAGGTTAAAGGAAAAAACATAACCCTGCTCTGTAGCACGGGGACATCACAACCAGTGTCTCTGGAATGTAAAGGAAGTTCATGGTCTGTTCCTCACACCCAGGGCTCCTGCCCAGGCCCTGGCTGTGCTGCAGGGGTGCTGTAGTTTGGACACTTGCTCTGGCGGTGGCCACATGCCTTCAGGCTCTAGGTGGCAGGATCCTTCTTCCCAGTGTCAGCCTCCTGCCCCCTCTGTCAGGGTTATGATCCCTTCTCCAAGTCTGGCCTGCAAGGCCTCTTGGCTGAGGGTGTTGCCCTGCTCTGGGTCCTGCCCAGGGTTCCCTTTGCTCTCCCCAGTTGCTCACCGCATGTAGCTCCAGACTGCTTCAGCCCCAGCCCCAGCACTTCTGCTACTCTGATTCCAGGGCCAGCTCCAGGCACCAGCTAAGGAAGCAGGTGCTTGGGGCAGCCAATACAAAGGGGCTGCCCTCCGTCTGCTATTGGGGCGGCACATCCAGGTCTTCGATGGGAATTCGGTGGCGGGTCCCTCAGTCTCTCTCTTCTTCTTTGAGCTGCCGCCAAAGAGGAAGAGAGGGAGCAAAGGACCCGCCGCCTAACTGCCGCCGAAGAATGGAGCGGCGCGATTGTGCTGCCGCCGAAGTGCTGCTGCTCTGCTTTTTTTTTTTTTTCCGCTTGGGGCAGCAGAAAACCTGGAGCCGGCGCTGTCTGCTTCCATCTTCCTGGGCTGCTTTTCTGGCCCCTGTGGTTCTGGTTGCTGCAGCTCTCCTCCCAGCATAGGTCTGCTCCCTGGGCTGCTT
The DNA here is from genome assembly GCF_016161935.1 of Mauremys reevesii. Classification (NCBI taxonomy): domain Eukaryota; kingdom Metazoa; phylum Chordata; order Testudines; family Geoemydidae; genus Mauremys; species Mauremys reevesii. The sequence goes on along the minus strand of NC_052623.1, from coordinate 271,691,791 downwards.
CTCTGGCTCTTGCTGATGCTCTCCCTAGCTCAGACGGCTTCTCTGGTTTTGTCTGGCTCCAGTTGCCACAGATTTGCTCCTCAGCTTAGGCTCCTGCTCTCTCTTTAGCTCACCCCACTCTGTCCCAGGCAGTTCCAGCTCACATGGAGGATGGGACTCCCCTGGCTTCCTGACCCCCTCATTAGCCTGCCCATTCTGTCAATCAAGCTTACCTGGAGCATTGGACTCTCCCCATTGCCCCTGGGGACTGTCAGTCTCCGGGTTCTGATTGCCCATTGACCTTTCCCTTTTGTACTGGGAGCTAGTCAACCAAAACCCCCCACTAAGTTTTAGACCTGGTCTACACTGGGGGGAGGGGGAGGATCGATCTAAGATATGCAACTTCAGCTATGAGAATAACGTAGCTGAAGCCGACGTATCTTAGATCGACTTAGATTGACTTACTTTGTGTCCTTGCGGCATGGGATCGATGGCCGTTGCTCCCCCATTGACTCTGCTTCCGCCTCTCACCCTGGTGGAGTTCCGGAGTCGACGGGGAGTGTGTTCGGGGATCGATGTACCCAATCCGGCGGGTAGTGTAGACATACCTTTAGTAAGGGACCAATAGTCCCCTTACTTTAGTCAGTATAAAGTGTTGTTGTAGCCATGTTGGTCCCGGGATATTAGAGACACAAGGTGGGTGAGATAATATCTTTTATTGGATTAACTTCTGTTGGTGAGAGAGACAAATTTTCAAGCTTAAATAGAGCTCTTCTTCTGTTAGTCATATCACTTAATGCACTACTGACAGTTTCTCAGATACAGTGGAATGAGGGCACTGTAAAAATCTTTATAGACTAGAACAGAGTTCCATTCCATATCTGAGGGAATCTGGCAGGATCAGTTAAAATGGCCAAATCATTAAAGGGTAGAAGAAAGTGTTTTCTTTCTCTTCCATTTAGGTTTCACTGTGCTCAGTTATGATGGTGTTTGAGAAAGAAAATGTTTTGTTTTGTTTTTTTAACCATTCCCCATTGGAAGATGTAATTGTGCTTTATTTACATTATAGTGGTATTTGGTTTTATGGTCTCTGGCAGAGTCCAGGCCCATGCAGCAGGACTGAAGCACAGCAGCAATCTTATGTAAAGCAGCAGGGAAACCCTCTTCAAGGGTTTCAGGTTTCTCTGGTGGAACCAAAATAAAGACAGACTAGCAAAGTCTCTGCTCACACTCTCTTCATGCAGCCGAGCAGTGTTTAAACACCACGCCAATACAAAATCATCAGCAGCGGTATATCTAAAACAGGGGTTGGCAACCTTTCAGAAGCAGTGTGCCGAGTCTTCATTTATTCACTTTAATTTAAGGTTTTGTGTGCCGGTAATACACTTTAATGCTTTTTAGAAGGTCTCTATAAGTCTAGATATTAATTAACTAAAGTAGTGTTGTATTGTAAAATAAACAAGGTTTTCAAAATGTTTAAGAAGCTTCATTTAAAATTAAATTATAATGTTGATCTTACACCGCTGGCCCGCTCAGCCCGCTGCTAGTCTGGGGTTCTGTTCATCTAGGCCGGCAGCAGGCTGAGTGGGGCCTGCGGCTGGGATCCCGGCTGGCAAGGGTCCGGCAGCCAGAACCCCAGACTGGCAGCAGGTTGTGCGGGGCTGGCGGCCGGGACCACAGACTGGCAGTGGGCTGAGTGGCCATAAGTTGCCGACCCCTAGTCTAAAAAGTCCTGCTCTTTCTTCTAGGCCAGCAGCCTATTGAAAGCTCCACTCTTTGTAGAGACTCAGGTGCAGGTAAGAGGCTTTTTGTTTCCTTGAATTACCCTCAGCTCAGATGAGACCCTGAGAAACATAGCCACTGACCCTAGTGGGCTTTCACCACCCTAAAACCTACACTCTGTTTTGGCTCAGTGCTGCCCCCCACTTAGGAGTACAGAGCCTATCATATCTGTGAAGGCGACTGTGACAAAAGAATGAAAAGACATTTAAAACCCGGGCACTTTTTCAGAGGAGGGTTGCAGATTAGTTCACTTTAGCTGAATCACTAAGATGTTTGTATTCACAGAGATCTTTGCCACTCTTTGAAATCTGGTCCTTTTCCCTAGGATTTGAAAAAGCAAGGGCCCTCGGGAGGCTTAGCAGAACCGCGGGAAGTGCCCCAGTGGTGAGGCTGGGGAAAGCCTGATTCAGCCTGCGGTGTTCATACTACAGGTTTCAGCTGTGTAGAAGAGAACTAGATCTCAGCTGCTTGCGAGGAGCCTGCCAGGGTCCCCCAGCAAAGCACAGACCTCCTCCTTCTGGTCCCAGGATGGGAAGGAAGCAGGAGAGAGGGGCTGAGAGGGGGGGAGGAGGTGAAAAGAGAGGATGCAAAGAAAAAGAAATCAGACAAAACACTCTCCTCCTACTCCTCAAGGCATCACTATGAGATGTCAGAACCCTAATCAACACCAGCTCCAGGCCCCATCCTCCCAGCCCCAGCTGCCATGAAAGCCAGGCCCTGCCAGCAGCAGCTCCTCCTCTCTGTCATCAGCCAGTCTGGCCTGACACATTGAGCCCAGGCTGCTGAGTATTGTCCTAAAAGCAGAAAGAGAGAGAGAGGAAAGGGGAGAAAAAAAAAAAAAAAAGAGAGACAGAGAAAAAAAAATCACTCACTCAATCACATGACCTGACAGGATTTGTAACCATTTCTTTTTGTGCCACAAAGAATGTTAAATACATATACTAAAGCCCCACAAAAGGAAAGGAGCTAAAATGGGACAATAAGGAAGCCTTGCAAGGTAAGAGCCTTTTCAAAGAAAGGCTGTGACTTTCTAGGGTAGGGGGAGGTGTTCATTTCAGGCTCCACCACTCTGCCGGGGGGACTTGTTTAATTTCACATGGCTGCTGCTTTGCCAAGGGTCATCAGCAGAGGAAAAGTGACTAACGCAGGAAGGAGATTGCGCTGGTGCTTCCCCAATTCTTTATTTTCTAAATTCTGCTTGTCCTGATTTTTCTCTCCCCCATAGCGCTAATGAGGACATTAGTGTGTGTATGTTCCTAACCGTTTGGAGAGGTAGATGTGCAGCCTTCATTTTTTTAGGAATATACTACAACCCTTGCCCCAAATATATTGCCTTTGATGTTGTACTGGAGGAAATGGGAGCTATTAAAAGCTAGTTTCCAGGGGAAAACAACATCAACTGGGGGTGAGGTGGGGAGGGTAGGTTAAGCTGGAAATAGTTAAAACAACTAAAGCTCTTTAGATATGGAAGATTTTTTGTCAGATTTTTAACAGCTTGGAGGAAGGGGAAACTGCATTAATTTGTGTGTGTTTGTTTGAAATAAAGGGCTTGTAAAAGGAAACAGCAGGTCTGCCTTTTTTTTTTCTTTGAATTTTCGTTGTGTGGTGTTTATTGTGGTTTTAAAAAAAATCCCAAATGTAACCTGAGCTCTTCACCTCCTCCCCCTGAGAAAGGGGTTTGAAAAATGACTGTTTGCTGAAATGTATTATTGAAGGCAGGAGGAGGGATGTGGTGATGGGGGAATCTGTAGCTCTCACATTTCACATTCTTTAGCAATCTTCCCTTTTCTTAAGTGTGTACGGATACATATGCACACAAACCACAGAGGTTTTTAGAAAAGTAGGCCCCAGTACAGTTAACCCTTGGGAATTAATCTTTCTTCTTCTTACCATTTGGTTTTTTAAAAAGTCAGAATCCTGCTCCCCAACAGAGAAAGAGAAGGGGAGGAATGGAGGGCGGGGGGAGACAATGCTATCTGTTTTATAAGGGGCATAGGGAGAGAAAGTTTGAATCAGGGCAGTTTCTATACAGTAAGAGGGAAAACTGGCTGCTGAAAGCTATGCAAAGAGCTGGATGACATTTTTTTCCTTCCCTTGATATTTTCCATATGGTTCCACTCTTCTTGCATGGATTCCTGTCAGTCATGTGGCTACGGGTGTCTCTGCATTCAACAGCCTTTAACCTCCATTTGTTACTTAAAATTTTGTAATGATCAACAAACAGTTAAAGCTTAATAATAATATTTAATACCTAGCTCTTATATCTTTGTGTTGTGATTTGCCTTTTTATTTTTATTTTTGCTGCACCCAAAAGGCTTTTACAAACCAAAATTTCATGCTTTTCTGAATTTTGCAAAGGATCGCATGGCAATTATCTCTTCTTTTTAAAGCTTAGTCCAGATTAAAAACTGTCTCTATGAGGCCTGATAAACACCTACAATTTTCAGGTCCACCTAGCTATGTCATTCAGGGCTGTGAAAAATCTTGTGCCCTTAGTGCTGTAGTTAGGTCAGCCTAACCCCCTGATATAAAAACAGCTAGGTTGACTGCAGGATTGTTCTATCAACCTAGAATAGATCTGCCTCTTGGAGAGGTGGTTACCTAAATTAGTGGTTTTCAACCTGTGGTCCACAGACCTCTGGGGGGGCCACAGACTATGTCTAATTTCTAAAGGCGTCCACACATGAAAAAAGGTTTAAAACCACTGACCTAAATCAAAGGAAAAAACCCTTCTTGCTGCAGTAGGAAGCATTTCCACTCTGGTGCTACAGCGGCACAGCTGCAGCAGCGTAGCTGTGCCACAGTAGCATAGACATACCCAGAGCCACATCGCTGCTGGCTGCCCTCCCCTTGCCCACTGTGATTTTGAAGTTGACAGACAAGTGGTGGTGTGCATGTGTGACACATTCCCTGGGCTCAGCCTAATCCTATGTTGAAGGTTTATGACTGGACCCCTGCTGCAGATGGGGATAGCAGGGTGGTCTGACCCACGGTGGTCTGAAAATATCTCAGCAGAACTTGCTCAGGAAATTTTGTGAGAGCTTGTGGGGTGTGGTGAAGAGGGTTATGTGGAGTTTGTGGGTAGGAAGAGGGGACTGTAGGGAGGCAGGCTGGTGAGGATGGGCCTGTGGGCAATTTGTGATTGCCAGTAAAAAAAAGAGGGCAGAGTTTGTTGCAGAGGTTACAGAGCTTTATGGAAGTAAGGGGAGGGTGTGTGTGTGGCAGGGGGTTATAGGAAGCCTGGGGGAGGGTATCAAGTCTTGTGGAAAATTGTTAGTGTTCTCTTCCAGCTCCTGCTCTTTCTGCATTATCTTAAAGCCTTGTATACTGTATGAAGATAACTTGCTCCAGGGCATCTTCCTTGACACACCAAGTAGTCACCTTTGCTGAGTCTTAACAAAACAGCCTGATTATCCCAGCCCTGTCCAGCTGGGAGTGTTTCTGGGCTGCAGGAACTTTGTGTGTATGTGTTACTTTGGAATATTCAAGGCAGGAGAGAGAGAGGGAGCCTCAGTTCCCTTCCGCAGGAAGATGCTGAACTGGACCTGGATGGGCTTTATCTCTTATTTTTAAATAAAAATAATAAATAAATAAACCTCAGGAGATAGGGTTAAGGCCCCTTCCTCTGTTCCCCTCCCTCTTTAAATGCAGGAAATGGACCAAAATGGATGGCCATTTTTGGTGATAGAAGATTGCTCTCACACAAGGGGAAGGCAGTGGGAAGAGGGGAAGCCCAGGGCGGCTAGTACCTTCTCATACTATAACATCTCACTGGATGTTTCACAGCTCTTCACGCTGGAGATTTGGGGGTGCAAAATGAGAGATTACTTGGTATTATCAACACCAAGTGTTCAAAGAACATGAGTCAGCCCCCCTCCCCGCCAAAAATCATGATTGGCTTAAAAATGCTGACACTTTAAATGAGAATGATTTTGGAGTTCTTTTTGTCTTCTGAGTGAGCCTTTATGACTCACATTTTCAAGCTTTTCTCTGCAACTGGAGGGCTGGAAAGGTAATTTTTTTATGAAAGCCGAGATTTTCAGGCAACATGGCTCCAGGTGAAACAGCAGATATTGGAAGACTCAGGATAAAATCGTGAGTGTTGGCAATACTGATTTTTTTTCTCTCTCCTCCTTCTTGCTAGCTTCCTACACTCTCAGCCCTGCCTGGAAGGGGCTCTCTTTTTGGGGGAGAAGAGAATTCACACTCCCCAGCCAATGCTGTGTCTGCAGATTAGTACCATTATGTGATTATGGCTTTTTGATGTAAGCAGTTATGTTGCCAGGGTCTGGACTGAGATCCCCCTAGCTCACTTTACGCAGGCTACTAAAGAACCATGAGAGTCTAATGACTATGGCTGGTTATTTATCTCTGCAGAAAATGGGAGAAAAGTCCTGGTTTATCCCAGGAGATGGGGATGGGGAACATGCAAAAGTAATATTTTTGGGGGTGGGGGGAGGAGGTTATTAAATGATTTATAAACTTATTACTTAGTTCACTGGCCACAAACTTGTAAAAAAAATCATAGTGGAGTTTTCTTCAGAGCTGGTTTAGCTGGGCTAACAAAGGTAATGGGAGAGTCTCCTTGCTGCAGCCCTCTTCCACTGCTCTGGGGCCTTAAAGGGGCCTTAAAAGTGGTTGAATAGTCCCCTGGGAATTCTGTCAGTACAGAGGCAGCATAGGGCTGATATAGGCAGCTTTCTGCATTGTCTCTGATATAGGGATGTGATGGGGTAGATGCGGGCAGATGGCAGGAATGGCTGATATAATCTGGCTATTCTAGGCTTCAGAGCACCCCTTAAGGGAGCCATGCAAGGCTGCTGTTAGCTCAACTTGCATTTGGGGGCCATACTAGCCCCAAGAGAAGACCAGAATTAGCTTTGACTCCTGTACATTGCAGATTGTGGCCCATTGACTTTCTATTGGAAAAATCCCTAGATGGCCATTTGTTATGAGAGTTATAAGAGTGACACAGCATCAGTAATGAACTGTTGGTCACTGCTGACTCAGACAGGACTGCTTGACACCAGTGATCTAGGGGGGAAAGGTTCTGTATCCCATAAATAGAGCTCCCTTTAAGGCAAATTGCAAAGCATCAGAAAATGTGTCAGAAGTTTGACTCTTCTCATTAATAACATTACAAACAACTTTTTTTTAACCTCCCCCCATGCAAAGACTTGGCAAATAAGTCGAAGGAGAATGAATTCTTTTTTTGAACAGTTTTAAAACAAAATAGTTAATTCCACATATACCATTCTGTTAACGATCTGGGATTTTAAGTAGTTTCTTCATTTATTTAAAACAGCTTTGCAGTTCACCTTTAAAATCGCTTCCCACCATATGGCCTAATCATTTCCCTATGCCACACTTTTTTCTAATTATCAAACCCATTTGCTTTAAAATAGGTGTTTTTAATTTCACAGCCTTGTCTTCTTCTCCTGCTTGATCTTGCCCTGAAGCCAGGAGGCTGAGTCTGTGACATCATATTCATTCTCTATGGCAACAGGCAGTGATTTACTTATTTAAATTTAATTAAAAAGCAGCTTTCAAATTCTAGGTATCTTATATATTCTGTCACTGGGTGACTGGCTCTTTAAAGGGAGTTGGGACCAGTCCCAACTGTGACATATTTAGTTTGCTTATCCAGGTGGAGAGCACAGTATTGCTAACCTCAAGAGATCACAAATCATGAGATTTAAAAACCCATCACATCATATTTTTAAATATTCTTTACTCATCTGCCAACATGTGTGTGATAATTTCAGGTTGAAAAGTCAACCTTAAATGCCAACCTCTCCCTAGCTGCTCTGATGGCGGCTCCATTTACCATTTCCTCACCCCTAAGACTGGGGAACTGCCATCCGTTTCCTATTAGTGTCCTGACTCCCTCCCCTCCTAGTTTACCACCCATTTTTAATCAAAGAAAATAAGTAGTTCAAGAAATACTGCGCTAATTAATGCATCATGGGTCACGCTTGCAGATAGTACTTAATTTACTTTTTAGAGTTGATGAGTTACAGATATAAGTTTAAAGTTCTTTGATATGTATATCAATCATTCACATAAGCCATAATGTCACAGTAGAAACAATATGGAATTGGTTTAGCCTTTTGCAAGAATCCATCCTTCCCCCTGCATCCCATTCTCCTGTAACTCCTAAATCTGCCTCCTGCTTCCCCTCACCCTCCCCATCCATCTTTTACAGTATCCTTACTGCACCTCTCAGTCCCCCTGTCCTGTCCAGCCCCTGGCCCACAGAGTGGCAGCCATTTGCCTGTGGGCATGGCTCCAATCTCACTGGAAACAGTGGGAAGTGGCAGCCACCTTTATTAAGGGCAGCTTTGTTGTCACATGCATGTAGACTGTAGGGAAATGGCATCCATCTTGCTGGCGTCAGCCCCATTGATGGTAACAGGGGATGGTGGCCATTTTGAATGAGAGAAGATTTGTGAGTCAGGCAAAAAACACCCCAAAGTCGCCAGAGCCAGGATAAAATCACGAGAGTTGGCAACACTGAATAAATGAGCAAAGTCACATGACAGCCAGTCATGTGGCGACATCAGATCTTCTGGGGTGGAGATAAGACCAAATTCTGTGTAGTATTGGAGGGGGAGAAGGGAAGCTCCGGTAGGACACCCTGGGAGTAGCTGCTTGGTGGAGAGCAGGAGGGACTCTTGAAAGAAGCCCGACCCTCAGAAAGGAGTGGCTGGACTCAGCTTGTGGGGGGTGGAAGACTCTTTCATTTTTGTTTTGGATTTGGTTATGTTGGAAGGGGTAGACTTGTTTCTTTAATGATTTAACTGGAGGGCCAAATCACTGCAGCAACCAGTCCAAGCTGGAAGGTCAGGTGATCCAGTCTGAGTGAGGAGAAACTGAGGCAGTAGCTATCCCGAAGCCAGACCAGGTAGGCAGTGCTGCTACACCCACAAATAAATTCTTTTCTCTCTCAACCTGCTCCTCTCCTGTTTGACTCATCCCCTTTGGAAAAATCTAGGAAAAGAGCACCTGACATAGGCGCTGACTCTGTGGGTGCTCCGGGGCTGGAGCACACCCAGGGAAACTAGTGGGTGCTCTGCACCCACTGGTAGCCAAGCTCCCCTCACCCCCTGCCCCAACTCCTCCTTCTCCCCTGAGCACGCCGGGTCCCTGCTCCTCTGCCTACGTCCCAGCACTTCCCACCCAGCTGCTGCCAAACAGCTGTTTGGCAGCATTAGCATGCTCGGGGGGTGGTGGGAGCTGCGGGAATGTGGCGTGCTCTCAGGGGAGGAGGCGGGGAAGAGGTGGGGCCGGGGCGGGGATTTGGCGAAGGGGTTGGAATAGGGGCAGGGAGAGGGTGGAGTTGGGGTGGGGAACTTTGAGGAAGGGGTTGGAATAGGGGCGGGGAAGGGGTGGAAAGAAGTGGGGCAGGGGAGGGCCCTCATGGAAGGGGTGGGGCCTGGGGTGGGAGTGGTTGGTCGAGCATCCACAGAAAAGAGGGGAAGTCGGCACCTATGGCATCTGATAGCATATCCTGAAGTTCAAGAAATCTGGGGAAGTGCTTGGAGGTGAGTTCTGGTGTCCCAAAAAACTTCACTGAAAATGTCAGGCTGCCTATTTGAAGCAGGGAGCTGTTAGCTCAAGCATGTCAGCTGATCTGTGGTGTTCTTCAGTAGTTAATGTGGTTTCTAAGGTAGCCAGGACACAGACCATTCAGGGCTTTGTAGGTAAGCATCAACATCTTAAAGTTCACCAGGAGAAGCCACAGTAGATCATGGACAATGGATGTCATTCATGTGCTCCCTGCACAATATCCTGCTTATCAGGTGGGCAGCTGCAGTTTGCACCAGTTGCAGTTCTAAAAAGTCTTCAGGGAGTAGCACTGAACTATAAGATCACTTCAGGATTGGGCAGCAAAAGAGCTCTAATTTGAGCACAAATATCTGCAGTTGCTGCAGTGGAAGTGCGGAAAATGGCAGGACAGAGTTACTTTTTCTATAAACATTCCCATGTGCTTTGATTTTTATTGTGTGAAAGTCCATCTTTAAGATTTTGGATATCAGAGTCCATGGTTTTCTAGTCTTTCTGAGGCCAAGTCTGCATTACAGGCTTCTGATGACACAACTGTGCCACTCGAGGGTTTTGTTCATGGGGGGCTGTTTTGCTGGTATTGCTGCATCCACAGTAGGAGAACTTTGGTGCGATAGTGCAGAGGTTCTCCAACTGTGGGGACATGGAATGTATTCTGGGCGGTGGTGGTGTGTGCATGAGAAGCTTTAAGAAGAAAAACTTGTGCACGTTCAAAGCTGGGTGGCTGGAGAGTGGCGGCTGCTGGCTGGGCGCCCAGCTCTGAAGGCAGCACCCCTAACAGCAGTCTTAGAGAATTAAGAGTGGCAGTGCTGTAGCAATAGGGCCCTGCGTGGATTCAAAAATGTGTATCCGCATCTGATCTGTGATCCACAAAAATTGTCTGAGGATATCTACAGCCGTAGATATCTGCGGATTTGCAGGGCTCTACGTACCAATCTGCCCTTACTTCTCCGCTGCTGCTGGCAGTGGCGCTGCTTTCAGAGCTGGGCGCCCTGCCAGCAGCTGCTGCTCTCCGCTTTACTTTCAGAGCTGAGTGGCTGGAGAGTGACAGCTGCTGGCCAGGCGCCTGTGGGGGACGGGATGTAAACTACTAAAGATACAAAGAAGGGGAGGCCGCAATCAAGTAAGTTTGAGAACCACTGCTATAGTGTATCAGTAAAGTGCTCCTAGCGTAGACATGGCCTTAGAGTGATATATCTAGGCTGGCCAGGTGTCAGGTTTTCAACTGGAAAGTCTGGTTGAAAAAGTGACCTGACAGTGTCTGGTCAGATCTACTGACCAGACATCCAAAGTCTGGTTACTGCGGGCGAGGGAGGCGGGGAGGCACCAAGTCATCACCACGCCAGCCCATACTCAGCTGGTGCCGCTTTCTACCTGCAGCTCCCAGCCCCGGCACTGCAGGCAAGTCCCTCCTGACCCAGCAGAGGAGAGTGGTAGGGAGAGGGAAAAAGCAGCGACTGACCGGTGGAGGAGGGGAGAGAAGCAAACGGGGTGTGTGTGACCTTGGGGGAAGAGGTGGGGCAGAGGTGAGGTGGGGCAAGGGCAGGGCCCCAGGGGAAGAGGTGGGGCAGAGGCGGGGTCTTGGGGGGGAAGAGGTGGGATGGGGGAGGTTGTGGCATTCCTTCTGGAGTGTCTGGTATTTAAATACTGTATTACAAAGTTGGCAACCCCAGATATAGCTGAGTGAGAAATGGATCCCTTCAGATTTAAGCAAGTCACAGAGTGCAAGACGGGTGTCCTGGGATTTTGAGTGCTCTAATTTATTTGTACATAGTATAACACAATAGGGCCCTAATCCTAAATGGATTCTCTGGGCACTACTGTAATGCAAATAATACTTTGTGGTAGCCAGGGCAGAGGAAGTGTAAAGGGAATGGTGGGGGGCATTGGCAGTAAGAGAGGAAATGGCAAGGTAAGGGAACTTCTGTTAGGGGAGGTAGGAGGGTTAGACGGAGGATGCTGGAGGTCAGGTGAATTGGTATCAGGCCTGGAAAAACTAGCACTGAACTATCAAAATAGGTGCAGCTGGAGGGGACGGTATCACAGCATTGCCAAGTACTCCCCACCCCCTTTTCTGTGTAATTATTTTCCCTTAGAAGACATTCCAAGTGGCTTAATTATCAGGCTAAGTGATGTCTCTTTTGTACTATCTGTAGTAGGAACTGGACATGGTTTAATCTGCCTTTTCGAACCGTGTAACTAATAGATATGTTCTTCTCTGGATTGCACTAATGTGAAAGAAGAGAACTTCCAGGAGCCGATATGGTCAGAAAAGTGACTCTGAAACTAGACCATCTTACTCAGCAGAGCTGCTTCCTGTGCATATTCAGAGTCATGCATAGGTGCTGACTTTAATGACAGAAGTAGGTTTTTACTCCTGTTAGCCCTGCAGAGCCCATACAGCTATGACAGAGGGAATTGGATTCTCTTTTGGCTTGTTTATTATCATCAACAAAATTATTAGCAAAATTCCAGTTGCAGAATCTTTATTTCTCGTGATGGTGCATACACTGGAACGACCCCAGCTGAATTTGCAAGGCTGGCAGTTAGATACACTATTTTTCTTAAACTAGTAAACTGGGCAAAATTGATGCAGAAGTCATTGAAAGATAAACATGAAACCTCAAAATGCCATTTTAGTCACTTAAAGTGCATTATTGCATTTTAAAATGACACACTCAGTTCACGTTCAGATTGTAACATCCCTCATTCTTTATTATGAGTGTTATTTGCATACATGTGTGGTCTTTGTGCCCTAAGAGTTCATCTGCTTCTGTTGCTTACCCACACCTAGAGGCAGAAATCCACTCTAGTAACATCAGCCTTAATTTCTGTACAGACTATTTTGTCATCTATAAAATAGGGAAAAGTACCTTACAGGGTTGCTGTGGAGATAAATTGATTGTCTGTAAATTGCTTCTAGGGATAAAGAACAAGGGAAGGAGGGACAGAAAATGGAGGATGTAGTACTATGGATGTTTTTTCTAAATAGACTATTTTTCCCCTGTGAAAAGAGCTGCCTATTTTTTCTAAGCCTATAAGTGTGAATGTTCACAGGGTAAGAAAAGTTTGTCACCATTAATATGCTGACTGTAAAATGTATTTTTAAGTTTGTAACTATAACTGGCATTTCTGAGCATAGTTCTGATGGTAGCCATCTTGTTGAAAAATATTAAAAGTATTATAATGTGACACCACTAGCTGGAGAGCCCAAATGAGATTAAAAAAATACTTATGGTTATGATTAAATCACAGGGTGCCACTAGTTTACATTCTCTTTGAGCCTTCAGCCTGCATAACTTTTCAACCAGATGGTTGCCTTCAGCAGTGCCAACAGTAAATAAACCTTAAAAACAAACAAAAAACTTCACATTTTAATTTTAGTGACAAATTCTTCTCACTGCAAAGTTCGCAGGACTAAGCAACTTGAGAGCGGGTTTCCTTTTTCTTGCCCTCGCTAGAAAATTAAGTCATATTAAAGCACAACCTTGTTAACACTGTTAAATATGACTTTTCAGTCTGTGTAGCTCATGTTCTAACATGACTTAATTTTCTAGCGCAGACAAGGGGAAACCCCTTAAGCCATAAGTTTTCTCCTTCACACCCTGTGTTTGAAAGCAAAGGCCTATTTAAACTAGAGAACGGAACTGTTGGTAACTGAAGCAATGCGCAAGTGTAAGTACCAATAATGCTGTGAGTCCACACTAGCCGTGCTGTTTGGGGTGCAGGTTGATAGCAGTTTTACCCCACATTCACACTACAGCTGTGTTACACGGTCTTCTGGGTGCCTCTCCTATAGTTCCTTTTGTAGCCACCTGAAGCAGTAGCTTCTGAAATATTTTGACAGACTGTCTGAGAGCCCAGTAGAATTATGGGAGAAGAGGTCAAACTTCCATAATTTCCCAGTAAATCCCATAAACTCTCAATGACCACCATAAGTTCCTAGGCTCTTTTTCAAAATGGAGGCCAGGATAAAAGCTTGTCTCTTGCTCCTGTATTTCTGCTGTAGTGTTTGAAAAGCAGTTGTGAGGATGTAGTGGTAGGGTGTCCAGGCAGTACCTGTTGAGAGACTCAGACCAAGACTAGAAGTTCATGACATTCAGCATGCAACAGTCAAAACCACTCCCAAACTGCCTGAGTAGGTGGCTCTGTGCTGTGCTTGTAGCTGATCACCAGGTGGAGTGGTGCTTTTGTGTCTGGACCATGACCACAGCCGGGTGGGACTAGATTGTTTATCCCAATCAAGAACAGCAAAAGCAACATACGTTAAGGATGAAGACGACAATTTTTCTGGATCTCTCTGCTGAGCTAGCCCTGAAATGGCAGTTCCAGATTGCAAGGATAAGCTCTCCTTGTCATTGAAAAGCAAGTGGTGATTGCCCTGTGGTGGCTGTCTGCCCTGGGTAATTATTGGGCATCATCATGGGGTTGAGAAGTCCATGGGGGTGCTGTTGTGATAGAGGTTTGCAGGGCAGTATGTATCAGCAGTGAGTTGTTGGGTGTGGGGGACACAATCAAAATGATTAATGTGCTGGAGCTCACTAAGTAAGTTAAGCAGTGCAGGAGACGTAAATGGAACCCATGTGCACATTTTGTGTCTTCTCTCTTGCCCAGGAGTAGGTTTACAGAAAGGGTGCTCCTCAGTGGAGAAAAAGGCCTTTCTGAATCATTGGGTGTTCATGGATGTCTATGTAGGAATGGCAGACAAAGCAGAACTTTATTCCCACTGAACAGCTCTGATGTTGATATTTCTGTCCCCACTTGGCTCTGTCTGACCCTTTGTACTCCCTTTAAGATGGCTAAATAAACCTCTGCTTGATCAAACGAGACAGAGGTTAAACCATATACTTGAGTGGTGCAGGAAGATGGTAGGTTAGAGTGTGCATTTGGGAGTCGGGAACCATGGTGGAGGTGTTTGACCTGCAATGAATGTTCAGTGGCTAATGTCGTGATTATTTGTATTTGCCTGCTGCATTTTGCATAAAGTGAAAGCAAAGATGATGATGTCAATTAACAGTGGAATGCTAAGGCGGTTGGGCTGGAATTAACTTATGCACATCTGGACAGATAAGTGGTCACACCTGAGGCTGTTAGCACAGACTTCAATTGCCATGCTGCATAAATTAGAAATGCTCCATGCACCCACTTTCAAACTGGTGATGGGGAATTGAGTATGGAACAGTGAAGTGAATATAACTTGGGATTTGTAGTGTATAGTGAATCACTTCATGCTGTGATGCAGCTGGGTTTCTTTTAATGTATGAGACCTAAATTCTCTTTCTTTGTATGGTGAGGAGGTTTATGGAAGAGTGGATTATTGCAGTGCTTTGCTTTTCAGGTGGCAGGATTATACTGCGGATGACTTTACAAGGGTTTTGTGTGCTAATAGTGAGAGAGATGATAGAGGAGTGAACTGATGTATTGATATTAAATAATAGTATCACTGATGTTCAAAGTACAAAGAACCTTTGATTTCAACAATAAATTATTTTACATGCTGACAAGCTTACAGGCCATGCAAAATATAACATATATATAAAATGACAATTGTACAAAAACAGAGGCAATATAGATCTTTTCTTACTAGCACTTGAAGTGCCTTTAGTTGGGATGTACATTTTCTTTTCCATCCTCTTGCATGTGGGTAGAAGAATGCTTGGGAAATTATTGGGAGGGAGTTGGAGGCAGTCCAAGAAATATTGTCCTGATTGATGCCATGGGTATTGGGTAGGTGGAGCACATACAGGAGCAGGTGCCAGCTGCTGGGTCAAAGTAACTTTTTCTTGTGCCTTTTACATAAACAGATTCTTTTAGAATTGTCTGTCCTCCATTTGCATCTCCTTCCTGTTCGAATAGATTCCTGCATAACTTCCTTGTTGTCCTGCCTCTCCATGAGCTTTTCAGTGCAGCCTTTCACAGGTGATCTTCATCACATGCATCCGACGAAGTGGGTATTCACCCACGAAAGCTCATGCTCCAATATGTCTGTTAGTCTATAAGGTGCCACAGGACTCTTTGCTGCTTTTACCTCATCTTGTGCTCTTTAAACTGGTACAAAGGCTCTGAATCTGGTTCTCTTAGTTTTTCCTCTTCCTGGACCTAATTGCTGTGGAGTCAGTCTGCATACCTTCCTACGTGTTCTGGGACATCCGTATTGCTAGAATGCACAATACAGTGAAAAACAAGAAATCAGTGTTGATCATAGCAATGCTCCATCAATCTCTTGGAATACTTAGATATGCTATAAAAGTAGCAGTTTTAGTTCAGTTTTGAATTCCAGTGCCTACTTTTAAGCCACTCTGTTAGTGGCATAGAAATGCTAAGGACATATTAGAAGTCACAGACATTACAGAAATAAGATGGGGTGGGGATTACTTTAAGGTGAAAATGGGGCTGATGAAGAGGGAAGGAGAGGAGCATGTGGTGATCACTGCAATAGAGTAACAAAGATGGCTTATTACAAGACCTCAGAAGAGCATCTCTTTGTGGAGGCTCCCAGCCAGGGAAGAAAGAACTGTTCAAGGGAATGAGAGGAAAGATAAGTTTTGCACTATAATTATTAGCACATATACTATTTGACCAGTTCCACGAATGGGGCTGGTGTGAGAGTTTCTGGATGTGGTATGGAGAGGGATATATGTATTTCCCAAACTTGTTTGCAAAGATTAAGCATTTGGTTTTATCCGAGGCTTTTGGACACAATTGCTAAGGAGTTGGGTGGGTGGGAATAAGGGCTAAAATTAATAAGTAGCTCTGTTCAGCTGTCATTTTTGCACCCCTTACTCATGGCCTGTGTTAGTTGAGCATCAGTTCAATTCCTAAACATACTTTGCGCTGCTTCGAAGATATGAAATAGAATGAATCTGATTAGCAATGCTTTTCATGCATTAAACGAGTTATTGCAAGCAGATAAAGGCGCCATGCTATTGGGCAACATATCCTCAAGAATGGAGTACTACTACTAAGAAAAAAAAAAAAACTTCTAATTTAAAAAATGGCAAGTTATGACAAAAAAAAAAAAAAATAAAAAAAAGATACACATACAACACACACTAAATTCTCTTACCCCTCCCCTCTTATATTATATTTATATATTGCAGCACAGCAAGAGCATAGTGTTAGTGTTTGTCTCATTCTTCTCTTCTCTACCTTCCGTGGTTCAAAAATAAAAAAAAAATAAAAAATGTAAAAAAAAAAAAAAAAAAAAGGCACCATAGCCAAGCACATGTGTTGACAGATACAATGTAACGTAACTGCCATGGCCATAGAGCCCAGTTTGTAATTTCTTGTAATAGAAACTGCTTCCTTTTAAATTGCAGTTTCTGTTTTACTTTTTGATTTGTCTCCTTCCTGCTTGTCTGCCATTTTGAGTCTGGTCGCGTGGCATAGCTCATCCAGCTGGTATGCACGCCCCGCTGGGTGCTTCCACCCTGAATGGAAACAATGGCTCCTGCAGCCAAAAGGAAGGGGAAGGGATGCCAACTTGAGAATCCCAGTTTGGTTCCCTCATTATTCCCAAGAATAGGCGAAGCAGCTGCTGCTCATGCTGTGCTGGTGGAGGGAGGGAGGAATAATGGAGGGATGAGAGATGGGCACTGCTGCTCTTGTGTGACACTCTGTCCTTTTTAAAAAACACAAACCAAAACACTAATTGTGGAGTTTATAGAAACCTGCACAATTTTTCCCTCTGCCTAAAAATCAGCCCTGCGTCAGTTCATCTTGCAATAAAAACTGTATACCTGCGGCATAGGGCTTTTCCTGCCATGCTGACTTGGCCACTGCCTCTGCTACCCTGTCCTGCTTGTCTCTCCCCCCACATCCCAAAGAAAGGTCTGCCTCCATCCCCAGTGGCTGCCTGGTTCAGGGAGTTGCTGTTCCTCCTCCTTTGCTCTTCCTCTTTATTGAGCCATGTGGTACTTCTGGGCAATGCATTAACACAATGGGCTGGATGGAAAGGTGGGTCTTGAGCATTTGGTTCAGCTCATCAGAAAACTGGGGAAGTCGTCTTGCTGTGACCAGATCATTTGTTGCCCCAGGACCTCCAGTCTTTTTTCATTTTCTTACAAGACCTTTTGGTGTTCTTGGTGATGCCCATCTCTGCCAGATGATGTTGGTTACTATGAAAAGAGTGCACATCTTAGCTCCATGGTTTGTGCAGTGCTGTTTATACAGGTGATTGGCTTACAGCCAGTTTGACACCTATGTTGTGGAGGGCAGAAAGCCGATCAGACTGGCCAGCTAAACAATGACAGATATAGATTGGTAGTGGAAAGTTTGCATCATTGGGGCTATGCCAGCCATCTTCATCCCCACTGGGACTGCTTTGGTGGAGACTGGCACAGTGAAGGGCTGCATGGTCTTGCTTAAAGCAAATACTACATTCTAATTCTAAACACCAATTCAAGATGACAATTTTGTAACTCAGAAAGTGTTGCAGCCCATATGGGGGAATTCTATATTAGGCCTCTTCTTGACAGATAAAGAGGAACTGATCACAGCACTAAAAATCAGTGGTAGCTTAGGTACAAGTGATCATGACTTAATACATTTATTCTGTTTGCACATTATAAGGTCCAAACCAGCACAGTTGGTGCTTTGAAAGGGCCAGTTGCACAAAGCTGAAAACAATTATGAGTCAAAGCAGCTGGGAGGAAGAATTTAATCAGAAAAATGAGAATGATAATTGGGAAGCCACAATCAAGGAAGAAGGCCATATGGGTTAAAAAACCAACTTGGTTTAGAGGAGAAGTGAAGGCAGAGAAATCTATGGCCAGCACAGTGAAGGACAATAAGGAGTTTTTAAACTGTATTACGAACAAAAAGAATCCTAACAAAAATGTTGGTCCCTACTAGATGGAAATGGTAGAATTCTCAAAAATAATGCAGAAGAGGCAGAAGTACTCAATGAATATTTTTGTTCCGTATTCGGGGAAAAGAACAGATGATGTAGTCATATCAATCTTTCCATTCCACTAGTATGTCAGGAGGATGTTAAACAGTGGCTACTATGGTTAGACATTTTTAAATCAGCTTGTCCTGATAAATTGCATCCAAGAGTTTTAAAAGAACTGTCTGAGGGGCTTTCTGGACCGCTAATGTTGATTTTCAGTAAGTGTGGGGACACTGTGGAAGTTCCAGAAGAATGGAAGAAAACTAATATGTCAATATTTATAAAGGGTAAATGGGATGACTGGAGTAATTATAGGCCTGTCAGTATGACATTGACCCCCAGCAAGATAATGGAGCGGCTGATACAGGACTCAATTAATAAAGTATGAAAGGAAGGTAATGTAATTAATCAACATTGGTTTATGGAAAATAAAATCTTCCCGCCCCCTCCCCTCAGCCTGCGGTGCCCTCGCTCCTCCCCCTCCTCCCCAGAGCCTCCTGCATGCCATGAAACAGCTGATTGGGAGGTGCAGGGAGAGAGGGGGAGGCACTGATCGGCAGGGCTGCTGCTGGGCAGGAGGCACTGGGAGGGGAGCTGATCGGGGGCTGCTGACGTATTACTGTGGCTCTTTGGCAATGTACATTGGTAAATTTTTGCTCCTTCTCAGGCTCAGGTTGGCCACCCCTGAAGTAAATGATATGCATTTTAGTACAGCTAAATGTAAATGTATACATCTAGGAACAAACAATGTAGGCCATGCTCACATGATGATGGGCTCTATCCTGGGGAGCAGTGACTCTGAAAAAGATTTGGGGGTTGTGATCGATAATCAGCTGAACATGAGCTCCCAGGGTGATGCTGTGGCCAAAAGGGCTAATATGATACTTGGATGCATAAACAGGGGAATCCTGAATAGGAGTAGAGAGGTTATTTCATACCTGTATTTGGTACTGGTGCTACCACTGCTGGAATATAGTGTCCAGTTCTGATGTCCACAATTCAAGAAAGCCTTTGATAAATTGGAAAGGGCTCAGAGAAGAGTATAGAAATGATTTAAGGTTCGGAAAACATGCCTTATAGGGATAAACTCAAGGAGATCAATCTATTTAGCTTAAAAAAAAGAAGGTTAGGGGATGACTTGATTACAATCTTAAAGTATCTACACGGGGAACAGATATTTAACAATGGGCTCTTCGGTCTAGTAGAGAAAGGTATAACATGATCCAATGGCTGGAAGTTGAAGCTAGACACATTCAGACTGGAAACAAGATGTAAATTTTTAACCATGAGGTTAATTAACCATTGAAACAATTTACCAAGGGTTGTGGTGGATTCTCTATTACTGGAAATTTTTAAATAACGCTTGGATGTTTTCCTAAAGTCAGTTCTAGGAATCATTTTTGGAAGTTCCCTGACCTGTGTTACACAGGAAATCAGACTAGATGATCACAATGGTCCCTTCTGGCCTTGGAATCCATGACAAGCTAGTGTAATCCAAATGGTGACTGTAATGCCTGCTTGTTGCTGCGGGCACCATTGTGTGTGGATGTGAGGCACGTTCCAGGTGTGTTAGGGAGCCCACATGCTGGTTAACATGCCAAATCTCACTAGCATAGATCCCTGAAAACTCATCTTTTGGTGAAGGAAAAATTTCAGGAGCCATTTTGAAAAGAGATGGGGAAAAAATGAGAAATGTTGGAAAAGGTAAGTACAGCGCTTCTTAAAAAAGTTCCCCCAAAGTGCATGTGAATATTCTTGTAGAGTTTGATCACCTAGGCTGACTTCATGTATTACACAGGTCATAGACCTTCACCCAGTTACCCCTGTATTAAGCCCAATAACTCATGTTCATATAAAACCTTGTAATAAGCACAGGCAGGATTATTGGTGGAGCCAAGTTGTGCTCAATAGGGTCCCCTGCTTGCCACCTCCATAAGACTGAGTAGCCCTGATGTAATCCAAATATCAGTCTATGTGTCTATGCCTTCACTATGTGGTACTTGAGAAAGGAGAAGGTGTTGATAGCAGAGAGAAAAGTGGAGAGGCGGAGATTATTGAGGTTCCATTGAGCATAGTAGAGACTTCCACCTCCACCCACTTTGTACCCCTTTAATGGCTGGTTCACATAAGAGGCTTAGAAGAGTATTGCCGCTTTCATGTATAGAATTTAATCCTTTGGCTCAAGTGGTAGAGGTTCATGTTTTTAGTGCTGATGGGCAAGGGTTCATACCTCGCTGTCCAGCCTAGTGGAGTCAGCTACAGAGGCAGTGCATTTGGGTAGCAGACCATCAGTCCTGAGGAAACTAACAGTACGCACTGTAGTAATGCACTTTCCCACTAGCACAGTCTGCTGTAAGCTTGTCATACTCCCCGCCCCCCACTACATTAGCTCCACATATAATCGCGTGTCAAATTCAAAGTCATGGTGCTTAGGGTACCTAAAAGATTGCCTAATGTAGCAGGGCAAGGACTGCGGTCGATAACACAATTCCCAGTACAGTAAAGGTCTTCTATGCAGGAGACACAACTTTCTCGGGTGTTGGGGCTAAGACTGAAGTCTTGCAGGATCTAAGGTCTTGCTGGTTTTCTGTGCACTGAAATCTCAAAAGCTGTAAATTAAACTGATTTAGATATTTTGGTGCGAGTCTGTGTGTGGACACTCTTCTTTCAGAACAAAGGGTGGCTAAAGTTGATTTACATAAAGTTGGTTTGCTACTAACCAGATCGGTTCAAGTTTGTCTGTGGAGCAGGCCTAAGAACTCCTACAGACATCACTGCGTAGTTCTGGAAGGGGCGCATGGTGATAGATGCAGTATAAGAACTGGAATGGAATTAGCTGGGCTGGGAGAATGGGAAGATGGTGGCTTTCACCTTTAAATCACAGATTCCCATCCAAGCAGTGAACTGAAATGGCTTGGCGGTCTCATTCCATTTCCTAGTGCATAGATATCATTTGGTACCCTGGTTGGCAGTTTCAGCAGAGGTGTCGTAGAGACAGAACACCTATCTTGTTCCTAGAAGTGGGGTGGACTTTCACAGTCAAGAGTGAGGTTTGAGGATGGTGCAGGAAATCAGTATCTCTCAAACTTCACTCATTTTAGTCCCAAAGTTCCCTATGTCCTACACAGTTTTGGTGTCCCGTTGCTTCTTTTATTGAAAATTATTTGTATCAGAAAGGCTCTTAAACTGAGTTTCTTTAGAGAATGCACTAGGGAATGAAATCCTGACAGCAGTTTCAATTTCCTGCATGAAAAATTGTTGTGTCCCCCTTGTTTTGGGTCGTTGTCACACATTTCAGCCCTGACAGGCTGAGAGGTACAGGGGAAGAATGTGTGTGTTATGAGCTGCTGCTGCCTGTGCATCTCTTCTTGGAGTAAGTGCAGGGCTTAAGTCTCCAGGGAATGTCAACTTGGAATCTTTCACCTGTGCTAAATTCACAGAACTAATATAAGAAACACAGTGGTGTCTCATTGTAATGATAACTGCAGAGCTATGCACTCATTTTACTCATGTAGGACACTTCTACAAGCACCAGTCAGATATTTAGAGCTTTCTAACTGTTTGCAAGTGTTGAGGGAGAACTGAGTTCCTTTCTGACATGTAACCAGCATGTGTGTTTGTGTCCCAAATGTTCCTATGTTTCTACAGTTCCCTAGCTGCATGCAGCTTTCTCCAAAACTAAACTTTATTTCCTTGTTTCTCTCTCCTCACTTCCCCTCCCTCCCTCCCATGAAGGTAGATAACGGGGTAGTTTTGGTTTGTTCACATCACTACCCTGTCCCAGAGCAGTTCTTGCACAGTTGGAAGGGAAGGTGGATTGGGATTGAAGAGGAAAAAGAACGCTCCTTAATCAAAATGAAAAGGGGATCCTAGGAACAAGGCTGAAGAGCAGGATAAGTGTAGGGCCTTGTCTACCCTAGAGAATGGAACAAGTTGTATTGCACCAGTTTAAGCACTCAAGCCATGCTGAATCATGCTGTTTAACTCTTGCAGATTTGTGCTATGTCCACACTAGCACTGTCCTACACCAATTCAATTGCACCTCCTTCTGGTAACTATCCCACAGTTCCTGGAACAGCACCCAAAAGCATGCTGCATTCTGGGAGATTTTGAAAGGTCACCAGTGAACTGTGGGCGAGCTAGTTGAAGATTTCAACTAGTCTGCATCCACACAGGCGTTGAAGTGGTTCAGAGTCAAATTGGTATTTGTCCTTACTGAAGCACAGTTTACTCCAAACTGTATTTACCAAGCATGTAAGCTGTTTGGAGTGCTTTTGTGTGGGGGTGTGAGCTGTGTTACAATTGTTCTAGGGAGAGCAAATGGTATTTATATCCACTAAAGAAACTCTCTGTGTTATGGCTAAAGAGAGAGTCTTCTAGAACAGTGTTTCTCAGCCAGGGGTACGTGTACCCCTGGGGATATGCAGAGGTCTTCTGGGGGTACTCAGTTCATCTAGATCAGTGTTGCTCAACCTGAGGTTTGCAGCCCCCGGGGGCATCACAGGACCAGTTTAGCAGAGTCACAAGTACAAGACCGGCATTAGGGGGTGGCAAACAGGGCAGCTGCCCAAGGCCCCCTGCCACAGGGCCCCCCCGTGAAGCTAAGTGTTGTGTCTAAACACCACACTAAGTTACATGCTTCTGGGCTTGGGCTTCAGTCCCACCATCTGGGGTTGGAGCGTCAGACAAGGCTCACTAGTGAAAAACAGGCTCAAATATCACACTGAAATATAAGTACACGATTTATATTCCCACCTAAATTCCCTGTAAGCTGGGCAGCCGCGCAGCAGCCTATTTAGTGCCACGCAGGCGCTCAGGGAACCCGCCCAGCCGACCTGCTGCAGCCAGGGGAGGAGTGCTCCTCCCCGGCCCCAACCTGCCACGGCCAGGGAAGGGGCATGCAACAGGCACCAACTTCCCTTCAAGCCAGGGTGCTCACCCCCTCTTCACCTCTTCCCCTAAGTCCCCACCTTGCCTTTTCCCGTCCTGCCTCTTGCCCGCCTCCTCCCAAGAGCGCGCCCCATCCCTGCTCCTCCCCCTCCCTCCTGGTGCTTCCTACATGCCGTGAAACTGCTGTTCACGGTGGGCGGGAGGCGCTGGGAGGGAGGAGGAGGAGTTGGTCAGCAGGGCCGCCAGCAGGTGAGAGGCGCTGGGGAGGGTGGGGGGAGCTCGGCTGCCGGTGGGTTCTGCTGAGCAGCACCCGCAAATT
The DNA here is from genome assembly GCF_016161935.1 of Mauremys reevesii. Classification (NCBI taxonomy): domain Eukaryota; kingdom Metazoa; phylum Chordata; order Testudines; family Geoemydidae; genus Mauremys; species Mauremys reevesii. Next base: position 271,668,365 of record NC_052623.1, on the reverse strand, counting down.
TTTCTCTGTGGGTGCTGCCCTGGAGCACCCATGGAGTCAGGGCCTATGGGGGTGCCCCTCCCCTGACTCCAACTCAGCGCTGGACCTGCCGCGGCTGGGGCAGCCCTCCCATCCCCTGGCCCCAACCCAGCCCCAGCCCGGACCTGCTGCGGCCAGGAGAGAGGCCCTCTCCCCCGCCAGCCCAGGTGCTGAGAGAGAGAGCTAGGGGGAGTCCTATCTCCCCACTGTAGCCTCAGAGCACCCTCCTGCACTCCAAACCCCTCATCCCTGACCCCACTCCAGAGCCCGCAACCCCAGCTGGAGCCCTCACCCTGTTCACCCCAACCCTCTACCTCGGCCCTGAGCCCCTCATCTCCGGCCCCACCCCACAGCCTGCACCCCCATCCGGAGCCCTCATCCCCCACCACACATCCCAACCCTCTGCCCCAGCCCTGATCCCCTCATCCCAGGCCCTACCCCACAGCCTGCACCCCCATCCGGAGCCCTCCTCCCCCCCACACATCCCAACCCTCTACCCCGGCCCTGATCCCCTCATCCCCACCTCAGAGCCAGCACCCCAGCTCTCTGCCCCAGTCCTGAGACCCTCATCCCCAGCCCCACCCCAGAGCCCGCACCCTTAGCCGGAACTCTCACCCTTCCCTCCGCACCCCAGCCCAGAGCCCCCTTCCACACTTCAAATCCCTCACCACGTGAATTCTGTTATGTGAACCAATATGAAGGGGCTGTGTCACACATCACCTCGATATTGGTGCACCTAACAAAATTAATTCCGCACATGTGTGGGAAAAATTAGAGGGAACACTGATTCCAACCAATTTATTTTATGAGATCCAAAGGAGAAAGTAAGCAGTTTTTCAGTAATAGTGTGGCTGTAACGTTTTTGTATTTTTATGTCTGATTTCGTAAGCAAGTAGTTTTTAAGTGAGGTGACACTTGGGGTACACAAGACAAATCAGACTCCTGAAATGGGCACAGTAGTCTGGAAAGGTTGAGAGCTACTGCTCTAGAATAATTATGGAAAAACTAGATTCTGTTATGAAGCTATGTTTTTAAACGCAGTGATGAGCAAAACTAGTTTGGCCTGAAAAATGCCAATTTTACTCAGAAGGATAAACAGAATTTTTCTGCAGACTTTGAAGAAAGGCGGTCAAACTGTTTGAGTTACAGGTCACTACAAATTATCCTCGTTTGAGATTTGGAATGTTGTGAAATGCTTTTGTGTTGCTTTATCACAAATACAGCATGTTACCATCTCTCTAAACTGTCCATATGGCTGAATCTCCTTGAAAACCTATGCATACATTTGAGAAACCAAGTGGTAATTAAGCTCAGTAATGATTGTTGTATCTAATTGTAATGGTTAAAGTGTGTATTTGAGCAGGTTGCCCCCTGGTAGCTGGTTACAGGGTAGAAAGAACATAACATCCTCAAAGCTTCAGATCCTGGAGATAAAGGACCAGGGTCTTAGTCCTGGCCACTGGTGCTGGAACAGTTTTAGAGTGGGGGTGCTCAGCTGTGCATCCTCCCCCTTACCACATCCGCGCCCCTCACCGCCACTTAGAGCTGGGTCTGGGAGCAGGGCCGTGGTTCTGGGAGGGAGGGATGCAGATAGGGGTAAGGTGGCCAAGGCTGGGGCCCACAAGTGGAGGTGGGTGCGGAGGCCTGGGCCAGGAGTGAGTGCAGAGCCCCAGGCGTGGGACTGGCAGCCAGGACCCTGCATGCAGGCCAGCGGCTGGGACCTGGGCCAGCAACAGAGTTCCTAGGCACGGGGCCCGGGACCCTGGGCGCAAGGCCAGTGGCCGGGAGTCCGGGACCCCATGCAAAACCTGAGGGTGCTGCAGCACCCCTGGCACCTCTAGTTCCTGTGCCTATAGTCCTGGCTTTGCAGGTTTGTGTGCTTCATCTAGTATGTAGGTGTTTCTGCAGCAATGGATTTGTTGTAGACTGGCACTGATTTCTTCTGTAAAGTAAGGAGAAAGTGGAAGAAGCTGAATTGCAGGACATTTTTTTAAAAGTTACTCTAAATATGGAACTATTCAGTAGATTGCAAACAGAATTCTATTATAAGATGTCTATTCTCTCCTTTTGTAATTTTGAACATAGAAAGTATTGTGGTTATTTTATGGGTACATTGGAACTTTTTCTTGGAAAGTTTGAAGGTAATTGTTCAAACCATTTTAAAGTTACGGATGCTTTAAAATGACACTTTCAGTGCCCAACATTTTGGGATCTTCCTTGATTGTAAAATTTGAAACTTTTGTATGCTCTTTGGGGCCGGTACTGTCATTATAATGGGTTTGTGCACCACCTAGTGGAATGGTGCTGGTTGAGGCCTTGAGGGCATAGGCTAATATTAAAACAAACCTGAATCTTGTAGTTTGCTACAGCAGTGGGTACTTTATGGATACCCCAATGGGAACTTAATCAAATCTGTGCACGGCAAGGAGAAGCAGAGGAGAAATCAGAACAATGCAGATCACTCCCAAATTATACAGGGCAGGAGAAGTTGTGGATCCAGAGAACAAGTGAAGCTCCAGAGCTCAGAAGATTAAGGAGGGAAACCCAAGACCGTGCAGAGCTCTGCAGGGTGGTATGAGCTAGGGGCAGCCACAAGCCCTGCAAAGCTCCTTAGGCCCAAATTGCAAGGGCAGGTGCAGGGAACTGAGGATCCAGTGCAGTTCTCATTTTAAAAAACACAGAGAAATTAGACAAATCTTCACTAGCTCTAGGTTGCTTCACTAGCTCTAGGTTCCAAGGACTGGTACAGTTAAAAACCTCAAACCAACCTCTACTGCAGTTAAAAGGATAGAAACAAACAGTTAAGGGGAAGTAGATAAATATTCAAATACTCTCAGTTTATACAAGCTCTTAAAATGTAAACATTTGGAATCACTGTGGCCCCATATCTCTGGCCATTTTCAGCCTGCAGATCAAATTCTTACACCCCCCAATGTCAGATACGTTGTGATGGTTTTTAACTATGAACTAACTGATGTAAATGAAGGCTATTACTGTGCATGTAAAGCTTTGTGTAAACACACAAGCTGTACTGGTATAGTTACAGTGGTACAACCCCCACCCCACACCCCACTATGGATGCAGTTATACAGGAATAAATGTACATTTCTAGCAGTTACAGCTTATTCCCATGTGGGAAGAGGTATAAGCTGTACCAGTATAAGGCACCCAGGGTAGGGTTGCCAGCTTTCTAATTGCACAAAACCGAACACCCTAGCCCCGCCCCTGCCCTGAGGCCTCACCCCTGCTCCGCCCCTTCCCTGAGTCCCTGCCCTCCGCTCACTATATTCCCCCTCCCTCGGTGGCTAGCTCTCCTCCACCCTCACTCACTGTCCCTGGGCTGGGGGGGGCAGAGGGTTGGGGTACGGGAGTGGGTGAGGGCTCTATATGGAGGTGTGGGCTCTGGGGTAGGGCCAGAAATGAGAGGTGCAGTGTGAGGGAGTGAGCTCTGGGGTGGGGCAGGGAATGAGGGGTTTGGGGTGCAGGAGGAGGCTCCAGGCTGGAGGTGGCTCCAAGGGATTCAGAATGTGGGAGGGGGCTGGGGGTTGAGGCAGGGAGTTGGGGTGTGGGTGGGGGTGTGGGCTCTGGGGTGGAGCTGGGGATGAGGGGTTCAGGGTGTGGGAGAGGGCTCTGGGCTGGGGCAGGGGTTAGGTGCAGGAGGGAGGTGAGGGCTCTGGGATGGGGGTGTGGGCTCTGGGGTGCAGGAGGAGGGGTCTGGGTTTGGGGGTCTCGGCTGGGGGTTGGGGTGCAGGAGGGGGTATGGGCTCTGGGGCTCTGGGGTGCAGGAGGGGGGTCTGGGTTTGGGGGAAGCAGGTGGGTCCGTGGCACACACTGCTCTTGCCTGCAGACACCACCCTCCCAGCTCCCATTGGCCAGGAGCTGGTGCTCGGGCAGTGCGTAGAGCCCTGTGGCCCCCTCGCCTGGGAGCCAGACCTGCGGGCTGCTTCCGGGGCGCAGCACGGTGCCCCAGGACAGGTAGGGACTAGCCTGCCTTAGCCCCGCAGCACCACTGACCACATTTTTTTAACGGCCTGGTCGGTGGTGCTGACCGGTGTCAACATGGTCCCTTTTCGACCAGGTGTTCCTGTCGTAAACCGGACACCTGGTCACCCTAACCTAGGGGTATACCAGTATATGCATACTGGTACAAAAATCACCCTCTTAATTAAGAGTTATAACAGCACAAAAACTATGAGCAGCCCAGGCCTAAGATGTTGTTTTGTGTGAACAGAAATTAGGCCTGGGAGAAAGAACTACTGTACTGGATCATGTTGACCCTCACCCTATTCAGTGCCCTGCACTAGGTTCTTCACTGCTTAGTTCAGCTTTTTTAAAGGAATCAAGGGTTGGGGCTTTCACCACTTCCCTTAGGAGACTCTACCACAGTCTAATAGACTTCACTGTCAGGAAACATTTCCTGATAATGTGCTTTAATTCTGGGTGTCAAACTCCTGGCCCATGTGATGACCTCTCTGTCTGAGCCTGCACCAGTACAAGCTCTTCTCCTACAGTAGCTGTTCAGAATTTCCCTCCTTTGGCCTCTGAATCTGAGTCCACTCCTTCCCATGCTGTCAAATATTGCTTAGGGCACAAACAAGGCTCCTTTGGCGTCTGCTGGATGCCTATTTCAGCTGCAGGTAGCTGGCTCTCTGCTTCAACCCTGCTGAGCTTAGTGCAGCTCCAAGAAGCAGTTGCAGGGGTACAGAGCTGGGAGGTGGCTGCTTGCACCAAGGACCTGAGTCAGCAGTCCTGGGGCACTGGTTACCTAGGACTGGATTGTAACACCTGGGACTGTTGGCAGGGAAGCAAATCCGAACCAATGCAGTGTTGTCTTTTTGGCTATGTCTGTACTAAAAATACAACCAAGTGAGAGGAATCTGCTATCACACCGTAGTCCCCTGAACTTATCGCAGCACTGTTACCGCTTGTGGTGTGAACAAGATCTAAGCATGTCCCTAGAGTTAGGCTAAAACTGGGTTCTCAGTTCCCTTTAAGTCACTGGTATTGTGGGCTGTGTTCCAGGCACAATGTAATCTGAATTCGAGAGGGTCGGGAGGGCAAACCAGCAACTCTGTGTCTGAGAGGCTGTGGAAGAGGCAGGCAGGCAGCCAGCCAGCTCAGCCGTAAAGGTCCAATCTAAATGGGGGGTGAGTGAATGGGATAAGGAGGAGTCTTAATACCAGTTTAAGCGGTGGTTCTCCTCCAGCGTCTGCACTTTGCCTAACTAGAAGAGATTCCATATTCCTGCAGCTCTGCTGTGTTTCTGGAGGCAGCTTGCGGTAGGGATTGTTTGGGGAGGAAAGTGCTGAATCTTTTTAGGCAGGCCTGGAGCAGCCTCCCTTCTGCTTCCAAATACCTCCACTCTGTTCCTGCCCCCATTTACCCTCTTCTGCCATTATCCAGCAAGCCTGTCTCCCTCAGCTCCCATCCCTCCCCATCCTGTTCCCTGGCCCCCTTCTGCTCCTCACCCCTCTGCCAGTAAGTTGCTTGTTTTTCCTTCCCAAACAATCCCCACCCTCTCCTGTCCTCTTCCTCCGCCCTAGATTGCCTCTCCCATACTCCACCTCTGATTCCCTCCAGCACCAGTCTTCCTAATCACTCCTGGATGTACCCAACCTCCCTTCCCCCTGTTTCTGCAGGGCCTAAGTGATAGGCTTTGCCTTCCACCACACTTGAGAGGGAAATAAATGACTGTTTCTCACTGGTGAGCATCACTCATGGAGATGCAAAAAACTTGGCAGTGCTGTTGCTAGGCTTTGGATTTCCACTTTCTGAAGGATTTCTGTTTGGCTCAAGTAATCTCTTACACCAGATGGTTAAATAGCAGGTTCATTTCTTGCCATCTTTGTTGTTGTTTAGGGGCATGCATGCTCTCTATGACTCAGCTCGGGTTACTTAAGTAGCCTTTCTGTGACATGACTATGCTAGGAATGCCTTACTAGTACAGAAATATCAGTATAGCATACTAGAAGAGCGCTCCTAGTGTGGGTGTACCTGAACCAGCAAAGCTGTGCTTCATACCATTATAATAAAACCACCCTGTGACGGGCTCCCCGGGGTGCAGCCTGGAACTGTGGTACCACTGTGCCCCCTTAACTCTCCCGTACGGGCTGTCTCTCACAATGCTTTGCTAGTGACAAGCAGCAAACCCCTCCATGCGCTGTTATCACTTGGCATAACAGCAAGTGGAGCCCCACACCCAGCTAACCTGCTGGAATGTTCCCAGAACCACTCACGAATCACACAGAGAAAGGCACCAGCCAATTCTCCCCAGCTCCTCGGCCTTGCATCCAGAGCTGTACCGTCTTGCCCTGCTCAGGAGCCTGATCAGTGTAAGTGTATTACCCAATCTGCCTCTCCCTTAATGTGGAGAGGACATACCCAAGCACTTCAACCAAAACACACTGTTTTAGGTAAAATATAAAACAGGTTTATTAACT